>NC_050444.1:20322605-20651534 GCF_903995425.1 Onychomys torridus | reverse complement strand
ATCCAATTTAAAAATAGGGTACAGATTTAAATAGGAAATTCTCAACAGAAGAATCTCAAATGACTGAGAAACAGTTAAAGAAATGCCCAACATCTTTAGTCATCAGGGAAATGCAAATTAAAATGACTCTGAGATTCAACCTTTCACCTATCAGAATGGCTTAGATTGAAAACACAACTGAAAGCTTATCCTGGAGAAGATGTAGAGCAAGAGAAATACTCTTCCATTGGTGGTGGGAGGGCAAACTTGTACAGCTACTTGCTTTTCTTTGGGCTACCAGTTCACAAATAATGACACAAAGACCTATTATTAATTATGAAAGCTCAGCTTTAGCTGAGGCTTGTCTATTATCTCTTATAACTGAAATTAACATGTTTATATTAATCTATATTTTAACATGTAGCTTTTTACCTTTTTTTCATTTTGTATGCCCAACTCTCTGTGTCTCCACTGAATCTCCTGAATGCCTCAATTCCTCCCCTTCCTTTGTCTCCCAAGAAGTCTAGCTTCTACTCTAGCTTATATTGGCTGTTCAGATTTTTATTAAGCCAATCACAGCATCTTCACACAGTATACAAATATCCCACAACTATCTACATCAAGACCCAGCTATACAACTCTTGGACATATACCTAAAGGATGCTCAATCATACCACAAGGACATTTGCTCAACTATGTTCATGCAACTTTATTCATGACAGCCAGAAACTGGAAACAACCTAGATGCCCCTCAACTGAAGAATGGATGAAGAAAATGTAGTACATTTATACAATGGAGTATTATTCATCTGTTAAAAACAATGATATCATGAAATTTGAAGGTAAATGAACAGAACTAGACTGAGGTAACCCAGACGCCGAAAGACGAACATGATATGCACTGACTTATAAGGGGATATTAGCTGTAAAGTAAAGGATAACCATGCTATAATCCATAGACCCAAAGAAGCTAGGTAACAAGAAGAGTTCATGGGGAGACAACCAGATCTCTCCAGGAAGGGAAACTAGAAGAGATCTGATAGGTGGACTGAGGGCAAGTAGGAATGGGAACATGAGGAATCAGGTTGAAGGTGGATGGAGGGGAAGAGTCCTGAAAGAAATGACTAGAAAGGAGGGTGGAATTTTAGTGGTCAGAAAGAAACATGATTCAAGGGAAAGTCCTAGGAATCTACAAGGATGACCCCAGCTAAGACTCCTAGCAATAGTGGATACATAACCTGAGTTGGCTATCTCCTGTGACTGGGCAAGACTTCCAGTGGAGGGATTGGGACACCAACCAGTCACACAACCTTTGGTCTACAGTTGGTTCTGCCTATGGGATGTACTGGGGTAAGGGTGGCATGACACAGAGATTGTGGGAGTTTCTAACCAATAACTGGTCTAGCCTGGGACCTATGCTAAGAGAGTGATCCCTGACACTGCCTGGGGTTGACTCAGAGGTTGGATGGCCCAGAGACCTAGGATAGAACCAAATACGATTGGGGAAAAATGTCAATGCCTAATGATATTCTGCTATACTCATAGATTGGTGACTACCAATCAGAGAGCTTTCATCCAGTAACTGATGGAAACAGATGTAGAGAACCACAGCCAAACATCAGGCTGAGCTCAGGGAATCCTGATGAAGAGAGGGAGGAAGGATTGTAGGAGCCAGAGGGGTCAAGGATATCACAAGAAAACCCACAGAAACAACTAACCTGGGCTCACAGGAGCTCACAGAGTCTGATCTGACAACCAGGGCGCCTGCATAGAACTGACTTAGGCCCTCTATGTACATACGCAATTGTGTAGCTTGGTCTAACAGTGGGAGCAGGGGCTGTCCCTAGTGGTCTTGCTCGCTTTTGGGAGCCTATTCCTCATACTAGTTTGCCTTGTTCAGCCTGAATACAAGGGGGGTGGGATGGTGCTCAGTCTTAGTGGAACTTGGTGTGCCATACTTTGTTGATACCCAGGGGAGGCCTGCCCCCATCTGAACAGAAACAAAGGAGGAGTGGATGTGGCAGGCAGAAAGGAGGTGGGGAGGTAATGAGAAGAGAAGAGGGAGGGGAAACTGAGGTTTGTATGTAAAATAAATAAATTTAATTAAAAACAGATATGAATTGAAATATACTGCTTTGGCATCCCTCATAGAATCTACTGTAGATAGATTGAGCTACCCCAGGAGAGAATTAAAACAAACCACAAAACAAAACAATAACAACAACAAAACCAGTCATGTTATTAGTCACAATGGGAATGTTTTATAATAAGCTGGTATAGTAATCAATCTATCCATGATCCTAAAGAATCAGGAGTGAAGCACTTAAAAATTAGATGTTTTAGAAGCCTGTTCTCCTAAAGGAATACAGCAATAAAGTTACTACCTCCTAATGACATTCTTGCTCAGCCATCATCTTGCAGCAGAGGGAAGCAAATATAGAGTCCCACAGCCAGATAATATGCAGAGTTAGAGATCTCCAAACACTCAGTCCTAAACAGGATTTATCCATCCTTTCCCATGAGACCCAAGGAACCCTGCAGAAGAGGAGGCAGAAACAGTGTACAAGCCATAGGGGATGGAGGACACTGAGGAAACAAAACCTAAACATAGCAGGACCTATTTACATATGAACTCAAGATACTGAGGCAGCACACACAGGGCCTGCCTGAGTCTGTACCACATGGGGTTCTAGGGCTGAAAGAAGTTGACACATGCCCCATCCCTAACACAGAAGCTATCTCCAGTTGGTAACCACTTGCAAATATAAATTTAGTTATTTTACAAGGGAATATCAACGGAAGAACAAACACTCTTCAAGGCAGGCTGCATGCCCAGCAATAAATGGCCAACAGAAAATGAACTCAAAGGTGTCTTTGGAGATTCTTTGTCATAATGTCACATTAGGGTTTTTTCCTTATCTTTTAAAAATTTTATTCTTTTTTTAACCCTATAAGCTGTTGTTTTTGTGGTTTTTATGGTATTCCTGAGTGTACTAACAAGTGGGTACCTGCATTTATAACTCATCTATATCTGATTCTTGTGCCTCTTCTTGGACTCTCTTCTTCCTGTTTGATTTGTTCTGATGTGTTGTTTTTCTTTTGTTGTTATGTTATATTTTGTTACCCCTTAGAAACCTGTTTGTTTTCTAATGAGAGACAAGAATGGGATGGATCTGCATGGGAGGGAGAAGAAAGTGTAATCACAATATATTATATTAGAAAAATCTATTTTCAATCGAAGACAAAAATAGATGTTGCAAGCTAATAATAAGAAAAGAAAGTTTGTTTGGAGGTTATGGCCCCATGTTATTTTTTCTGCATGCTTTTATTGTGTTACAGTTTGATGTTGTTTGGAGGGGATTTTTTTTTTCTTGGTTTTGGGGGTGGTTGTTGAATTGAGTTTTTGTTTGCTTTTTGGGAAAGAACCTAAAGTTGGGTGGGTAGGGATGGGGGAGAAGATCTGGGGGGACTTGGGGAAGAGAAGAATGTTATTGAAATATATTTAAATTTAAAATGGTTTCATATGATAAAAAATATAATAAAAAGAAAAATAATACTTAGAGCTTGGTTTGGCTTCTACTTCTTTACAGCTTCTTGCCTTCTGCCTCTTCTTCATGATTTACCAAACTCTTAGCAATTCTGAGTCTTCTAATATGCTCTTTATAGATCACTTTTCTTTAAGGTGGAATTTATCAATTTTGCATTTAACCAAGAACACTATTAATAGAATATTTGTTGTTTCACTTAAATGAATGAATAAATATGAATAAATCAATCAATCCAGTTTTATGAAAAAAATTAAGAAGAAAATTTATGGTGTCCAATCAGTTTGCCACACCTGGGAAGGTAGAAACTCAGTTGAGGATCTGTCTCTATCAGATTGGCCTGTGCATATGCTGGAGGGACATTTTTTGATTGAAAATTGGTGTAGGAGGTCATTGCTCACTTCTTAGTAGTTGAGCCTGGAATGTATAAGAAAGTCAGCTGAGCATGAGCTAGAGAGAGAAAAATCCAATAATCAGTTTTCCTTCATGGTTTCTGCTTCATGGTTCTGGCTTGAATTCCTGGTCTGTCTACCCTCAATGATGGACTGTCTACTGAAATATGAACTTATTCTTCCATGTGTTGACTTTTACCAATGTTTATGACAGTAACAGAGAGTAATCGAAAACAGATTTTGAATGTCTGCTATGTCTCCCTAAATGCCAAATCCCCCTCCAAGGCAGTTGTTTCATAGAAATAATATAAGTGAGTTGCAGGCCAGCAGGCAAGACTACTGGAGGCAGGCCTAGCCCCCCACATTGGACCCTGTAATCTACAAGCCCCACTCAGTACCCCAAACCCACCCATCCATGAAGACTGCAGCTGCTCCCTCAGACTAAGACTTCACCAGCTCTGACTGGACCAAGAGCTCCTTGAGACAAACACTACCAGTGCCAATTGGACCAAGAGCAGCTCCCTGAGACACAGATATCACTTGCACCCTATTGGAGAAAGAGATGGGTAGACACCAGTGCAAGAATACATTCCATAGCATAAAGAGCAATATGGCACTACCAGAACCCAGCAGTTCTACAAAAGAAAGACCTGAACATCCCAATGTAGAAAAGCAGAAGAAAACGACCTTAAAAGATAATAGAGGTCTTTAACGAGTAAATGAAAAATTCCCTTATGTAAATTGAGGAAAAGACAAACAAAAAATTGGAGGAAAACAATAAATCTCTTAAAGAAACCTAAGAAAACAAAGAAAAAGCAATCAAACCTGTGAAGGAAACAGTTGAAAACTTGCAAATTGAAATAGAGTCAATAAAGAAGACACAAATCTAGTAAATGCTGGAAATGAAAAATCTGAGTAAATAAACAGGAAATACAGATGCAAGCATAACTAATACAATGCAAGAGATGAAAGAATATCTTGCATTGAAGATACAATAGAGGAAATAGATTTCTTGGTCAAAGAAAACAATAGAGCCAACAAAGTTATAAAACAAAACATCCAGGAAATCTGGGACACCATGGAAAGGCTAAACCTAAACATAATAAGGATAGAAGAAGAAGATAACCAAGTCAAAGGCACAGAAAATATTTTCAACAAAATCATAGAAGAAAACTTTTCCAACTAAAAGAAGGAAATACCTATGAAGATACAAGAAGGTTATAGAACACCAAATAGACTAGACCCCCCCAAAAAGTCCCCTTGCCACATAATAATCAAACCACTAAACATACAGAATAAAGAAAGAGCAGGAAAGGAAAAAGGCCAAGTGGCCTATAAAGGCAGACCCATCAGAATTACACCAGACTCTTCAATGGAGACTCTGAAAGCCAGAAGGTTCTGGACAGACATTAAGAGACCACAGATGTCATCCCGGCCTATTATACCCAGTAAAACTTTCAATCCCCATAGATAGAGTAAACAAGATATTCCGTGGCAAAACCGGATTTAAACAATACCTATCCATAAATCCAGCCCTACAGAAAGCACTAGAAGGAACCAACCTAAGGAAGTTAGATGCACACAGGCAATAGATTACCCCCCCACCCACTACCACCAAAAAAATAACAGGAATTAACATCACTGGGCATTAATAGCTCTTAATATCAACGGACTCAGTTTGCCTATAAAAAAGACACACACTGACAGAATGGAGTTGAAAACAGGATCCATCCTTCTCCTGCATACAAGAAACACACCTCAACTTCGAATATAGACACTACCTCAAAGGAAAAGATAGGGAAAAGACTATCCAATCAAATGGACCTAAGAAGCAAGCTGATTTAGCTATTCTAATATCTAACAAAATATACTTCAAACTAAAATTAATCAAAAGAGATTGAGGACATTACATATTAATCACAGGAAAAATCCATCACAATGAAGGCTCAATTCTGAGCATTTATGCCCCTAATACAAGGGTACCCATATATGTAAAAAAAGCCATTACTAATGCTTAAATCACACCTCAAACCCCACACACTAATAGTGGGAGACTTCAACATCCCACTCTCACCAATGGACAGGTCTGCCAGACAGAAACTTAAGATCATGATGGGGAAATCTACAGAGACAACTGAACCAAGCTCGTGGGAACTCAGGAAATCTAGACCAATAGCTGTGGAGCCTGCATGGGACTGAACTAGGCCCTCTGCATGTGAGAAACAGTTGTGTAGCTTGGTTTGTTTGAGTTGCGCCTGGCAATGGAATTAGGATCTACCCCTGGTACATGAGATGGCTTTTTGGAGCCCATTTTCTATGGTGGGATGCCTTGCTCATCCTTGATGCAGGTGGGAGGAACTTGGTCCTGCCTCAACTGAATATACCAGGCTTTGTTGACTCCCCATTGGACCCTTACCCTTTTGGAGGAGGGGATGGAAGTTTGGGGCATGGAAGTCTTGGGGGAAGTGGGAGAAAGGATGAGAGAGGGATCTGTGGTTAGTATGTAAAATGAATTAAAAATTTTCTTAAATAAAAATATAAGTAAGATGATTTTTTATTAATATTTTGTAGCAACCTTCTTTCTACTATGTATTTCTTTCAGATGAAAGAAAAATGGATAGGAAAGAGTACATTCTATTTAAAAATCTTTTTTTCCCTAATCCTAGCAATCAATCATTAAATCAAATCAATCAGTTGATCAGATCATATAGTAGTCATTCACTGATTACTTAATACATACCACACATACATCATTCTTTGACCAGTATATATATATATATATATGATTAAATAAGCAATACATGATAATAAGGAATTTTTACTAAGGAAGAATGATTTCAGTCTTAAGTAGATACATATGAAAAATGGAATAGAATAGCTACATGTTGGAGTTTTAATCAATGCAATGGAAGAGACTATCTAAAAAATAAGTATGTTATAGGAGAAGTTATATTTAAATTTAATTTCAAAGGAAGGGGTTTATATAAATGGAGGAACAAAGAGGTAAGGAAATAAAATTGGTTAGTCATAATGGATTATCATAGATAATAAACACAATAGTAACGAAATTTAGCAAAATAGCTCATAATAAGTATTTTTCAGTATATTAGCAGATGGATAGGTGAAAAATTGTATCTTTTATTGAAAATTTGATAATAGTGCTTTTGTTGTCTTTGCGGTATGTGGTATGGGCAAGTTTGCATGTGTATGGACACATATGTATGTAGGTGGGTGTGCAAGCATGTGCTAAGGTGTGTAGGGGCCAGAGCTCTCTTATTGAACTTGAAAGTCACCAATTTTGTTAGCTTGGCTGGCAAGCAAGTCCCAGAGACCTCCCTACCTTTGCCTCTGTAGCACTGGGGTTACATGTGTACTCTGCCATCTCTTATTCATCTACCTCCAACTCCTCCCATGTCCCTCTACATTCTCCTCAAATTCATGACCTCTTCTTAGTGTGGTTCATATACACATGTGTTTAAGCTGACTTATTGATACCTATTGGGGGTCTTGTTCTTGGAGAAAACTAATTCTCCCTCTCTTAATGACCATTGGCTGCCTATAGGTTTTTATCCAGGGGTGAGGCCTTGTGAAATTTTCTTCACCTGTGTTGGCCTGTTGGTAATGTTATCATTCAAGTCTTGTTTATGCAACTGTATTGTTGAGATTTCATTGGTGCAGCTTTCCTGTTATGTGTAGATTAAACTATCTCACAGCAGGTGTCCTGGTACTCTGACTCTTACATTCTTTTCATCTCCTCTTTTGTGATGTTCTCTGAGCCATCAGTATAGAGGTTGTATGTATGTACCAATTAAGGCTGAATACACTCATGGTTATTCTGTGCATTTTGACCCATTGTGGATCTCTGTAGTAGCATTTATGTGATACAAAATGATTCTTCTTTGATGGGGGTGAAATTTGCACCTATTTGTAGGTAAAAGATAAGCACTTAGAATACTGTTAGAAATTATGTTGCTTCAGGAATGGTAGTAGTAGGTTCTCTTCTAGGGTCTATACACTCTCTAGCTACAGTTGGCTATGTTTATAGTACCAGGCATGATTTTCCTCCTATTGAGTGAAACTTCATTTCAATTAGATAACTGTTGGTAACCCCAAAAATAAAAGTTTCACTATTGCATTATTGAGAATACATTGCCTGACCAGTAATTGTTACTGTTTGTAGCCTTTATAGTTGGATAGAACTGTTGGTTGCTTTTCTTCTTTGGCAGCTTATATACCAACTTTCTAATACTCTGAGGTAGTGTTCAGCAGAAAGCTTCCAGGTCAGTTCTAGCTTCATTGTTCCAAGTTGAATGCTAAGTAAATTGTGTCTTCAGCAATCATACTTGCAATTTCTAGGAGGCAACCAATGGCTATTGCTTGTATAATTTTGGTGGAAATCTCTTGAACTTCTCTGACCAATAATTTGAAGAATGGTTCTATATGCTTGACATTGGGTTTTAGTTAGATAGTCTTTGGTTTATGGAGTGCATTATCACTTCATATGATATAATTCAATTAAAATATGTATATGTGGGTACATAATATGTATTTTAAGTAAGTTTATAAAAGGATGTTTCCTTGCAGCCTTTTCAAACATCAATAGTGTAATTTATCTCTACTTTCAATTTTTTATGTAGGTGCTGAGATTTGAAATGTGATCATGTTCCTAAATGAGATATCATCTTCCCAGCCCAGGAACTTGTTTGTAAGGGTTCTCTCCTTCCATATTACCAAACCTCGCAGTTGAATAGTGAGTTCAAGCTCAGTAATCACTTGGTTATGTTACAGAAAGAGCAATGAAAATGTGCAATATTAATAAACATTGTAAGGAAAACAAACCCTGATAACTTCAGGTTCTTTGGAGAAACATACTTTTATTTAATATGGAAATTAAATTATCTGCAGAAATGATTCTGAATTTAAACACTAAATATACCACATTATTTTTAGTTTTTATAGTATGTAAACTATCAGTTTTACCTGGTTTTTCTATTTATACCACTGAAACCCAACTCACAAGAGTTATGGGACAAAATGTAGTGTGGTTAATTTTTCTGTACTCAGCTTTGAGTATTTGTGTTTTGAAGTGTGAAGAAAAGAACTAGGAAGTATTGATTAGCAGCTGTTGTTATATTGTTCTCATTTTGCTAGCGATCCAATTCAGCATGTTCCTAAGCAATCAGAAGTCTTTTTCCTTAAATGTTTGACTTCTTCCTTCTTCAAGTCATCTCTCATAAATTTTTTGAGGACCCGAATGTGACTCTGCATGAGCACATACAAACTAGACCTGCTTTATTTGCCCCGTTTCTTCTTCTTTTATATGATATGAGAGCTTCTTCTAGTTTAAATTGCTCATTTCACTGGCATTTGAACAGGCATGCAAAATACTTTCACATATTTGAAAAGACTGTAATATTTTTTTTCAGAAAGAGTTAGAGGCTTTGGTTATAGTAACTACATGGAGCACAGCTGCTCATTTTGGGAAGGGGAGAATTAAATGAGGCAGGGATGTGAGAGACAGCCCACGTCAAAAATTTTGTTTGTATTTGCACTCTATGGCTATGGAGTAGCTTTCTTCTTAATTATGGGAAGCAATGGAGTACACTTTCACACTTCAGTACCACAGTCACTGTTAGAGTAGTTGGCAATTATTTATGATTTTTAAAAGCCCATTTCAGGTCTGGTCTAGGATGTAATCCATGACCCCCAAATATTTAGCCATGAGGATGAAGTGGAATGAGTTACACCGAAAGTTAGGAGTTAAGGAGAAAAGGAGAAGAAAATACAGTGATGAACAGCAGTAAAAAATGTATTTATTATTCAAGAAGAAACTATACCTTGGCTAGATTCCATTGGTTTTATTTGGTTAACTCGAACAGTCTTAGAATATGTTGTTCTGTCTATATTATGGAACAGATTTGTTCACCTTTGAGGGTGGTTCTTATTGTGAACAGCAGTATTGGAGATTAACTTTTCTGCAAAAATAGCCACAGCAGAGATTTTGGGGTGCAAACCACCCAAGAATTGTACCTAACTATTGCATTTTCCTCTATAGAGGATTTCTGTCTGTATATTTTTGCCTAAATTAGTCCCCACAGAGCAGGGATAGTCTAGACTTACCTTAGGTCAACTATTGTAGTCAACGGCAAAAACCTAAGGCATGTCAAGAAGGGGTGTTGGAGGAACAGCAGAGAAAAAATTGACTTCATTTCTACTGGAGATGTTTCTTGCTATTCTTCCTCCTAGATTTATGGACCATATTTTCATCATACATCTTATGTTGTTAGGAACTTGAAGTGCCATGTTTTGTTGATATCTATGGGAGGGCTATCCTTTATAAATAGAATCTGAGGAGGAGTGGATGGAGGGACAGAATGGAGGTGAGGGAAAGGTTATGGGAGAAGAGGTGGGAGGGGAAACTTTGGTCATGGTGTGAAATAAATAAATAAATTTAGTTAGTAAAAATAGAACATTATTTAAAAAACGAAAAGTGACTTTAAAACAGGTTGATCGAACAATTCTCTGGAAACTTTCAACTGGTTACATTTTCCATATCAAACAATTCTCTGGAGACTTTCGATTGGTTACATTTTCCATATAGCTCTTGTGTTTTCACTTCTGACACATTCAGTTAAACGGTCATCCCTGACGCTTTCCTGCTTTTGTTCTACTGGATCTGGCATCTGAAACTCAAGATGCCGCCGCTTCCTAGATCACACGCACCACCTACAGATGTGTTGTCTGTATTTTAGATTAGCAAATAAATGGCTTCTTGTTTCCCTCTCTTGCTTTTCTGGAAAGCATGTTGTCTTGATCTGACATGGCTGGTATGATTAAAAAAAAAAAAAAAACATTACAGACTGGAGAGCTTAAGCTAAGGCTTCATAAAATTTTATAGCTTATAACCCCCTTTTGCACAAGGAATTTTTAAGTGACTAGAGCATATAAGCATACATAACAGATACACAAACTGCATGTTAAACCATAAAAAGCCAATTATTTGGCATATTACATAATTTCACCATTAATAAAAATAAAAACAGATTTTCATCCTAATGGTGTGGTTGTGCTTATTTTTACGTACTTATATCTTGGCTGAACATTTCACACTATAGGATGTAGAACACTTTCAACATTTCCCAGAATTGATTGCTGTTTTGATTTTTATTATAATTGTCAATGCTGAAAATACCACTTTACAAAAGATATATTACAAAATGTCAGAAGAATGTTTTGTGCCACTTTTTAAAATTTTTAGGAATTTGGTCTTAATTCTACACCAAAATTCATTTAATGAGTTTTTTTTAATAACATACCAAGTCATTAGATCAAAGAGTAATTTTAAAAATCACATAGTGTTCTAACTTCATGTCATGGAAAGATGTACTAATTTGAAACTTACATGATAAGAATGATTGTAGGAAAATATTAAAAGTCTGTGCTTTCCATAATTAAACTGTGATTTTCTGTGAGAGCAGAAAAACACTGCAGTTATAATGAATAATGGTCTCAAAGCTGAGCAAAGATGTTTTAGGCAGTGTTCACTGATGTTGCAGAGCATGAGAGAATGCACAGTGCTGAGTGTACATGTTGTATGTTCAGAACCCAGGCTGTGGTGAAGTCATTTAAGATACCACAGGTGAACACATTTGTTCATTACATATTCGGATTAACTCCCTTAGGTATGTAATGCCACTTGGGGTCATGACCCACAGTTTAACAAGCAATGACTTATACAACAGCAATTGTTATGGAGACTGACAGTGCAAGATAAGTCTAGCAGTCTGCTCTACTGAAGGTGCTGTTTTTTTGTTTCTCAATATGTTTTTTCTTATAGATGGGTGAGGGAGAAGAGGGCAAGCTTCCCTATTGTCTGCATGAGGATTTGGGCTGCATACTTGTAACTCATTTCACTTTGTCTTCTTTTCCAAAATATAACTGACATTGGCTTCAGTTGAGGAATTTGAGTATATGCAAGTTGCATACACATGAAATTTATAATATGTAATCTGTCCTCATGCTTTACTTTTATGAAGATTAAATTCTTACTTTCTGACATTTTGGACAATACCCTTTTGCTTTGAAATGCAGATGTATATTTTACACTTTTCTTTACTCTCCAGGCCAGTATTTCTCTACCTTTTTTGATGTTACATTGAAGATGTCACTTACGTTTGAAAGAAAGTAGTTTCTGTTGAGTGATGATTCTAAGCAACGTTTGCTGCTTATTGGCAGTAAAGATCCATTGGAATAACGTGGAGGCCCTTACAAACCACAAAGTGTTCTATCACCAGTAAACAGAACTGCTGTGTTATTTACTAAAGGCTAATTGACAATTTTGAGCATATAAGGTCACAGATGACTAACATCTATATCTGAATTAAATAAAAATATCAAGTACTTATGTATTAAATATTGTTTTATGGACTAAAGATGCTTCAAGGAATGAATATGATTTACCTTCAAAGAATTGAGGCAGCATGGATTTCAGACTGACTGTAAGGGGTTGAAACTATTTTGTTGAGCCACAGACAATCTAAGAAAAAGACCAGATCAGTTCATATAGGTGAAAGTGTCTAGTGGTAGTGGTATGATCGGTCCTCATCTTTTCAGAATAGAAATTCTTCTGGAGAAAAAGCTAACATCCTACATTTTATTGTGGTCCTCTTCATGTACCTGACTTCAGTTTCTGGGTGGCAGGGAGAACCCATTTTGAGTTTAAACACCAGCTTTTTCTCTATATCTTATCAGATTTTTATCCTTCTTGGGATTAGTATTTTTTTTCTGGCTTGAGCATTTGATTTTTGCAAATCTGTCTCATCCCCGTTATATGAGGATCTCTCTCTATTTCACTCTTTTCTTTTCTAATGTCTGTTATATCCACAATTCGATGTTATTTTTGCATGTAGTCTCAACTCTCTGGGTGTTAGTATGCTTGGGAGTAAATGAAAGTAATTATAATTCTTACTTCACAGGATTGTTAGGAGGAGTAAATGCCCCATCAACGTTGTTGTTGGTAATGAAGACCCAGACAGCAATCATAATTCACTGATTATAAACCACCAGTCTCAAAGCCAATTTTTAGAGGTACAGAAATTGCAGGAGGATATTTCACAAGAGATCTGGGCCACTGTTCTCACAATAAGCAGCTAATGAATGAAGCCTCACTATACTGATAACCCCACCTTCCTTCTCTATGGTCATGAACTGAGCATAGAATTAGGATTTTTATTATATATCATGTAGCGTGTATGTTCAATTTTGCTATTTGGCATTTATTGGATTTTAGCAAGTCATCAGCGTCATATATTAGTAGTCAAATAATGTAGCTTTTATTTACTGAAGGAGAGGAAGAAGTTCAAATTCATCAGCTGGAATTTGTCATTGTTGTTTGTTTGTTTGGTGTGTGGGTGGGTAAGTTTTGGTTCAGCTTTTGGCTTCTTTTTTCTACCTCCTGTTCCTAAGAATGTGATTTTAGTTATGGAGAGTACTTTCCTTTCCTTTTTTCTTCCTTCCTTCGTTCCTTCGTTCCTTCGTTCCTTCGTTCCTTCGTTCCTCCCTCCCTCCCTCCCTCCCTCCCTCCCTCTTTCTTTCTTTCTTTCTTTCTTTCTTTCTTTCTTTCTTTCTTTCTTTCTTTCTTCTTTCTTTTTCATGTGAAAAAGATTATTTTTTATTGTTTTTGGAAATAGATCTTTTGTCATACAATCTATCCTGATTACAGTTTCTCCTCCTTCTTCCTTTCAGTTCCTCCATGCCTTCTTTTCCTTCCCTTCCAAGTTCACTCACTTTCTGTCTCTCATTGGAAAAGAACAGGTTCCTAAGAGAAAACAACCAAACATGACAAAATAAAATATAACAAAATGAAAGAAAAACTTTCGAAATTGGGCATAGCAACACAGCAAGAAGAAAAGAGCAGGCACATGAGACAGAGACCCACTAGTTCCCATAGTCCAGAGTCCCTTAAAAGGCTAAACTAATAGCTACACTGTATGTGCAGAGGACCTGGTATTGACCCATATATGTCCTGTGCTTGCTGTTGCAATCTCTGTGAGCTCATATACGCCTTGCTTAGTTGATTCAGTACAGAACCATAAGGACATTCTTTCAAAACCTGCAAGTTTTAAAACCAAGTTGGAAAATCTGAAAGAAAGTGATAATTTTGAATGGAGAGAAACTTGAAGCAATTCCATTAAAACCAAGAACATGACAAGGCTGTCCACTCCGTATCTATTTAATATAGTACTTGAAGTTTTAGCTAGAGCAATAAGACAATTGAAGGAGATCAAAGAGATACAAATTAGAAATCCAGAAGTTAATGTACCATTATTTGGAGATGATATGATAATATACCCTATCCTTGACACTAAAAATTCCAACTGGGGAATTCTACAGGTGATAAACACTTTAGCTGGGTACAAGATTAACTAAAAAAATCAGTAGCTTACTTACATACAATTGATAAACAGAAAATATCTTGGTTAACTCTAGCCAAGCAAGTGAAAGACTTCTATATTAAAAAATTCAAGTCTTTGAAGAAAGAAATTGTAAAAGATATCAGAAGATGGAAGGGTCTCCTAAACTCATGGGTAAGTATCATTAACATAGTAAAATGACAATCCTACCAAAAGCAATCTCCAGATTCAGTGCAACCCACATCAAAATTCCAACACAATTCTCAATAGACTTTGAAAGAATAATTCTCACCTTCATAAGAAAAGCAACATCAACAATAACAACACAAAAACCCATGATAACTAAAACAATCCTGAACAATAAAAGAACTGCTAGAAGTATCACCATCCTTGATTCAAGTTGCACTATAGAGCTATAGTTATAAAAACCACATGGTATTGCCATAAAAACAGACACATTGATCAATGGAATTGAATTGAAGACCTAGACATAAATTCAAACATTTATTGTATCCTGAATTTTGATTAGATGTCAGAAATACACACTGGAAAAAAATACAGCATCTTCAAAAATGGTGTTGGTCACACTGGCTGCTTGCATGTAGATGAGTGCAAATCGATCAATATTTATCACCCTGCACAAAACTCATGTCCAAGGAGATCAAAAACCCCAACCTTAGCTGGATGGTAGTAACACACAGCTTTAATCCCAGCATTTGAGAGGGAAAGGTGGGGGGATCTCTGTGAGTTCAAGGCCAGTATGGTCTACTCTCAGACAGGAGTTCCAAGGCTATACACAGAGAAATCCCATCTCAAATGCCCCCCATACCCCCAAAGACTCCAATATTTTGCTTGTTTCTTTGTTTTGGGAGAAAGGATTTCTCTGTGTAGGCCTGGCTGTCCTGGAACTCTGTAGACCAGGCTGGCCTCAAACTCAGAGATCTACTTGCCTCTTCCTCCCAAGTGCTGGGATTAAAGGTTTGTGCCACCACTGCCAGGCAGATCACAATCTTTATTTAAAGAGGTTTGAGATTCACTGCCACTTTTTCTGTAGGAAAAGTAGTTAAATATTGACTTAGAGTTTCTAATCACCCAGGGACAATTTCAGTTCTAAAGGTAATATTATGTGTATTTAGAAGGAGATTTTTTGAATACTTACTGAACATTTGGTTTTCCCATTTTGCTGTAAATAAGATATATTGTTGCTTTTAAGTGCTCAGTTATTAGCAATGAAGTATTAGTCATGTGAAGATGTAATTTTACTTCTTTTTCATTAAATTATATTTACATTCATTTTTGAAATTAATCCTGTAAGACTTGACTTGAGAAATACTTACATGGTCCCTTGAAGGATAATCCATACCAAACCAACCCATCATGCTGCTGGCTTTCAAATGTTCAAGTCTATCTCATAATGTGAAATGCATTTAATCCATCTGCAATCACAGACTTCAAACTCCCATTATTATTCAAAAGTTTGTATTTAAAATCCCCTATGAGATCCAAGGCAAGCTCTTAGCTGTGAGATCTGCAAAATAAAAACGAAAACTATATACTTCCAACATACAATGTTGGGATAGTATCCACTTTCCTATGTAAAAAGGGGGAAGAATAAAAATACAGCAAGGAGGAATTGAGCCAAAGCAGTACAAGAAACATCTAATAAATCTGTAGCTTCATGTCCATCATTCAAGTTCCAAATATCTTAGGCAGTACTGCCTCTCAGGCCTTTCCAGTTGCAGCACTCACAGTCTCTCTACTGTTGCCCAAAGCTCTCCTTGGTAGATATTTTATGTTACTGAAATTTCCAGTTTGGGGGTGTTTTCCACTATGTCCTTGTCCCCACGCTCACAACTTATGCACATCGCCTTCTTAAGAGTTTCTCATAGGGAATTTGATCCTGGTATAATTATCTGATCTTCTAAGTTTTCCTCTGAAATATTACTGGAAGCCTCCATCCAAGGCTTACATTCTGTGTGCCTGCAAAAGTGACTTATGGGGGATACCAAGTTCTGCAGCTATCTTAATAAGTAATAGAGATGTTTTGGGTCACGACCTCAGTGGGCTCTGAGTGCCTCAATGGCTAAACATGAATCATGTATTACAAGTCCTAGGAAAACAGCTTTCTAGATAGCTAGCCTATGCAAGAGAGTATCACTAAGTTTCTATCTTCACAAGGTACAGTTTTTAAAATGAGAAACTGTGATTGGTGGGTCTTACTAATTTCTGAGTTGTTCCAGGAAAAAGCACTTCACTTTTTAAAAATAACACCGATGTTTAAAACAAAACAAAACAAAACAACAACAACAACAACAACAACAAAAAAACAACAAAACATACCCCATTCCCCAAATCCTAAGTCAACATAAATTCCTTCATTCACTTTGTCAGGTATTTAATCATGGCCCCAAGTAAAAGTGTTGCCTCTGTATGCTTTTCTTCCAATTCTTACATTACCTTAGTGGGGAAAAAAAGCTAGCAGTGTCCATACCACAGTCTAATGCTGAATTACCTTGAAATGTTCACACAAGAGTAGCCTTATTTAATTAGGTTTTCTGAGATTCATCCTTTCTATGTGTCTCAGGATTGCTATGATTTTGTAATGCCACAGTCCTCCTACATCTGTCTACTTTCTACCTCCCAATCATTATACCCCTGCTTTTCAAGTGCTGGTGTTATAGTTATGTCCCATCATGTCTAGCTTAGCTTGCTTATTATGTTTAAACTACCTTCATGAAAGTCTAAGGAAACAGACAGAATATCGATATGTTCTTTACCACAGTGTGACTTAAGTGGACTCCAGTCTAATTTGCAATAGAGTCTTCATTCCATTTGATATGTCATAAACCCAGTCTTTACTATTCTCATTCTTGTTAAGATTCTGGTCTCCTCAGCACCCATCAGAAGCACCCAGAAAGCTCTGCTTATTGTATTCTAGGTATTTTATAGCCTGCTTCTCCAAATCTTCACAGAAGGTAGAGAGTAGGCTTCTGAATCTATTGTCTGTAATAGTCATAGAAAAACCCCACTCTTGGAACCAATTTTCTGTCTTAGTAGGACTTTATTGTTGTGATCAGGAAAGATTTTATTATTGTGAGTTAATGTCTAACAAACTACTTAAAGAGTGGAAAGTTGTTAATCTAGGCTCACAATTTCATAGACTGAAACCCAAGGCTGGTTAGTTCATTGGTTGGGCCCAAAATGATGTGAAGAAGCTACATAATGTGCCTTTCTAAGGCATGTGCCTTACTTCCTTCAACAAGCCCTATCTCCTAGCTTTCACCACTTTCCAAAAATGCTATTAATAGATTATGCCATTGATTAGGTTATACGTCTCAAGATCTAATAACCTCCTGTTATTTAGGGTACCCACCATCCAGGGACCAAGCCTTTAGCACATGGTATTTTCATGAACGTTTAATGCACAAACCATAACACTGTATTCTGACATTTTTAGCTCATTCTGAATTTTGCTTTTATTGCAATGAGTATAATTCAAGTAGCTCACTAAAATGCTTTTAGGAAAGAAAAAAAGTGTAAGATGACTTTTCTTTGATGAGCAAATTCAAAGGGTGAAGTTTGTTGGTAGATTTTTGCTTTTTAAGTTTCATGAATAGACAGATATAGCTGGAAAGCAGCAACAACTACAGACAAATTTGACAATTTCCAGGAGACTGAAGAATGACTTTGATGTTTTTGAAAACATAGCTAAGAATAGACGTCTCAACTAAGGTCATCATCAGTCAACCGCTCAGCTTGACAGTCTTTTTCAATGTTTGGTCACCATGGTATTGGAGTATCTTTTTTTTTTCCTTTAAAGAACTTTTATGGTAATTCCCTAGAGTCCTTTCTTTTAGAATTTAAAAATATGCATGGCATTCTAAATTTGGCACTCTAAATATGTTTTAGACTTGATTTCAGTCTAGTAAGTATAACATAATATGAAACAAGTGTAACTTTGAGAATATGTTTAAGTTATTTAAATGATTCATATAGGTTTAATGCATTCTAAAATAGCTGTCTCTAATCCAAGTCTACTTATCTCCTGCTTACAATGTGGCTCTCAAAATACTTATGTCCATCATTATCATGCTCAAGAAATGTTAAGACCCAATGATCTACCTACATGTAACTTTATGCAGAAATTTTAAAAGAAAGTTTGCTTCTTTGAATAGGTAAAATTATAGAAAATGCCATAGTAGATTTTTTTTTTTATGATGCATCTCATTGCAATAGGGTACTATGATTTTATTTTGGTGTTGGTAATTGAACCCAGTGCTGTGATTGATACTGCTTTCTAAATCTCCTGGTTTATTCCATTGTGAAGCCACAGCATGGCTACGTAAGAGGTAGCTTTTTTTTTTTTTAATATGTAATTTGTCTCACTTCTCTAAGGGAAAAGTACACTCAGTTAAGGATATATTCTATAACTGTTTTAACAACTGAAAAGGATAGCGCAGACAATTATTTAGATCAACTCAACTCAATTACAAAAAGCACCCAAAACAAACATCAACTGCTTTTTCACAAAATTGTCAAATACGTTTAAAGTTTAATTAATTTTTATTTAAACAAGAATCACACATACAGTGCTGTGAAAAATAGGGGGCTCATAAATAAAACTTAAAATCTATAAAGTAGTACTTCAAAATTTTAGAACAACAATGTCATATGTGAAGAAAACATAATAGTAATATTAAAAAACAAAACAAATGGCCAGGTTACATCAAATATGCTGAAACCCAGCAGGGATTATGGTGGGCTTTGGGGACATTTAATTAAACTCTTTTCTTAACCAAATAATTAACTAACCAAGTAGAATGAGTATATCACATCATGCATATGTGATAGACATATGTAATATATGCATATGTACACTCTTTTGTATTATCAATATAGGTAAGCTTCACTGTAAAGAACATGACCTTGGGAGAGATATTTTCTTATACCTGACACTGTACCTGTTGCTGGACAACAGGTCCTTCCTGGAAGTGAGTTCTGGCAAATCATCAAATGATTGGCAGACGTGGACAGTGCTATTCAGAAAAATGATTTGGGACAATTGTCACATCAACAGATATCAAAAATGAAAGGACTAAAATAAAGATACTAAAATCAGGAATCTTTTACACTAAAGAATGAGTCAATTTAGCAAGTTGTGACAGCATTATAGCTAATGAGCTTTGCAACATATAGTTATAGCTCTGCAGTGTAAGTGTTCCTGATGATCTTGAGTCAGTAACTCAAAAATGTTTATTAACTTTTTAAAAATATTTTAGAAAGATCTCTATCTAAAGTAGTGAAAAATTGTAAAAGTATTTAAGATACTTTAAAGTCTAGGCTCAGTAATCTATAGAGGCTAACTGGAGTCTTTCTATCTTAGGAGAATGCTTTCTAGTCTAGATCTGGACCAGGACAGGTGTCAGGTAAAGAAGGATCTCCAGGGACCAACACTATGGCATGTCCTTAAGATGAAGAAGAAGGTTTCCCCATCATGATCTTGATACATTTGCTCATAGAATCTCTCCAAATTAGTGGGAACTAATGAAAGCTGGATCAACGGCTGTGGAGCCTGCATGGGACTGGACTAGGCTCTCTGCATGGCAAGACAGCCACGTAGCCTGATTTGCTTGGGGGGCTCCCTGGTGGTATAGTCAGAATCCATCTCTGGTGCATGCGTGGGCTTTTTGGTGCCCACTCCTTGCAAGCCTTGAGGCAGGGGGAGGGGCTTGGGCTTGCCTCTACTGGATGTGCCTCCCCATGGAAGGCCTTGCCTTCTTGTGGGAGGGAGTGGGGCATGGATTTGGGAGGGAGAGGCTGGAGGATTGCGAGGAGGGAAGAGGGGGCTCTTTGATTGGTGTGTAAAATAAAGGGAAATTTTTTAAAAAATAAAAATAAATAAAAAAGATGAAGAAGAAGTACAGAAGACCTGAATGAGTCTTCAAGAGAGGTGGGGAGGGCAAGAGAGAGGTGCGGGGCATAGCGATGACACCATAGAAATCTGAAGGAATTATGCGGTAAGCAGTGGGAGTGATTCCCAGAACGGCTTCAGCAGTGTGCACCAGCCTGACTAAGGTGTAGAATATGTTAAAATGAGCTTGAGTAAGACCATATTATGAACTATGAAAAAAAGTGAGAATAATAATTTCTTGAATGTGTCTTTGATAGTGATTTGGGAGTTTCCTTTAGTATGTTTGGGAACTCTATTTAGGGAAAAATGGAAATTGGATAACTGAAGAAAGAGTAAGTGAGTGGATGGGGTGCATTCCTGCTCTCACTATGTAAATTGAAATCCCAGTAATAAAACTTCTATTACGTGTATTTTCTAATGGTTTTGTTTCTCTTGATTCAGTGTGGCTAATACCACTGAAAGAAGAGGCAGGAATTCAAGCTCAGAAAAACAAATAGTGATTTTGTCTAGGCTAGTATGCAGTTTTGAGGGATAATTCGATTTCCTGTAGAAAACAGATGAAGAATGAAATAGATGTGATCCAAACTTGTGTTTCAGTCAGATTTTTCCAGATAGCTGCACCTTTTATAGTTTGTGTAACAAAGTCCTGCATTGTTTGAGCTAAGGCATTTTCCCATACAAGTACTATACATTTGTTGCAGAAATCATGTAATACAATAGTGATTAATAAAAATATCTAAGGGATTATCAGCTATGTTTTACATATAAACATATGTGCACACATTTTGTTTAAATACATTGTACATAGTCAGTATGAAATAGTTTTAAAGATGCCAGCAGAAAGGAAGGAAGGAAGGAAGAAAGAAAGAAAATGCTAACAGAAAATTATGACCACTAACATGCTTTAGTATGAACAATAAAATGTGACTGGAGCCAAAGTGCACAACAGTGGATATTTACATAAAGAACATTTTTTACTAAAATAGCACAATAATTTATAATATTACAGGCAATTTCAGAAGTTGTTGCAGGATACCTTCTACAGAGAATGTACTATGTGGTACAAATTATAGTGATTTGTAGAAGTGAAGAGTGGAAGATTAGAGCAATAAAGAAAGAAGAATAATGTTCTTCCTTAAATCATGGCAAAAAACAGAACTGAGCACATATCACAAAGCAACTTCAAATAGTATAGTGCATCAAAGTCACAGTCTTGAAAATGTAAAATCTAAATGACAATGGGATCATGTTAGGAAAAATATGACTGGTACATTCTTAAAAGTTATTTATGGTTTTGCAGTATATGGTAGAAAAACAACACGACCTGTATAGGAAATTAGTTGATATAGTGCTCAACTCTAACTAGGGCATCTATATCACAGCCTCTTCCCACAATCTGAGATGTCACAAAAGGGTGTGGAAAGATTGCAAGAGACAGAAGGAGTAGGTGTCTGTAGCACATTATTTGCTTAGCAAGAGCTCACAGGGAAGAACAGTGCACACAAAAAACTTGCACAGGGAAAAGCCAGCCACAGTTCCAACATGGATGGGGGATGGATTTATATGAAAAACTATGTGAGGAACTATTGGCAAATGATGGCTGCTGGGGGAGTCAGTTTTCTTCAGGGATACAGCCCTTGAGTCTGCCTGTGCTCCAGTAGATGGCCATCTATGCATGCACATACACGCAGCAAAGTAGACTTGGTTAAAAATAAGGAAGCGCATGAAGTTGGGAAGACATAGTTGAAGTGGGACAGGGGAATAATTGGAGGGGATGGAATAGGAGTGGATTGATTCCAATGTATTATATTCATCTATGAATATTAAATAAAATATAAAGAAATGATAATAAAGAAAAGTCACTTGTGGTGCAATCTTGGAAGTACTGCACGAGATCTGGTGAAAATCATATTTACTCATGAAATATGTGTGAAAAGAGACAACAATCAAGAAATGCTTTTTGATTGGGGTTCTGTTATGATCTGAATCTAAAATAATATATCTTAGAAGCTCCTGTATTATAGAATTAATTGCTAGTGTTTGGATCAAGAGTGCCTCAACTTTATCACTAGATTAATCCATGGATAATGACTAGGTGAACTATTTTGAGATGGGACCTCTTGGAGAAAGTAGTGTCATGCCTTTGTAGGATTTGTTGTTTCAAGACTCTACTTCTCTGCCTCTTTCTGCTTCCCAAATGTGACATAGTGAACAGCTCTCTTGTTCCTTGTGCCTTTTTGTCATAATGTTACTGCCTTGATACAGGATAACAGCAATGTCACTAGCCATTCACACCTGGGTGACTCTTCCAAGGTACCTCTGTAGATAGCTGTGAGTATGACCAATTGAATCTTCAGGAACATCTTAGTCATAGTAAAGAAGATGTAAGACAACAAGAAATAAAAGATAATGGACTTTTCCCTCTAAGGCCAAGAGACATAGCTCATATTGTTATTTTAATTTTTAATTTATTTTTAAATTGAAATGATCTTGAGCACCTACAGAGCAAAATTTTTTGAATTTAAAGGGTTGTTAAGGAAGAAAACAGATTGTGAATCTAAAGATTCAGTGATAGCCAGTATTCACAGCATGGTGGAACAACCAGGTAACATCTTACACTATGAACACTTGCTTGTTAAAGTAGGGGTTTCCTTCCACCTGGGGGTGTTACCATTGAAAATACATCTGAGGAAGTGGTTGTTGAACATGTTTTCCTTTGCATGAATCAATGCTGAACCAACAAGCTAGGAGTGAGCCTGGGTTTCAATAATGGAGTTGTGTTTTAGTGACTATAAAACTGAGAAATTTATTTAATGTAATCCAGACATTATTTAATTAACAAAATGGGGACAGTATCAATTTCTGCTGCAAAGACTCTTTTATTGATCAAATTATATAGCAGATGATGTATGGAAGTCACTTGGCTTGTCAAGTGGAATACATCCCACAGATGTTGTTGGCCACTCTTATTATTTCCCCGAGAACAGACATTCCCACAGAAATGCTTTAAATTAGTCTTGCAATGTTACTGAGGCCAATTTTGAATCAAATAAATTGAAAGAGGTGGGTTGTAAGTAGAGTACAAGCGGGTTTGTGACTTTGATAGTGAATTTTAAACAGACATTAGGAGTTTAGGCCACTAGCATCTAGTGAAACACGGCTTTATGTGAAATCCTTTTAAAAAATCCTACACAATTTAAACATTTTATAGTCTTTATTATGTTTAGCCCAGAGCCAACTTCAATAAGGAGCCTCCATCTGCCTGTGAGTACTTACAAAAGAAAAGAATTTAAAAGTCGGAGAAGATATTTTAAAAGTTTTGTGATATAACGTAGTAAATGTGCTTCAAATAGTTTTATGAGAAAGCTGGCATAGGAGATGCCATGCTAGCAAATCTGAGCAGGCTTTCTGAGCTTAGTGGCTTTCCAGAGTACTCATTTAATTATTCTTCTATGTAGCTGATGTCTTGTGAGGTATGACTTTTCCTTTACAATCATCTGTATTGATAACACTCAAGGTATTTAGAAACAGCCATCTTCTATCATTAAAACGCTCTGCTTTTCCTACGGAATAGTTATGTTTCTTATAAAAAGAATTGGTGCTAAGCATTGTTTTGGTGTTGTTGGTCAAGGCTATCAAGAGTCATTAAAAATGATTGTATGTTTTAAGAAAGCAGCTGGTGGGATAGAGAGATGGCTCAGTGGTTAAGGGCAGGGTTGAAGGTTGAGGGGAGGGGAAGGGGGATGAGAACATGAGGGAACAGGAAGCTCGAGCTGGGAGAAGGGACAAGTGCAAGAGTAATGAAAGAAATATCGTGAGCAATTATGGGGTGAGAGAGAAACCTGGTGCTAGGGAAGTTCCCAGGAATGCACAAGCTAATCCCAGGATAACCCCAGCTAAGACTATTAGCAATAGTGGAGAGGGTGCCTGAACTGGCCTACCACGGTTATCAGATTGGCAAATACCCTGTAAGCACGGAACATTGCTTTATCCATTAACTGTTGGAAGCAGATGCAGGGATGCACAGTCAAGCATCAGGCTGAGTGAGCTCTGGGAGTCCAGGCGAAGAGAGGGAAGAGGGATTGTATGAGCAAGGTGGGTTAAGATTGTGATGGGGAAATCTACAGAGAAAACTGAACCAAGCTTGTGGGAACTCAGGAACTCTAGATCAACAGCTGTAGAGCTTGTATGGGACTGAACTAGGCCCTCTGAATGCGAGAGACAATTGTACAGCTTGGTCTGTTTGAGGGGCCCCTCGCAGTGGGATCAGGATCTGTTCCTGGGGCATGAGCTGGCTTTTTGGAGCCCATTCCCTATGATGGGATGCCTTGCTCAGCTTTGATGTAACGGGGAGGAATCCTGCCCCAACCGAAAGTAACAGTTTTTGTTGACACCCCATGGGAGGGCTTACCCTTTTGGAGGAGGGGGTGGGAGGTAGAGGGATGGAAGTCTTGGGGGAATGGGAGAGAGGACGAGAAGGGGATCTGTGGTTGGTATGTATAAGAAAAATTTAAATAAATAAAAATAAAATTAAGAGAAAAGAGAAAAGAAAAGAATACACACTGCTCTTCCTGAAGATCAGAGATTGGATCCCAGCACTGACATCAGATCTCTCACAACTGCTTCTAACTCCCATTTCATGGGCTCCAACACCCTCTTATGGCCTATGAGAGCACTTCACCTCATGTACACATACCTACACACAGATACACACACACACACACACACACACACACACACACACACACACACACACACATATACATATACATATGTATATAAATATATATCTTAAAAAAATAAGCAGCTGTCTATCAGTATATCTTTTGACAAATTTAGTTTTATAAAATCATATTGTATTTGGTTTAATCTTCAAGAGAATCTTTACAACAAAATTATATATATAAACTAGAGTTCAAAGTTTTATATGTACTTTCTGAAGAAGATAATGTTGTTATATTTCTATTGTTATAATAAAACCCCATGACCTATGCAAGCTATAGAAGGAAGAGCTTATTTGGTCCTTACAGTTTCAGGGTGTGAGTCCATCACAATCATGGTCTAGAGCATAGCAGTAGGCGGTCAGGCATAATATCATCAGAGCAGCAACTGGGAGCTCACATTTTCATCCACAAAGAGGAAGCAGGGAGCTAACTAGAAATTCTGGGTCTTTTTAAATCTCAAAGCCTGCCTGCAGGATTTTAACAAGGCCACATTTTAATATTCCCTAAAAGGTCACCAGTTGGGGTTTTCAAATACCTGAGACTTATGGGAGATATCTCATTCAAACATTACAAATACAGACAAAGAAAATAATTGTTAGGAGTCCTGAACAAGACAGTTTCATTATTTTGAGGAATGAGAGAAGAACAAATACACTATGGGCTGTCTGTTACTAATTCACTCCTAATCATCTCTTTTCAGGCCTAACCCTTTCCTATCCTTTCACTCCAGGTAAAACTGAACAAATGAAAACACAAACAACAACAAAACTAAGACTGTTTCTGTTCTGTATGATCTCATACTAATTACTGCTATGAACCTTGGTTTCTCACCTACAAAATAAAGCTAATGTATTGTATCCACCTCTTTGCATATTGTAGATAAGTTTGTGTGGATCTCTAAATCAATGCATCACCAAAAAGGGTACCTAATGCATATTGGCTGTTTCACCACAACCACCACTACTTTTAAATATCTATTAATTGAATAACTCCAAGGGTTTCACTGTGACATTTCCACACAGGGATGTATCATGCCTAGATCATATCCACTCTTACTTCAACCTTCTCTTTTCTCCTTTTCTTCTTCCCCCCATCTTCTGTCCAGGTTCTTTTTATAAATAAATTAATTTGCTTTTTCATTGATTCATTCTTCATCCATCCATTCATTTATTTATTTTACCTCCCAGCTGAAGTTTCTTCTCCCTCTTCTCTTCCAGTCCTTCCACCTTTCCTCCCTTTGGTCCCGCTCCCCATCCACTGCTCCTCTGGTTCTGTTTAGGAAAGGACAGGTCTCCCACGAGTGTCAACAAAACATGGCATACCAAGTCACAGTAAGACTAAGCACATCCCAATGTATTAAGGCTAGGCAAGGTGACTCAGGATGAGGAGTAGGGTCCCAAATCTGCCCAGATTCATAATTGTCCCTCTTTCTATATTCTAGTTTTTAATTCATTTATTTTTAAAGTTTGTAGTTAGGAGAAGAAATGTAATACTTCTTTTTCTATTTCTGGCAAATTTTATATAACATGAGGTCCTTTAGTTTCATTCATTTCCTATGAATGAAATGGTTTTATTCTTTTCATACTTGAACAATAAGTCATTTTCTATATTAACCATGTTTTCTACTTGTATTTATTTTCATGGTACCCTCAATGATTCCATATTTAGTGTGAATAATGCTACAATAAACATGGGCATCTAAGTAACTCTTTTGTATGCTCATTTCATTTACTTTGATTATATACCTAGCTACTTATTTTAGTCTCCATTTATTGTAGTTATATTATAATGTTAATTATGCCCTGGAGTGACTGACTTTGAGAAGTATATGAATGTACAGGAATACATGTTGATTTCAGAAAAATCTCTTCCAATTTCCATGATTGCTCAATACTACTCCTTTTCTTTCCCTGGCACCAGGGCTTAATTATAGCCTTTGCCATCACCTTCATGAGCAATTCTAACTACTCTTTAATTTGTTCCTCTCTCATCTTCTCTTCATCTTTACTCCGTTCAGGTCCAGAGTACCAGCTCTAAAGACTGGATGATCTCAGATAGGCACCACCTCTGTGTGTGTATAAGCCTCTCCATCGTAGGCTTGCCCTTCTGACCTGCAAAATCCAGAAATTTGCAAAATTACAGCTAAACTACTTAATCCATCCCTGAAAATTTCTCCTGTCCTCATATTTTATTCTCATTTACTGGGATGATCAGGAAAATTATTTTCTGAAGAATCAAAAGCTGTAGAGTGACAGAAGAGCAGTAATATTTTACTTTGTAAAATTTCTATAAATCCTTTTTAAATAATTTCAACTTCCCAAAGAATTCATGTCTTGTTTTAACTGCTCTTCTTTTGTGTCATTTTTACCTTGTTCTTACCCATAGGAATATCTCTTGATTTTCCTCAGTATAGTTGTATTAGTATGAATTAAAAATGATTCCTATATCCAGGGACTGTGTATCAGAGCCTTCTCTGCATTCTTTTAGTCAATCTTTGTATCATTTGTGTGAGATACATTATCCACATTGTTTAGAGTAGGTCATTAAGATTAAGGCAGATTAAATGATTTAGCCAAAATAATTTTACAAATATCTGGTTGAGAAATTTGTAGATATATGAGAAATATCTCATAAATTTATGAGAAAGAAGTCCCAACTATGTAATTTAATGCACCTGTCTATCAAATATAAACCACATGATTATGTTATTGTTCTTAGAACATAATTGAAAAGGATTCAGAAACACTAGAAGGACTAATTAGAAATATTTGGAGGGATCTGTGTTTGTGAACTAATGTTGTTTTCTAAATAAGCATGCACATATTATTATGAAGATATATAGATTTTGTATAATACCAATACACTACTTTATTTCACTGTTTCCTCCTTAGAAATGTTTTGTTTATTTGCATTTTCATCAAGCATATTTTATTTTCAATTATTTTCCAACCAGGCTGAGAAAATGGATCACTGGATAAAGCATTTCCTATGTAAGCTGGAGGACCTGAGTTCTGATCCTCAGCACTCACGTAAGAGCTGGGAGTGTCAGAGAGCACCTGTAATTCCAGAACTGGGAGATGGAGATAGAAGAGTCTCAAGGGCCTACTGGTCAAGCAGTCTGGACAGTCAGTGAACTTCAGGTTCAGAGAGTGATCTTGTCTTTAAAAAGTAAGATGGAGCCAGGTAGTGGTGGTGGACACCTTTAATACCAGCACTCAGGAGACAAAGGCCAGCAAATCTCTCAGTTCAAGGCCAGCCTGGTCTGCAGAAAGAGTTTCAGGATAGCCAGGGCTAAACAGAGAAATCCAACCAACCAACCAACAAACAAATAACTAGGATGGAAGTCAGTAAAGGAAGACAGCTGGTATTGAACCCTGGCCTTCACACATTCATGTATGGATGCATGTACCTGCAGGTACACATATACATACACCACAAACTCACGCATACACATAGAATATTAAATAAATAAGTAAATAGTTTCCAGAAAGATCTAGTTCAATGTGAAATTTCTGTGATTCTATTAGATCTTTCAATGTATATAGTTGTTACATATGAAATAGAGAAAAGGTAAAAATATGAGGGCTTGCTAGATAGCTCAAGCAAGTAAAGGCTCCTACTGATAAGCTTGATGATATGGGTTTAATCCTTGGGACCCACAGATAGAATGGGAGAGCCAACTCAAATTCCTTATATATATATTACCTAAGATAGACACTACAGCGATATTTCAGGAACCCAAAGATGATACACAGGAGGTAATTACACTTATATAGTTGTTTACCCCTCAAGTAACCTCTGACTTGCTTTGAAGTTTTCAAGATTCTATTCTTCTCTTCTGGTCGTTTGCCTAACATGATAGCTATCAACGGTACTGACACCTCCATGTCCCAACATACCAGCGTTCAAACCAGCTTTGGTCATTGCGATAGAGGAAACAACTGACATTCATGCTGAACAACTGTACAATTTGGTCATGTGTATGCAGGGATGATTATTGCTCTGCAATAATTAGAATGATGGTTTACCCTTTGTTGGACAGAGAGACTAGAATAATTCTACTTTTTTGTTGCTGGTGCTACAAAATGGCCTTTGATTTGCTATGGTCAGGGGGGGAAAGAAAAAGATTCTAAATTATGGAAGACAACCAAAAAATTGTAACTTAAAAGTTATGAGTAGTTTGATTAGATTGGGTCTACCTTGTGAATTACAGTGTCCTCATTTTCCTTAGCCATGGAGCTCACATAACTTCTTTTATTATTCCACTGAACTAGACTAGAGTCTTCCTGATCTAGACCTCATTCTTACATCAGAAGTGTGAACAAGAAGATTCTATGAGCTTGGCCTATTAGAGAGGACTTTGAAAGTTCTCTTTTATGATGCTACATAAAGATAGGGATGGGTCCTCTGCCACTTAAGTAGTCTCTGCCCATCTGCTTCATAAGCTGCCAAAATGCCTATGAATTCTCTTCCATCAGCTATTCTGGCTCACATGGTGGCCATTAGCAATGTGCCTCCTCCTCCGCTTCGCAGCATACCTGGTAAGTGACACTTTTATGAAGGTCTCATGCCTTCATTATTGTTTCCAGTGGTACTTGCTTCATTGTGAAAAACAGGGATTTGAAAGTCAGTAGAAATACAGAGGCTCTTACTTACAGCCTAGTAATGGAAGGACATAGTTGTACAAGCCTGGCTTTGTCCATTTGCGACTATTTCTACTATTTAGTTCTGAAATACTGTTTTCTTTGTAAAATGAAGATCTTGATGAGATCGTAGGGATTCAACAATGTGCCTCTTCTATATAAATACAAAAATACTTTTAAGGAAGAGAGAAATGGAATTCCTTTGAGATTACAGGGAACTACAGGCATCTGTTTCTGGTCAACCTTGTGTTCTCTACACTGAGTTGGTCCTACTATTCTGAGTACATTTTCACTAGAGAATTCTCATTTTAAATTTATAATGGGGAAAAAGGTAATTTTCATTCTTCTGAGTGAAATATATTTCCATTTCAGTTTCATACTTGAGCTTTTGGTTTATCATGTCATAGAAATTATAAACACAAAATTAAATATTTTGTAATTTAGACATTGGACAGTATTTATCATGTGTAGTCAATGTAAGTTCAGGATGTTGTACTAGGGTATTATGTAGGGCTAAAAATGTACAACTCTTAGATCTGTTAGACACCAGTGTACTTAATAATAACAGGCAATAATGCCTGCGTTGAAACTTTAAAACAACTTTAGGTAACATAGGTAATACTCATGACTCAAAGCTCAATAGAGACTTCCTTCTAGTATTTTCTTCTATCTTCTTGTAAAAGTTAAGTTCTAGATAAAGTTTAAAATTTCACTGTCATCATTTCTAGAGAAAAGATATTAAAAACAGAAGCTTATACCTTTCAAAGGAGTATAATATATATGTGTGTGTATATACATATCAATACATGTAAAAATATTAAATATATATTACACAAAGTCCTTATAATTAACTGCTATATTTGTTATTTTTTATTTTATTCCCATAGTAAAAGTATTCTTATATGTATTCAAAATTTTCTACTTCTATTTAAGTGGAAATACTTATTCAAGTAATTTTGCCCTAAACCATCCACTGTCAGGTTTTATTTGTGAAAAAATAAACTACCCTAAGATTTTTTTTTATCAGCCCAGGAAATGCAATAGCTGTGAGTTAAAAGATCAAATTAATTTAGAATCAATGGGATGAAATGTGTGCTGCCCTCTGCAGTCTCTTCCAAGGACACTTGACTTCTGTGAAGTGATTAAAAGATGAAAAATCGGCAGTAATTTAGATCTCAGAGCTGAATGGAGCATAATGGAGAGCAGCAGACAGCAGTGCTCCTCATTTTCTCTGTAGAGATCTTTAGAGGATGCTCTGTGCCTGTGACTGCCCTTTGGAGATGCGTCCTGCTTGCTTAATGGCTCAGGCTTTGTGTTAACTCCAGCAAGTCTACAGTTTTCCTTGGCACACTTTAGTGTCACAGCTGAAACAATAATCTCATGAATCCTGAGAGTGGTGAGATTCTTTGTCTGTAGAGTGAGGCAACCTATTTTATATTAGAGCTGTAAAAGTACAATGTACATAAATAGGGACGTTTGGTTAAATGCCCACAACATCTAGCCACTATACACATTTTTGTTTGCTTTGAGTTTGGTCAGTAAAATTAAACTTAGGGATGCGTATTTGATTTCTTTTTAAATATGTTCATGTGAAAAACATTTACTGAACACTTTCTACAGACAATGTATAAGTACTTTTCATGTTGTTTCATTTATGCCTCACCAAAATCTTGTGAAGTCTGTGGTAAACAGAGCAATGCCTAACAACGGTAGCCACATCCTGAGTTCCAGAAACTAGGAATATGCTAAGATGCTGACAAGGCAAGGGAGCTGTTACGTTTACAGGCAGATTTGAGGCATCTAAATCAGCTGCTCTTGAGCTGGGGAGAACCTCAGACACCACAGTGCATATTGAAATCATAAAGACTTATCAGAGAAAGGAGATGTAAAAAAGACGGCCATTGCTAGCTTTGAAAATGAGGGAGAACATGAGACAGGGAGGCATCTGGGCAGTGTCAAGAAGCTAGCAAAGACAGCCATGAATTCTTCCCTAGTGCCTCAGGAATATCACCACCCTGCTGATAACTTGATGCTCACTCAGTGACCTACTTTAGACTTGTGACTTCCAGACCTGTAACACAACACATTGATGTTTCAAAGCTGTCTCTGGCAATCACTTACAAGGGAAAGGGAAAAGGAGTTCAAGCTCATAATCAAAGGCAAAGAGGCTCATATGTCATAGTAGGAATCACAGGAAGGGGTGGAGGCCCCTCAGAATATCCTCATGTAAATGAACTCTACTCAGGAAAACAACAGCAGCAGTAGAGACATCAGTTCCATCTTGTCTGCTAACCTCCTGATTCGAGGGACTCCACATACCACAGCTCTTCAAGCATTGCTCTGGTTCTCATTGCCTGGGAAATTATGATTCCCAGACTGCACACAAGCCAGCCTCCTGAGTCAGTTTCCAGGTTTCTATAACCTGCTTTTGACTCTCGATTCTTCACAGCTTAATAACCCCAGGAAAGGGAGGGTTTTTTTTTTTTTTTCAGAAGCAAAAGAGTGTTTTCACATTTTATTCTAGCTGAGAATTACTTCAAAGATCTTGCACTTAGAAGATCACTCAGTGGTTTTCCCATTTGAGTGAAATGGTGGGCGTTGGAAACACTCGCATTGACCCACTATTATAACTTGATCTCTTGAAACACCAGAAGGAAGGGAAAGAGTGTTAGTGAAATACAGGAGTTCACCTTCACCCTTGCCTTGTGGTTAGGAGTGTGGTCTAGTGAGCTTTGTTTTCATTCATGTGATGCTCCCTGTTTTCCTCACCTTTCTTAGGCTTATCTTTCTGAGGAAAGATTTAAAGATAGGTTGTACACTTTAACTACTAGATCATTAGGGAGGAATTAGTATAATGGCTGAGTGCTTTGCCAGGCTGGAAAGCACTCAATGTTTGCAAGATATTTGTAGGTGTATTTTACTGGTTCTCACTTATTAGGATATAGAAGGAAAATAAAAGAGTTCAATACTTCAGACACTTTAGGGAATTCAGAAGTAAGGTAGAACTCTTAAGTGCACGGTTTTCTCTGCTCTTTTCCATCGTAAAGTGTACATTCTCTGAAAGCCTGGAAATACCATGCTGCTATTCCTAAGACTTCAAGGGCATTTTCTGTAATTTGAGTGTCCTTTAGTAGTTCACCATGAAAGGAGTCTCAAAACATGTATTTTGAAAAGTGAATGTGGCCCCATTTTAACATCTTAAACTACTCAAACCAATAAAGGCACTTGTGAGGGCAGAAGCAAGGGCAGAGGGCTTGTCAGTAGAGAAGAAAATCATAGAAGTGTATTGTCACACTTAAAAAACAATACAAAAAGACAGGGAATATAAAAAAACAAGGATGAGAACAGAAATGCCAAGAAAATAGAAAAAGAATAAGTGGCTGAATATTTGTGCGTTTTGCTACATTTGTAGAAATAGTAAGTAAAGATAATTCCAGGAGATAACTCAGGGAACACAGCATTGGGAGATTTTAAAAATTGTTTTTCAGAGTAAAATTCACTTTCTGTTGTTAATACTATGGGTGAAAATTGGATGTTTCATTGGAAAACAAAAACAAACAAAAGAAAAACAAAAAAAGGAAGTAGGGTGATGTGGCACAGGCCTATAATCCCAGCTCTGTAACATTCCAGCCAGAAGACAGGATGATTTGTCTGCATACCTTGGTTAGACAATTTTGAGTGGATTTAATATAAATTCTTAATTACTTCTGATAATTTCATATTGGAATACTGTATTTCTATCATTTCACAAACATTCTATCATGTTCCCTCATTTTTTTCTCAAATTCATGGTCTCTTCTTAATTATTGTTGTTGTTATACACACACACACACACATACACACACACACACACACACACACACATCAAAACCAAAAACAATAAAAAAACAAAAAAAAATCTAGTGAATCCATTTAGTGTTCTTCATATGTACTTGTGTTTAGGGTTGACCACTTGGATTGGTTACCCTATCAGAGGGCTCATCCCCTAGATTCAACAAATGAGCTTATGAGATGACCTAGAAAATTAACTATCAAAAATTAATCAATTTATGGAGGAGAATCTTCAACTACTAATTTACTAAACTAGCATAATCCCTAACAAAATGTATAATCATGAGTTTATGCACAGAGAAATGTAGTTTTCACCTCATCATAGAAACTTCTCTTTGAAACAGACAAAGACCACTAGGGAAAATCACAATCAAAATGCAGAGTTGTAGAGCCCAGGCCCAAGGGATTCATCTACAAACACTTCTGCACTTTAAGCTCAGGGAATATCATGGAAGAAAAGTCAGAAAGATAGTAACATCCTGACAGTCCAGGAGTTTGCTGTGAGATTGAGTTGATTGCCTGTAGCTCTTCATCTGTGGGTGGGACCCTAAGAAATTCTTCCCTCCAACTTGGCATGTCAATAATATGCTGTCATTCAGGGCTTGTTTAGGCAGCCATATTGTTGAGATTTCTTGGGTACAATTTCTCTGTTATATATAGTAAATGCTGTCTTGCAGCAGACATCTTAGTCCTTTCACTCTTAGAACCTTTCCATACCCATTTCCTTGATTTTCACTGAGCCTTGGGTGTATGGGTTACATTGGAAATATATCATTTGGTATTGGGCACCCAGTGAGCACTTCTTCTCTGCATTTGATCAGTTACCGATCTGTAGTACTCTCCACCTATTTGCAAGAACAAAAGGCTGTTTTGATTAGTGAGAACTACTCTTATCTATTGATATAATGATAAGTGAGTGGCTTTTATAAATTAAATTCTGTGATTTCAGCTTGAACACAATTATGCCTGAACAGGAAATTGTGAAGAAAATGAAAGTCTTTGCAAGTCAGATCTGTCCACTAAGTGTCAGCCTGGGTCTCCCGGAGGACTGCCACTGCTCTGTCCCCAGTCTACCTCATAAGTCAGAGTTCTGTTATCAGTACTGCTGTAATGTCAGTTCCTCAGCCAGTTAGGTCCAGCCTCTATCTGTCACTGAACTAATCCCTGGTCTTCCTTCCAATATGTAACAGGAACCAGATACTTGCTTTTGTGGAATGATTAAAGCAATTTCATAACATTAATTTCTACTCTGAAGCTTAGGGTTCTACTGCTCTCCAAATCATAGGTTACAATTCATTGTCTATAATTTGATATTTATATCTTTCATGATGTGGCCAAAATCTATCACTGTGTCCTATTTTCATTTTTGTTAATATAAATTCTTCTATAGTTAAAATGATTATTATCATCCCTTAAATCTATCAATACCGACCTTTGGGAAGTGGTGATGGAGGGTCAGGCATAAAGGGGATTCTTAGGTTTAATTAGACATTCAAATGCTCACAAGAGTGGCATATGGGTACAGGAGAATGGGGAAGCTCTTTAGCACATAGACTTTCCTAGATGATGACTTCTTGAGATTTCTCAAGATGATGGACTTTACCCTATAAGCTAAGATAAATGCTTTGCTCACTCTCAAAGTTGTTTTTGGTCAGTGTTTTATCATACCCAGAATGCAAATTTGGACAAAACTATTGAACTAGAGAGTCTGACTATTAGGCATCTCTTGACAGCTACTATCCATTTTTTCCCAGCTGTTGGTATCTCCCTAGGAAAAGCCTACATACATGGCTTTCTGGTATTCCTGCTCATTCTGTACATATCTCTTCAGTGTTAACTGATTCTTTTACTGCTCACTGGATTTTTATGTGCATGTATTTCGTTTTTCTCTTTTGTTTTTATTGCCTATGTTTTTTTGGTGTTATATACAAGAAAATATTTCTCTCACCCATACTGTTGCAGCTTTTTTCCTGTCTACCTACCTTAGGATTTTGCAATTTTAGGTTTTGTAGTCAAATATTTAATCCATTTAAGCTGACTTTTTTATACCATATGGAAAAAAGACCAACATTTTTATCATTTTTTTCTTCTTCACATGGACATTCAATTTTCCCAGTGCCAATTCTTGAAGAGATTATCTTTTCTGCATTTTTGCTCTCAGGACTGTTACTGAAAATTAGCTGAAAAAAAGTGGATGGATTTTAAAAATCTGACTCTGTTCATTGCTAGGTCTATGTTTATAGCAATGTCATGCCATCTGATTATAATCTTTTTTTGTTTTTGTTTTTGTTTGTTTTTTAAAATTATATTTGTGTTTTAATTTTACATATTAGCCATGGGTTCCCCTGTCCTTCCCCCTCCTGCCCCCACCCCTGCCTTCTCCCCAGCCCCTCCCCTCCATTTCCATTTCTTTCAGGGCAAAGACTCCCCTGGGATTCAGCTCAACCTGGTGGATTCAGTACAGGCAGGTCCAGTCCCCTCTTCCCAGGCTGAGCAAAGTGTCTCTGCATATGCCCCAGGTTCCAAACAGCCAGCTCATGCACTAAGGACAGGTCTGGGTCCCACTGTCTAGGGGCCTCCCAAACAGTTCAAGCTATTCAACTGTCTCACTTATCCAGAGGGCCTGATCCAGCTGGGGGCTCCACAGCTTTTGGTTCATAATTCATGTGTTTCCATTAGTTTGGCTATTTGTCCCAGTGCTTTTTCCAATCTTGGTCTCAACAACTCACACTCTTACAGTCCCTCCTCTTTCTCCACAATTGGACTCCTGGAGCTCCACCTGGGGCCTGGCCAAGGATCTCTGCATCTACTTCCAAAAGGGTTTTCTTTTGAATGAGCTTTGATCATTTTCATTAAAGATTTCTTTGACTGTGTAGTCTTTTGTTGTCCTCCATAAGTTTTAAGACTGAGTTTCTATACTGGTAAAAAATAACATTGAGATTATTGTAGGGTTGCATTGAAATTGTAAACAATATGGGGTAGTATGGGCATTTCATAAGTATTGATACTTTCAATGGACATGGGATATCTTTTTAAAGGTATGTGTGGTAAAATATTTTATTCTCTTACATAACATTGTTTTTACTTAATGATACTACATACATTCATACTATATAACAGGAGTGTCTTTTCTTGATAACATATGTGCATATACTTCATCTTAACGGTCATGCTGTATTTTTCGAATATAATAAAGTCTTCCTGATTTTTATATAATTTGTTGAACTGTTGTCTTTTTCTTAAACGTGATGCTCTGCTTGCTGTTCAAATCCATCCTTAGAGGCGTTAGAGAGAGATTGGAAGGCAGATGAAGCGAAGGCTAAAGAACACGACATGTTCAATGTTTTTTTTCTGTTCTGTTTCTTGTATGTCCTTGTCATTGTTTTATTTTCCTATCCTAATAATGAATATCCAGCAGCCAAATAGTTGAATAATCCAACCATTCCTCTCTGCTTAACCAGAAATACTGTGGGCGCTATTCCCTGAGTTTCACTTGGTGCTTCTCCTTTGCTGCTTCCTTCTGGGACCTGTCTGACAAGTCTCTGCATCTGTTTTTTTTCATTATTGTTGATTTTTGTTCTGTTGTTTTACATTAAAATAACTGCTGTGTTTTCTCTCTCATTATCACTTGATACAAACTGATAAAATGAGAATTTGTTTTTAGTTAATTTTGTTGTTTAAATCAGACAAACATTCTACATATAATTTAAATCTTATTAGTCTTTCAAAATTAATATTGAAGGAGTGAGTTTACTGTGATGTTTTGGTAATACTATCTATTTGCTGATTGTCTTACTTTGGCCTGCTTCTGCTCACTACAGTTCGACTCCTTCCCCCACCATATATATATACATTAAAATATAAAAAATAGTATAAGATCCACATATAAGGGTATGAGGGAAAACATTCAGTGTTTGTCTTTCTATTTTATTGGTTTATTTTGTTTACCATGGAGGTTTTCCAGTTGCATCAATATTCCTACAGATGTAATGACTTCACATTTTTATAGCTCAATAAAATTTCATTGTGAATATGTAACTTAACTTTCTTTATCCACTCATCTGCTGATGGACATCTCACTTGTAAGGTGAATTGCTAAATGGTCTTATTAATAAAAAACAAAAACCTAGAGCCAGATATTGGGGTAAAAACTGACAGATCAGGGAATAGGACAAGCCCTCAGCCAACCTCACCTCACCAACTCCTCAGCTTCCAAAGAGACCTACTTCCTGTATGATTTTCTGTCCCTGTCATTTTACTTCCTCTTTCTGCCCAGTTCTGTCACTTCCTGTCTGTCTATACAGACCACCAGACATTTAAATTCTAACTACTGTTGGAATTTAAAGGCATGTGACACCAAGCCTGGCTCAGTTCCTAGTGTAGCCTTGAATTCACAGAAATCCAGATGAATCTCTGCCTCCTCAATGTTAGGATTAAAGGCATGTGCTACCATTGCCTGACTTCTATGTTTAATATAGTGGCTGGCTTTTTCCTCTGATCATCAGATAAACTTTATTGGGGTGCACAAAGAAAATATCACCACCCTCACTATTGTTAATAATGCATCAGCAATACAGATTTGCAGTTATCTTTGTGGTGGGACTTTGAGTTCTTTGAGAGAAAGTTTCCAGGAGTGATTACATCAGCAGTGATGGGACAGAGACATAGCCCCATCCTGACTTAAGGAGCTTAAGGAGCTAGATTTTTAGGACCCCAACTCAGGCCAAATAGGGATTTATGATTTGATGATGAAAAAAATTCAGAATTAGCTAGTATAATGGATCAGAGTTGGGAATTATATGAAAGCTATTTTAACATAGCCTTAAGCATGAAGGTTAAGAGAAAGATACTCAGAAGAAAGTAAGGCCTACCCAAGCATGGTACAGGACTCTCTAAGAAGAGCAAACAATTGTCTTAACAGTAGTCATATATACCAGTCTGGAGGCTACCTCTTAAAAGTTGCTAAGAACTGTTTTCTCCTCTTCCTTTTTCTCGTAAGAGAGATATGTCAGGTTGCTCCAGAGACACACCAGTTGAAACTACTGATAATGGGAAGCCAGAAGCCACTAAATTTGCACCAAGCCTTCAGTACATATGTTCTCTACATGGTTTCTTGTGACAGTCTAGAAAATTACAGGTTTACAGTGGGGGAAAGGAACAGGACCTCAAGCAGTTGCTAATTGTGCAGGCATTCTTGCTCTGCTGAAGAAAAGGCTTCAACTAGATTACTGGGTGGCAGCCTTCTCTCTCTCCCTTCTCATGTCCCCAAATGTTCTCTACTTTCTCTTCTGACTTACTCATAGCAGGGTTGTATGATTAGGGTCTTTGGAAAGTCTAAATGCTGATTTCCAGAGTGGCTCCACCAGGTCACAAGTCAGCAGTGATTACAGCTTCCTGTTCTGACACACACACACACACACACACACACACACACACACACACACACACACACGCACACACACACACGCCCACTAGCTGTCGCTGATATTTGTGTCATATATTTAGGGTCTTTTGAATCTTATTCTTTTACTTCACATAATTCATTTGAGATTCATCTAGTTGTGTGTGTAAATAGTTCCTTCTTTTTAATATGTTTTTAGTTGAAATACAATTATATCAGTTTCCCCCGTTCCCTTCTCCTCTCTTTCCCCAGCTCCTACAGGCTGTGCTCTCCAGAAGCCCTCCCATGACCCCTTCTCTCAAGTTGACAGCCTCCTTTTATTTGAATTTTATTGTTATATCCATACACATGTACATATATATATATATAGGTTTATGAAAGACAACATTCTCAGTTATTTTCTTTTCTCTTTTTTATACAAGATCTTACTATGTGGCCCTTGCTGGCCTTGAACTTGCATACTTGCATAGAACGGGCTGGCTTGGATTTTCAGAGATCTGCCTGCCTCTGCCTCCTGGCCAAATAGGGATTTATGATTTGATGATCCTGGGATTATCAGCATGCACCTCCAAGTTGGCTCACTTGTTTTCTTGATGTTCGCCATTCTGTCTGGGGTGAAATACAATCTGAAATTAGTTTCAATTTGTATTTATTTGAAAATTGAGGATTTTAAACACTTTAAGACATGTTCATTGGCCATTAATGTTTTATGTTCTCATAAATATCTGTTCAGTTCACTGGCCCATTTATTGAATGGAAGACTTGAGTTTTAGTTTTAATTTTTCAGTTTTTAATATATTTTAAATATTAGCCCCATGGATGAAGTAAAGTTGGCAAAGATTTCCTCCCACATCTAACCTGTCTCTTCACTCCACTGGCTGTTTGCTTGGCAGTGCAGAAGATCTCTAATTTCATGTAATTCTACTTGACAGTTCTTAGAGTTAGCTCATATGCTATTGGAGTAATTTTCAGAACGTTCTTGCCTGTGTCAATATTTTGAAGTGTTTTCCTCTAGTTGTTTCACTGTTTGAGGTTAGTAAATTATGGTCATTAATCTATTCTTAATTCATTCTTATACAGGTGAGATATGAATGAACTTAATTCTTTTCCCAGTGGATGCCCAGTGTTCTCAACACCATTTGATGAAAAGTCTTTCTTTTTTTCAAATTATGTTTTTGATACCTTTGTCAAGGATTATGTAGCTGTACCTGTTGGGGTGTACTGGTTATTTTTTGACACAAGCCTAGACATACCCAGGAAAAGGGAATCCAAATTGAAGAACTGCCTCTATCATCATATTGGATCAGGTACATGTATGTTGGGTATTTTTTTGCTTGATAATGGAGGAGGTTGCAGCCTAGTGTGTGTAGTACCAGGCCTGATCAGGAGGCTTGGGCTATGTCGGATAGGTAGTTAAGCAAGCCAGAAGAGCAAAGCTAATAAGCAGAGTTCCACTATGATTGCTGCTTCAGTTCCTGGCTCCAGTTTCCTGTCTTGAGTTCATGCTTTGCCTTCCCTCAGTGATGGACTGTGATTTGGAAATGTAAGCCAAGGAAACCCATTTCTCTCCATGTTGATTTTGGTTAGTGTTTTTATCACAGCAATAGAAAACAAATTAGTATAGTGGGTTTACTTTTGAGTCCTCTATTTTATAGTATCTGTCTACATGTCTGTTTTATGTTGGTATCATGCTGTCTTTGTCCTCATGGTTTTACAGTATAACTTGAAGTCAGGTTCATGATACCTATGGAATTGTTCTTTCTTTTTAGAACTTTTTGATTATTTGGGATCTTTGTGTTTCTGAATCAACTTTAAATCATTATCTTAATTATTTATTAAATTACTTAGTTGATGTGTATGTATGTGGATGCATGCATGCTGCAGCACATATTGGAAATTAGAGGACTACCTGAGAGAGTCAGTTCTCCCTCTGAGGCCTCATGTAGTGGCAAATACCCTTACCTACTTAGCCATTTCAAAGTTCTTCACAGGAATTTTAGCTATTTTTTTCTTTAGTTTTGTCCTAGAAGCATGTCCTAGAATTTTGTCTACATGTCAATTCTTGGAATTTCTTGGAAAGTTTTATTAGTTATTTTTACAATATAAATTCTGCCAATTCATGAGCATGGGAGATATTTTGACTTTCTATTGTCCTCAGTCTCTTCAGTGTCCTAAAATTTTCATTGTAGAGATTATTTTATTTATTAAATATATTCCTAAATCTTTAAGATATCTTTTTACCTCTCTCCCTCCTTCCTTACTTCCTTTGAAGCAATCATGAATGGAAATTTTTTTCTTCAGAAGTTTGTCATTGGTATATAGAACATTGCTTGCCTTGTATGTTGATTTTATACCCTGAAACTTTGTTGAAAGTATTGAGACCTAAGAGTTTTCCAGTGGCATTCATAAGATCTTCTAAATGTTGAATTTTAATATTTATAAATAGTGATACAGTGACTTCTTCCTTTGCCAAGTCTACCCCTTTCTTTCTTGTATTGCCATAATTTTTGAGCACTGTGCTAAATAAGAGTGGCAGGAACAGGGACCCTGGCTTTAGCCTCCATTTTAGAGGAAATGCTGCTTTCCCTTCAGTAAAATCTTGAAAATAGAATCATTTTATGTAGTCTTTATTATGTTGAGATGTGTTCTTTCATATTATTAGGGTTTTTTTTTAGGACTTTTTTTTTTTCCCTGAGACAGGGTTTCTCTGTGTAGCTTTGTGCCTTTCCTGGAACTCACTTGGTAGCCCAGGCTGGCCTCGAACTCACAGAGATCTGCCTGGCTCTGCCTCCTGAGTGCTGGGATTAAAGGCGTGTGCCACCACCGCCCGGCTAGGACGGTTTATCATGAAGGCATGGTGAAATTTGTCAAATGTCATTTTCTGCCCATTGATATGATCAGGTGGCATATATCACTTAAACCATAGGTTATATTTATTGATTTTTAGGTACTAGATTAAATTAATATTCCTAGTTGAAAATAATTTGTTTGTGATGTTTGTTCTTAATGTGTTCTTGAATTTTGCTTGTTAAGAATTTTTGCAACAAGGAAATTGATCTATATTTTACTTCCCTTATCGTATCCTTATCTAGTTTTGAGATCAGAGTAATGTAGTTGGATTTTTCTTTTTTTTTTTTAACTCTTTGTTCTTGACAGCCCACCACCCAGCTCCCAAATAAATACATAGAGACTTTTCTTACTTATGAATGCCTTGTCTAAGCTTGGCTTGTTTCTTGCCAGCTTTTCTTAAATTATCCCATCTACTTTTTGCCTCTAGGCTTTTACCTTTCTCCATTTCTGTAAATCTCTATCCTACTTACTCCATGCCTGGCTGGGCGGCTGGCTGCTGGCAAACTCCTCTCTTCTTTCTTCCTCTCCTCCCTCTTCTCTTTTTCTTCTTCTATTTATTCTCTCTCTCTAGCAACCTGGCCTATCCCTCTTCTGCCCAGCTAATGGCCATTCAGCTCTTTATTTTTCCAATTAAATAAAGCTAGCCAAAGTGACACAGCTCCAGATTTAAACAAATGCAACATAAAAGAATACAACACATCTTTGCATCATTAAACAAATGTTCTACAGTGTAAACAAATGTAACACATCTTCAACTACTATTCCACAACAGGGTAAAACTGGCTTATGGAATGAATTTATTAGTATATTTTCCATTCCTATTTTGTTGAACACTTTGAGGAGCATTGGTGTTAGATATTCATTAAAAGTTTTCTCTTAATCAATGCCTCTGTCCCTAGGTTTTCCTTTGTGTGGACACTTTTGTCACTATTTGGTTGTTTTAGTGCACTTTTTGTTTGTTTGTTTGTTTTTATTCATTGATCGTCATAGATCTGTTTGAGCTGTTTATATTTTTTAAATTTTTGTAGGTCGTATTTGTTTAAATATCCATTTCTTCTGGATTTTCTGGGGTTTTTTTTGTACACACTAAAGTATTCCCTCACAATTCTCAGTATTTAATTGGAGTCTGTTTTATAACAACCTCTATAATTTTATAACAATTCTCTATAATTTAGGTTTTATCTTTCTTTTCATCAAGTTATAGCAGCGGCTTCTCAATCTTGCTTATCTTAGCAAAATTCTAAATGAGTATATGTGCAGAAATGAATCTGTTTCATTAATTCTTTTTTATTTCCTGCTGCCCACTGCATTTGGGTTTGCCTTTTGGTGTTTAGAATAGTGAGGCCTTTCATTAGTTTGCTTATTTGAGATGTCTCTAAATTTTGTAAATTGAATATTTACCATTATACACTTTCCACCCAGATATGCCTTAGTTGTATCCCAGAGGTTCTGGTAGTTTGTTTTACAATTTTCATCTGATTCTAGGCATTAAAACTTTTGGTTTTGATTTCTTCATAATCCATTCTTCATTCAAACTCCATTTAGGCTCCACATGTTTGTGTAGTTTCTGTTGTTTTTCTTTTTATTGTTTCTTACTTTTATGCCACTGTGTTCTGAAAAATATATAAGGATTAATTTTGACTTTATAATAACTGTTAAAGATTTATTTGTCTTACAACATGATTAATGTTGGAGAACATTCCACAGACCACTGTGAAGAATGGATATTCTTTATTTGTTGGATAGACTATTCTATGAATATATATTAAATCCAAATGGCTCATGGTATTATTTAACTCTGAAATTTCTTTTTTCACTGTTAAGTTTGGAAATACATCTAAAGATGAGAGTGGGGTACCAAAGTCTCTCCCTATTGTATCAGCACATACCTGGTATATCTTGCTTTTTAATATCTGTTTTATGAAACTGGAATCCCCAGCATGCGGTGCATAAATACTTACTATATATCTTCTTGGTGAATTCTTTACCTCATTAATAAGTAGACATCTTTGTATCTTTTCTACAGTTTTTGATTGGTGGGTACTTTATAAAACATGAGAATAGCCATGCCATCTTGTGTACAGCTTCCATTTGGTTGGTAGGCTGATTGACATCAGTTTTGGATCTTCGCCACTCTCAGACGTTCCGTGGAGACAACTCATAGTTAGAGCTTCCTTTTTCAATCTGACAGTTTAGTCTGCATATTTTTAATTGCTGAGTTGAGGTGGAGATGAGTTTGTCATTTGCCTTGGTTGTAGTTGTATCAGTTGACATTCTGGTTGGTTGGATAATTGATAGTTCTTTTTCTTTACCCTCTGCTAGCATTAATAATTTACGATTTTATGGATTTGTATATGCTAGATTCTGTTTCATTCTCTTATGATGATTGTTTCTCTTGTGAAATGCATTCTTTCCAGTGCTCCTATGGATAAGATTGCTCTTTTGCTTCCTCTGTGCATAGTATTCTTTTAAATATTTTATTCGCATCTAACTTGGCTGTCATGAATTAATTTAAATTAGTGCTCAACTTGAAAGTTCTTATTTCTCTATCAATATTGAGATGGTCTTGCTACACATAATATTACTGCAAGTCACTTTTAAGGGTTGAATATATAAAAATTTCATGGGTGCTTGGTTAGTTTTTTGTCAGTTTGGCCCAAGCCAGGTTCATCTGGGAAGAGAGAACTTCAATTGAGAAAAATTACTCCATGGTCTCTGCTTCAGTTCCTGCTTATTGGTTCCTGCCATATTTTCCCTTCATGATAAATTTATATTAGTAAACAGAAATACAACATATCCTCATAAAGTTGCTTTGGTCATGGTATTTAATCATAGGAATAGAAATTTAACTAAGACACCATACTTTCCTGGCTTTTAGTATTATAAATGAAAAGTTTAATGTTATTCCAACCTTTTTGCCTTTGTAGGCAAATTAATGCCTTCCCCTTACAGTGTTTAATATTGTTTCTTTGTTTTGTATTTTCAACATCTTGATTACATTATTTCATAGAAAGATTCTTCTCTGGCCATGTCTATTTGAAGTTTAAATACCTTATATTTGTATGTTTTCAGATTTCTTTCTCTATGTTTAGAAAATTTTCTGTTATAATTTCAATAAGTACCTTGTATATACCTCTAACTTTTATTTCACCATGTTCTTCTGCCTCATGAATTCCTAGACATATTTTTCTTTAAATATGTTGTTAGATGTTTGGGATATATTTTTAATCTTTCTTTTATCTCTCATATATATGCATTATATATCATGTGCATCTATGGTGTGTGAGTATGTGTGTTTGTTTGTGTGTATATTTGTGTATATGTATGGTCTGATTGGACTTGCAGCCTGTTCCACAAAGGCAGTTCAGGTCATACTGTAAACGTGGTCAAACCATGGTTGTAGTCCCTAGTGGGAGGGTACTGCTGCTATTTTGCTGAGTGGATACAATACACATATCAAATCATTTTCTGAATAATTATGTTTATGTCCATAGCTTAGTGGTGCTATCAGCTTTGTTCAGAGATACTTTGGGCAGTAAGCAGCAGAAATGGTAGAAACTCATAACTGGTCATAGTTCTAAGAATAGGTGACTGTTATGAATTCAAAGATTCACTATTTCTATGATATCTTACAGTTCAGTATGTTCCTTTCACATGTTAAAAAATCATTTCCATACTGTTTTATCTCATTCCTCTACTTTATATTTGAGTACTGATAGACTTTCTTCTACTTGATCCAATTTACTCATACAGCTTTCCCTTGAGTTTTCTTATTGGGTTATCGAGTTTTTAAAATTATATCTTTGTTACAATTTGAGTTCTTGGTAATATCTCTAATTCTTTATTCAATTCTGATTTTAAATTTTGAATTTTCTTTGTCATTTTGTTCAGCCATGTATTTTTATTTTCTCAGATATTCATTGTTATTTTCTTGAAGCCAATTGAGCTGTTTGTGACTTTTTTTTTGCCAGAGCTGGGGACTGAACCCAGGGCCTTGTGCTTGCTAGGCAAGCGCTTTACCACTGAGCTAAATCCCCAACCCCTGTTTGTGACTTCTTTAAATGTGGTGGTCCACAAAGGTTTCCTAGTGAGATTTGAGTTTGCCATGTGAACTTCTTTCTTTGCTTGTATTTCTGATGTAAGAATCTGGCCTGCTTTAGATTGGACCAGTGCTAGAGCTAGGCTAAATAAAGCTGGAAATATAAACTGTTTGATTTTACCAGGAAATGATGGCTCCGGAACCATAGGTCTGGAGGTAGACTTGTGGGTGAGGAGAGGGAAGCAGACAGAGGGAGGAATAGAAGAGGGAAGGAGGCATTTACCTACCAAAGGTAGCTTGTCATCAAAGCAGGTTTCCCTGTATCAGTTCTGGATCTAGGCCTGTAAGTGTGGAGATAGAGTCAAGCAGAGAAAGAAATGGAAGAGAAACAAAAGTATTTTCCATCAAGGGAGGCTCAGAAATAAAGCTGGCAAGTATATTTCTGTTATTATTGCTATAAACTCCTTACATGTCCAGTGATAATTATATTAAGAAAGGTTCTACTTGTCATTGGTTTAATTGGTTTAAAGTTTACATAGAAACCCTTTGAAGGGGTCTCAACATTCTGTTTTACAACTGACTTTACACTGACATTTCCACAGGGTCATTGTGACATTTTTTCAATAGCTATGCTGTTCCAGGAATTCACCTTATTGAGAGTTACAAAAATTTGATTAAAATCACTCTTGTGATAGGAAACAAACAATATATGTATACTGTTAAGGATTTTTGTTAAATATGTGTATGTTAACTTCTCTATTGACAAAATAAAAATGTGTTCAGATAATCAACTTCACCACAGTATCTATTTAACTGTCTACATACCTTACAACATCATGCAATGTGTATCCAATATACATAATAAAATTGTTTTATGATATTTAAATATAAATTACTTTTTCTGAAACTTTTGAGTATTGGGTCAGTATCTCTCTCTCTCTTTTTTTTTTTTTTTGAGACAGGGTTTCTCTGTGTAGCTTTGTGCCTTTCCTGTAATTCACTTGGTCGCCTAGGCTGGCCTCAAACTCACAGAAATCCACCTGGCTCTGCCTTCCAAGTGCTGGGGTTAAGGGCGTGTGCCACCACCACCTGGCGGGGCAGTATCTCTTTAGTTAATAAAAATGGAGAGAAAGCAAATATGTAAAGCCTGAGGCCATCATGTGTGACCATTTTTTATTAAGAGAACTATCTAGTCAAATAGGTCCTTCACATGCTTAGTTAGAGTAAGCAGGACCTGTCCTTAGTACATGAGCTGGCTGTTTGGAACCTTGGGCTTACACAAGGACACTTTGTTCAGCCTGGAAGGAGGGGACTGGACCTGCCTGTACTGAATCCACCGGGTTTAAATGAATCTCCAGGGGAGTCTTGGCCCTGGAGGAGATGGGAATGGAGGGGAGGGGATGAGGGGAAGGTGGGGGTGGGGCGGGAGGGGGGAGGATAGGGGAATCCATGGCTGATGTGTACAATTAAAACACAAATATAATAATAAAAAAAATTGAAAAAAGAACAATCTAATGCATATATACTTACTTTATGACACAAATAGAAAAATACATTTACTTGGAACAAACATTAAAACATACAACATTGGAATTTTTCCATTTTAATAACATTCAGTGGGCATATGCCCAATATGACAATAGGTAGTTGGATTTTTAATTGCACAGTGGGTGTCTAGTATAGGATTAATTTATAGCCATCAGTTTCAAATCCTTTTTCATGTATACTCTGGTTAAAATCTTAGAATTTAACCCCATTCTAAGGTTAAGTCCCTGTTGCTTTTGTCAAAACTGGGCTAAAACATTTCATGAGGGAAAAACAAGACAAGAAAACAAATGTAGACTTTGTAACTTTTGAAACTGTTTAAGCTTTATCCCTGTAATAAATTTGATCAGCAGGAAAGATCAACATCTGGTCTTTCCATAGTTGAATTTCACATTGAAAGTTTAGTCTTTTCATTTTTAAACAATCCACTTTCAATGATAACATCTATCACATGGCTAAAACTCTTCATAAAAGACCCTCATGGGGTTGGGGATTTAGCTCAGTGGTAGAGCGCTTGCCTAACAAGTGCAAGGGCCTGGGTTCAGTCCTTAGCTCTGAAAAAAAGATGACCCTTGTAATACACAGCTCTTATAGAAGAGGTTCAGTGATAAAGACATATTTTGATGAATTAAATGTTCTACAAGCCTGTCACTGCTGTATAGTCTATGCTGTTTTTGAGCTTACTGGGCTGTTCCAACCTAAGAATGAAACCTTGGTCTCCTGGTACCTTATTTTTTTTCATGCAAGTACTGTGTAAAAGATAAAAAAGTGAAATTTTAATTTCTTTATTCATTGCTAACAATTCTTATTCTTTAAATCTTTACTGTATAATTTAAAAAATTGTCTTAAGTGAAGGATAATAGATTCTAGTTTTTTGAATCTGCTTTTTGTGGTCAGAATTACTCAGATTTAAGCCCTCTCCCCAAATCTCTGTTTTCCCATCCTTTCCATACCACTCACTGGAGTTATTACTGAGTCTACCAATCAACTGTATGAGTAATATGAATTAATTATGCATTTCATATAAGTCTCTTTCTAATCCATGTGCTTAAAAGTCTATTATGATTAACATTTTATATAGTTCATACCAGAAATAATGGTATGTCAAATATTTTATGTATGTCAAAGTTGCAAGGTGGTTCATTTAAAATAAATAATTCTAAATGACACTAAAACTAAATCATACAGTCTTTTTGTTAGGTTTTCGTAGTGATGGGAGAGCCAAGGAATGCCATGGGTGGTGGGTGGATGGATGGAGAGCACAAAAGGCTGCCTCTGAACAATGATGGAAAAGAAAGAGCAGGCTGTGAAGGTGCAGGTTTATAAGGGCATTATGAAGGGTATGGGACTGGTAGAAATGTTTCTCATTTGGCTGCTGGCACTGAGTCACTGAAGGCAGGCTTGGGAAGGCACCATATCCTGGGATGTAGGTGGTTCTCAGTTTAACAACACTTCCATTGCCTAAGATTTACCTGAGAATATCTCCATCATATGAATAGTAGTTCCAGATTTATTAAAAGCTATGATGTTAGGATAGCAATGAGTTTTCTGCTTAAACTGCCTTTATTTTAGTTTCATACTCAGAAAACAATGTCTGTTAGTAGGTTTAATTTTGAAATTATCCATGGTAGGTCCATACAAAACCCAATTTTATGACTCTGGAACTCTGAATTAGAATGGATAAATCTGTACATCCCAAGTTCCAATTCTTCATGATTAGAATGTGATCATTGAATGACTCTGAAAAACTCTGAAAAATATATTAAATCAATTATTTTCTCAATAATTCCTCAATAAGGAATGAAATAATATGTATAAGGTGATATTTATTACTGTGTATCATTTCACATTTCTAATAAAATTGATTGTTCTAGAGTAAGCAAAGGGCTTGTGATGGGAATGCCTGCCACTCTAAAGACGTGTATCACACTTCATACTCTATCTTTCCATCTCATTTAAAAAGTGTCTCTCAATCATGGCACTGAAGAAGAATCACAGTTAATCTTCTTTGCTATGAGCATGACTTTTTTTTTTTCTGTGATTTTTCTCACATTTAAACTCCATAAGGAATTGGAAATTGATTCTAAATACTGGAAAATGCTGCAAGGAATGAGCAGTCAATGATGGGTATCTACATGGGCTTGACTAGGGTCTCCATAGGTAGGACTGGCTAAAAAATTGCGAGATAGCAAAAGGGACAGGGAAAGGGAGAAGATGAAAGGAGAAGTATCAAGTACTAAGAAAACCATCCTTTGAATTGTGTCTAAAGTGGTTCTGGGACTAGTATGCATGTTAAAGATCTTGGAAAGAAATTCTGAAAGACTTTTTTCCCCCAATAAATTAAATTATTATGAATAATACCAATTTTATTATTTAATGCAACTAGAAATTACCAGACCAGATTCTAGATTAATAAAATTAAATTCTGTTTAAAAAAGCAATACATAAATCTACTAATTGTAAGCTTCCATATACTTATTAGGTTTTTAAAGAATTTAATTACATTGTAACATGAATTACTATACGGTCTTATTAAAAAAACCGAGGGCCAGATATTGGGGGTAAAAGCTGAAATATCAGAGAGGCAGAACAGCAAACCACTAGTTCTTACCCCTATGAAATCCTCCACTGAAAGAGAGTGAGCTCTTCTCTCTACCCAGTCTTATCACTTCTTCTCTCTGCCCAGCTCTATCACTTACTGTCTGTCTGTATAGACCTACAAACCTTTATGGTTAACTGGTGGTTAGACTCTCCTTCTGATTTTTAGGCAAGCTTTATTTGTTAGAGTACAAATAAAATATCACCACGTTTCCCTCCCCCCTTTCTGTCTAAAACTAAAAAGTTATAACTAATATAAGAAAAACTATATATAACAAGTACAATAACAATATACAAAATATACAGGTAATAAATACATCAATAATGTTAGTCAATTTGCATTTGAAAAATTCAGAGAAAATACTCAGTGAGTCCAAAATATACCTAATTCACCTTCTTTGAGATTTTTTTAACAGAGGATTGAACCCAGGGCCTTGTGATTGCTAGTTCACTTTCTATTCTAACTTGTATTACCAACCGAAACTGACTTTTGATGTCTTTCAAACTTTTACATTTACACCTAGTTAGTGCATTTCTTTTCTGAATTTCTTAACAAGGAAAACTATAACTATTTAATCTTCAACTCCCTCAGAGACCCAAGAAGGAAATAATATTACCTAAGTAATTAGGAAATACAAGCAAGTGACTTCCAAAAAATGTGAGAAATGACAGAAACAGCTGGCTTCCTGGACAGTCACCCAAGATCTCTCTGCAACATTGCAACATTCATCTTTGGCCTACAGGCCTAGCATATCTAACAGACTCATCTTTGAAGCAGGATTTTCTAAAGGGCCTTCCTACCTTGTCTTGGCAAAGATTGGCAGTCCTTTCTTCTGTGTCTTGCTTGTCCATTTGGACTGCAAACTGACAGCAGTTGATGCAAGGGTGTTTTCTTGGCCAGTGGCTAACTTTTGCCACAAAGAATGTAAACTCCATCTGGAGTTTCTTCAATGCCTATCATCTTCTCTGAAGTAGACTGGTGCTGCCAGGAGCAGACATGTCTCATAGTCATAAAAAAAAAGAAAAAAATCTATGTTTTTAAAACATTTATGCCATATTCTGTAGATCTCTGAAGTGTTTGAAGATGACCTGTCTATCAAAAATATATTCCTACTTCATCTTGATAACATGCCTAATATGACTATAAGTTCAATTGTATTGGCTAACTACTAATCTGCATTTCTTTATTATCCTAAATAGTTGGTAAGAACTTTCAAGGACTAGAAAATTGCATTAGATTGTTAAATGAATTATATAGGTACAAAACCTTGAACAAGATTAAAAATACATGTACAGGTATTTTCTAACAAAATCAATCTCAAATTTGTATCAATATACATAATTTGTATACAATATACAAAAATCGAATCCAATGTAAAATATTTAAAACTAGTAGATGCTTTCTAAAAGTATATTCAATAATCTAACTTTAATTTTTTTTCTTTTCAGCATAGATTCAATAGTCTACCCTTTATCCTATCATTTCTATATCTTTTTATTTAGATTCTATAATCTATCTTTTATCTTATCATATCTATATTCTTTTTTCTTGTTTGTTTCAAACAATAACCCCAAATCTAATTTCCTTTGTTTAGCTTTTTTTCCTGACCATTAACAACTTGAAACCAACTATTCTACACAATGACAATCATCCATAATTCATTGAATGACCTAAAACCACCCACCCCACCTCTTGGAAATGTGGGCTTTGTGTTCTGAAAATTACTTCCTGCTGTTTGGGGGTGACAGCATCTTTAGGGGATCCTGAAAAGAAAAAAAAATTGGGTTAATTGTCAAGTCTTTGGAGAGGTAGCTGTATCATTTGTTGTCTAGTCTCTGCATAATGGGAAAATGCAGGGCTTGTCTCAAGTCCTCACTCAAGTAGTCTGTGAGGCTTGATCATCTCAGCTAGCCATCTCAAAATTGTCCTGAGCAGTTTGTAGTCCAAAGCTGATCTTTGGGTGATGTTTGTCAGCTTAGTGGTATTATCGTCATCCTGATGGAATTGTCACTGTGGGGACCAAACATCTTTTTGGCGACTTCAAAGTCACTGTTAGGCATGGTTGCTGTGGATATCGCTCTGTATAAATAAAATGCTGATTGGCCAGTAGCTAGACAGGAAGTATACGCAGGACAAGCAGAGAAGAGAATTCTGGGAAGTGAAGGCTGGGGAGGAGAGATACTGCCAGCCACCACCATGACAAGCAAGATGTAAGGTACTGGTAAGTCACCGGCTACATGGCAACTTATAGACTAACAGAAATGGATTAATTTAAGCTAGAAGAAGTAGATAACAAGAAGCCTGCCATGGCCATACACTTTGTAAGCAATGTAAGTTTCTGTGTGTTTACTTGGTTGGGTCTGAGAGTCTATGGGCCTGGTGGGTAAGAGAGATTTGTCCTGACTGTGGGCCAGGCAGGAAAACTCTAGCTACACATGGTCATGGTTCCCTTCAGAAAACTGATAGAGACTCAAACCCAAAATCGTGTACAGGAAGATAGATGAAGCCCCCCCACTTTTTTTAGAATTAGTACTCTATATGACCATTTACATCATGACAAAAGTTTTATATATATATGTATATATATACATATATACATATATATATGTATATATATTAAATCTTACAAATTTTGATATAAAATTCATACCTTAAGAAAAGTTTTAAAGAGTCAAAGTAAAAGCAAAGAATTATGAGATTAGTGGCAATATAATAGTCCCTCAATTTTCATTTTTCTCTTGCACCATATCATCTGGCTCTTCTGACATGATACAGAAATTTTGCATTTTCTTTTAATAAGCATGCTTGGGTTAAGAGAAGGAGGCAGTCTTGTTCCAACTCCAAAGCCAGCTTTAATTTTTAATTGACCTGGGACTACATAAAGACCACTTTGGTTAAGTGTCTGTAGAGAAGAGCAGAAACAAACATTAGGGAATATTTATGATTTGTATCCTGTTAGATATATGATATACCAATCAGCCAACTTACTCTTTATCATGGGAAATATTTTCTGGATTATTGTCCTTTTCCTTCAGATGTCTCATTTGTCCAGTGTTCTTTAGATTCCTTAGCCTTCATTCTTCTGAAAGACAAAAACAAAATCTTTTTCCAACCCTAACTTGTGGAGGTTCTTTTTTGGCAAGTTATATCTGATCAATAGAAAAGCATTTGTTAGTGGTATAAGTTAGTTTAAATTGAATGGTCATATTGGTTGATGAACTATCACCTCATCTAATTAAGAGGTATTTCTTGTTCAAATCGAACCTTTATCAATTTTGATGGTATTTATACCTTTTCTTTCCCAGTAGAAACAAAAGCAAAATCTTGTTCACAATGTAACACATATCATGGTTTCCATTCTGAGGTCAGCACATCTCTACAGTATATAAGCTGATTTAATTCTGTAGTTTTTTCCTATTATCCAATGTCTCTCCACAGCCATTGTTCCTTTCTCATTAGCACTGAGAAAATTCAAAGTTAATAAAGCATTATGTTATCTATTTCTAGGTTTTTTTGCTACCCTTTTCTGTTTTTTTTTTTTTAGCATATCCTTTATAGTTCGATTTCATCTTTCTATGATTGCTTAGCCTGTAGGATTGTGTGGTGTACCTGTAATATGCCTTATTTTGTAATATGCCTCATATTGTAATAAGCAAAAAACTGTTTAATTTTACAAGATACATATGCTGGAGTATTGTCAGTTTTAAATTTTGCAGGTATACCCATGATGGCCATAACTTCTAGCAAATGAGTGATTACAGAATCAGCCTTTTGGAATTCAGAGCAGTTGCCTGTTGAAATCCTAATTAGGTACCAGTAGTGTGGTGTACATATTTCAATTTTCCAAATTCTACAAAATGAAAAACATCCATCTGCCAGATTTCATCCCTCTGAGTATCCTTTGGGTTATATTCTGCTGGTAATGGAGTTTGATTGTAAAAAGAACAAGTAGGATATTTTCTTATAATTTCTTTGGCTCGTTGCCAGGTTATGGGAAAATCCTCTTTTAAACTCTTAGTATTGACATGTTTTCAATGAAATTATGAGGCCTCCAGCACATTTCCTATCAATAATTTATCAATCTCATCATTACCTTGTGCTATAGGGTCTGGCAGACTCGTATGGGATCAGATGTGAGTTATATGTAAGGGATGATTCCTATTCCTGATTGTATCTTATAACTGAATAAATAGTGAAGTTAATTCTGACTCATCAGGGATAAATTCAGCAGTTCCAATACATAAAACCACTCTTTCAGCATACTGAAAGTTAATAACTATGTTGAGAGGATCTGAAAAATCCATTAATGGCATATAAAATATAAAAACCCATTAGAATGGCATATAATTCCAGTTTTGGGCAGAATTACAAGGACTTTGAACTACTTTGCCTAAATTTTCTGATTTGTAACTTGCGTTTGTTTGTTTATTTGTTTGTTTGTTGTGTGTGTCTGTATAAAATGTAGGGGCTCCAGATACTGTTGTTTTCTATTCAATGAGAGTCAAGATCTAGCTAGCTCTGTTTATAAGTTTAATGCTATCACTTTGGGGATATTTGTTGTTAACCTCTCCCAAAAAAATTACTGCAAGCCCTTTACCAAGGTTCACTTTCTGCCCATAATTTGTCAACTTCATCATTAGTTAAAGGCACTATAATTTCAGCTGGGTCTATTCCTGCTAATTAATGAAGTCTCAATTTTCCTTTTAAAAGCTGCTCAGAGATCTTTTCCATATAATTTTTAATTTTTTACTCAGTTTATTTGGTAGAAGTACTCATTCCAGTATAATATCTTCCCTCTACATTAAAATTCCTGTAGGAGAATACCCAAAATGCAACCAAGCTTTGGATCCACATGATCTACATGTGCATCCAATATTTTCTTTTCCACCAAAGTCAATTCTCTTTCATCTTCAGCTGATAATTCTCTTGGACAGTTTAAGTCCCTGTCACTCTCTAAAGTTTTGAACAAATTACTTTATTCATCATTTTTTACACCAATATCAATCCATAGACTGGAAATGTCTGAATATCCTTTGAAAGTCATGAAGTGTCTGTAATCAATTTTTTCTAATTTGCAACTTTTGGCATCTAATTTTTTGTAGACCTATTTTATATCCTAAATAATTAATAGAATCTTCTATTTGTATCTTTTCAGGAGCAGTTTCTAATCCCAACAAGGCAAAATTTTCTTCTTCAGACATTTTTTCTAAAGTATCTACATTTGAATCAACTAGTAAAATGTCATTTTTGTAATAGTAAATTATAGGTTTAGGAAATTGTTTGCATATTACTTCCAATGGCTGTCATGCAAAATATTGGCACAGAGTTGGGCTATTTAACATTCCTTGTGAGAGAACCATCCATTGATATCTCTTGAATGTCTGGTAATTATTATCAGTAGGTACCATGATGGCAAATTTTTCTCTATCTTTTTTTTTTTATAAGGGTATTGAAAAGAAACCATCTTTAAACCATCAATAACTACAAGGGGCCGTCCTTTAGGTAACAGTGTAGGGAAAGGAATTCCAGGGTTTTAGAGTGCCCATTGGCTGAATTACCTTGTTAACTGCTCTTATATCTGCTACCATTCTCCACTTACTAGATTTCTTTTTTAATAACAAATACAGGAGAGTTTTAAGGGCTGGTTGATTCTTCAACATGCTGAGCATGAAACTGCTCTCATAACAGCTGTTCTAAGGCCTGTAGTTTCTCATTTGTTAAAGGCCATTGCTGAACCCATACAGGTTTGTCTGTTAACTTTTTTTAAAGGTAAAGCTGTTGGTGTCTTTGAAAGATCAGCAGCTGTTGTTCCCTGTTCTTGTACAGGATTGTTGATAGTTGGTGACTGTTCTTTACAATACCATCTAATATTGTCCTCAGAAACATGGTACTTTATGGTTTGTTTCTGAGGTTGAAGGAATGTTAATCTGGGTATTTCATTGTTGTAATAAATCACATTCCCATAGATTCATAACCATATTAGCCACATATGGCTTTAATTTTCCTCTCTGTCCTTCTGGCCCTATACATTTGACTCCTCTTGCATCCTGTTTCACTTGAGATGATGTTCCTATCCCTAACAACTGAACATTTACCTGCTGAAGAGGTCAATTTGAATACCAAGATTCTGGTGAAATTATTGTTATGGCCATACCTGTGTCTACAAGACCTTCCATGAGAATGCCATTTATTTGTATTTTTAATTTTGGATTTTGTTCATTTATAGAAGTTTCAAAAACTTCACTTTATGGTTTCTCCTGAATTTCCTGTTCTCTCTGCTATAACTGATATGTCACCCTGAGCAGTATGGCTTATTACAACAGGCATTTGGTTACTTAACTGCTCTGGAAGGGGTTTCTTCTATAATGGTAGTAAAGGACTGAACTGAATTTGTCATTAGCGCATGTGAGAGGCCCCTCAGGGAGTTTCCCAGTGGCAAAGGCAAATGATTACCTTGTCTGTCCCTTGTTGATCTATATTCATTAGTTCAATGTTTGCCTTTACCACACCTTCTGCATATTCCAGAAGGGCAGGGGATTCTGTTGGGATTCTTCCTTGGATAAATATTGTTTCTAGGTACACCCTGTTTACAGTCCCTTTTTAGGTGACCTTGTTTACCACAATTGAAACAACTGACATTACTTTTTCTTCAAACCTCTGGAAATCACCTCTCCTATCCAAGTATCATCATGGTCATGAGATTCAATATTATTTGTATCTTGGATCCATTCTTCCAAGGGTGCTGATCTTGCCTTTAATGGCCTAATTATTCTTTTGCATTGTGCATTAGCATTTTTAAAAGCCAGAGATTCAATTATCTGTCTAGTTTTTGAATTTGTTATCATTTTCTTTACTGCTGAACACAGCCTTTGTAAGAAATCCATGAAGATTTCTTTTGGGCCCTGTATAACTTTTGTAAATAATTCAATTTTCTTTCCTACTTCTTCAATTCTGTCCCAAGCATTCAAGGCTGCCATTTGGCATAAAATTAGGGTGTGGTCATCATATAAAGATTGTCTTTGTGTATCAGCATAATTGCTTTCTCCAAGAAGTTGATCTTGGAAAATTTCAATACCTCTAGTCCTACATCATTGTTGAATTGTCTTAGCCTCATCTTTCCATCAGGTCCTCCATTGTAACTAGGGACTGGCCTCTAATACAGCTTTAAGCAAGTATTTCTAGTCTTCAGGTATAATTGTAGGGAAAATGGGCTGGCCAGAGCAACCCACTCTGACCCTGGAGCCCAGAATTAGCGAAGGATGGCTCAGACAAGGCCAGTAAGAGAAACACAGTTTAGCTTAGATCAGAGCTGTAGTTAGAGTTTTCCTGCCTGGCCCACAGTCAGGACAAATCTCTCTCACCACCAGTCCCATAGTCACTCAGACCTAACCAAGTAAGCACACAGAAACTTACATTGTTTAGAAACTGTATGGCCATGTCAGGCTTCTTGCTAGCTAGCTCTTATATCTTAAATTAACCCGTTTCTATTAATCTATACTTTGCCACATGGCTTGTGGCTTACCGGTGTCTTTACATGTTGCTTCTCATGGCAGCTGGTGGTGTCTCCCTCCAGTCTTCTACTTCCCAGAATTCTCTACTCTCTTGTCCCGCCTATACCTCCTGCCTGGCCACTGGCCAATCAGAACTTTATTTACACAGAGCGATATCCACAGCACAGAGCCATCTCTGCCCCTGTCTAACTGACTTGTGAAACCAACCAATCACAGAGCAGGACAGTAGAATCCTGGCCTTAGGGCTCAGGACCAGAGAAGGAAACACAGTATGTGTTTGGGACCTGAGCCAGAGAAATGAACCAAGGAAACATGCCCTGACTCTGAAACCAGTACCAAAGAAACACTCTTGGCCCCTAGAATCAGAGTCAGTGAATGAAATGTGCCCTGGCCTTAGAGGTAATGTCAAAAAGCTAAGTAAAGCCAGTAAGAGAAACACAGTTTAACTCAGATCAGAGCCATCTCTGCCGCTGCCCAACTGACTTATGAAACTAGCCAATCACAGAGCAGGACAGCAGAATCCTGGCCCTAGGGTCCAGGACAAGGGAAGGAAACACAGCCTGGGTTTGGGACCTGAGCCAGAGAAATGAACACTTTATCCCCAAACCCCAAACCAAGGAAATATACCCTGACTCTGAAACTAGTACCAAAATAACACTCTTGGCCCCTAGAATCAGAGTCAGTGAAAGAAATGTGCCCTGGCCTTAGAGGTAGTGTCAAAAAGTCAAGAAAGACCAGTGAAAGAAACACAGTTTGGCCCTGAAATCAGGGCCATCTCTGCCCTTTGCTCACAAAACTGGCCAATCCCTGGGCAGAAAAAAAAAATTAACCAATCAAATAGACTCTGCCACCTTGACATCCTATATAAACCGCCCTGCCTGGTCAGTTGTGAGTTGTTTTCTCCACCCTACTAGAGGCAGCTACTCTCCTGGACTCCTCCTTCCCAAATAAATCTTTCTCAAAAGAGTTTTGGGTGAAGACCTTCATTCACTGGTGCACAGGTGCACAGAAGAACCTTGCTAGGACATCCCACAGTGGATTGAGCAAGAGGGAGCTGAACAGAAGAACCTTGCTAAGATACCCCATAGTAGACTGAGCCAGAGATTGTGGCTCTCAGGGAGAGGAGCAGGATTGTTGTATCCTGTGAGGAGACCATCCCCCATCACACCAGGTTTAGCCTGACTTTCCCGAAGAATCAAGATACCCTTCCCTGCTGAAGCAGTTCCAGGCTTAACTCCCCTGAGAAGTCAGAAAAATTTCCCTTCCACAGTTGGGCTGTTTCTTTGCACTCCCAGCTGTCAGAGCTGTGTTAAACAGCTCTAGGTATCTGGGACACCTTCAGGGCAGAGCTGCTGTTCTGAGCAGCTCAAGGTGTCCAGGATACCTCACCCTCCAGGGCTGAACTGTCTCCTTGCAGTTTCAGCCATCACAGCTGTGCTACACAGCTCAAGGTGTTGCCTGACTCCCCTGGTAGTCAGGACACCAAACCCAGAGAGTTGCAAAACTTGCATTCTGCAACCAATTTACTAACAATAATTCTATTACAAGTTGACCACGAGTTTAACATTTGCTTCACATATGGAGAATACATACCATATGTATGACACTATAGCTTCTTTGAATCTCCTCAAATCTAAAATTTGCACAGGAGTTCAATCAGCTTGCACACAGCCTTGAGCATTTGGCAGTTCCTGTAAGGTTACTGGATAGATTAAGTTCAGCTGTTTGAAAGCCTTAGGCTGTTTATCTGTAACCAGGTAATGCAATGCTGAGACTGGTTCACCTTAAATTTCTCTGTCTGGTCTGAATTTCTCCATGATCTGTTTTAACAAGTTTTTCTAAAACTTTTATCTCAGCACTCATATTAACTAACCTTTTTAATGATAAAACAAATAATATTTATAATTGATGTTATGCAAATCCCATCAACATTAATTAACTTCTCATGTAATTGTTCCATTTTCAGACCACCTAGTGGGTTATCAAACAGAGACCAAATTCTCTCCATTGTAAAAATATTTCCTATTTTTTTAATGTGGGAAAAAATTCTCTTTTAACTAATTCCTCCCTTTAAGAAATCTTAATTGACTCATCAAATTGGCTGACAATGATGCTTCAGATGTGAGGCTGACTGCTTTTGTCTGGAGCAGTAGAAGCCTGAGCAAGTTTCAAGGTTACATAGTGTGGCAGCAGTCTGAGATGTGGACCAAGAGAGAGCCCACAACCCACTAGGAGAAAAGAGGTCAAAGAGACTCCAGCCCATGTGGGGTGGAGACTTTGACCACATTGCAACTTGAGCCTAAGCCTGAGCTGGGGGCCTGTAGGGCCACCAGCAGCTTCTTAGTGAATTCATGACACAGATGTTGAGTCACCAGATGTAACAAGAATTGCTATATGGTCTTATTAATAAAACACCCAGAACCAGATATTGGGGTAAAAGCTGAAAGATCAGAGAGACAGAGCAGCAAGCTACTAGTCCTTACCCCTACAAAATCTTCTGCTGAAAGAGAGCGAGCTCCTCTCCACCTGCCTTATTACTTCCTCTATCTGCCCAGGTCTATCACTAGTAAGACTGGCAGGGCCAGAGCACAAGGAACACTGCTAGAAAACAGTGTCTTATGCACATGACTGGACAACTGCACTTAGGAACTCAAGCGGCTATGGCTGTCTATGTAAGACTAGTACAAAATCAAGCCAAACCACCTGAGTGGGGAGAGGCTACCCCTAACTTGAGACCTATAAACAACTGGTGGCTTCTGGGGGAGAGAAAGTCTATTTTTTTTCAAGGGTGTGGCCACTCACAGATTGCTCAACTCCAGTGGATGGTCTTATATTCATGTTTAAATGTGCAGCACTAGTTAGATTCCATAGATTATAAAGAAAATATAAGTGTATGTGAAGTTCATGGGGGATTGATAGATGGAGGAGACCAGGAGGAGAAAAAGGGAGATGTCAGGAGTAGATATAATCAAAACACATTTTAAAGGTAAATTCTATACTTAATCATTTTACTGAATTTTATTTGTTTATTAGAGACTGTGCATACAATATCTCACTTCATGATCATTGAAATTTTTTCAGTATGATGCATGTTTGCAATTAAATCCTATTTACACACTTGCTAATAAGATAACAGAAAATTACTCACACTTTAATTGATTTCTTTTTGCAGGCCTGAGGCTAAGCAGGAACATTAATTATCGTCAGTTGAATGCCTTATGTCACATTAAAGAACTGCAGAGCAGGCAAGTTACTCATGAGTTTCCTTTTCTGTCATAGAGAAAGCAATACCACTGCTTGTTTATGGATAAAGTATAGTAATGAGAATGCTCTAACATTCACAAGTAGCTGATTTACCACAAACTGGGCCCTTTTTATTACTTAAAAAACAGTCATAAGGAGAAAGACTTAAATGGTTGAAAACACAAATATTGAGTGCAAACACCTGAGATGGGCATTGGGACATCTGTTTGGAGTGGTCTAGAGAAAGGGAAATAGGAACTAGTCCTTTCCAGAGTTTAAAATTTCTAAGAGGCATGAGAATTGAATACAGAACTTTAAAATGTATTTTGTTGCTATTTTAATTACTGTTCTATTGCTCTGAAGAGACACCTTGACCAAGATAATGCTTATAAAAGAAAGCATTTAGTTGGGAGCTTGGTTACAGTTTTAAAGGGTTAGTCCTTTATCATTATAGGGGAAGCAGATGGGCATGGCCCTGATGCAGTAGTTGAGAGTTTTACATCCTGATCTGCAGGCAGTAGGTCTCTAGAAAGAGACTACATGGGATTTTGAAACCTTAAAGCCCACCCCCAGTGCCATACTTCCTTCAAGAAGACCACACCTACTCCAACAATGTCTACTTCATAATCTTTCCCTAAGGGTTCCACTAACTGGGACGAAGCAGTCAAACATATGAGCATATGTGGAATATTCTCATTCAAACTACATTTCCACTCACTGGCTCCTATAGGCATGTAGCCATATTATAACACAAAATGTTTTCAGTCAAACTTCAAAAGTCCCCATAGTCATTCACAGTCTCAACATTCTCTCAAAGTCTCTTCTGAGACTCAAGGCAATCTCTTAACTGTAACTCAATGTTTAAAAAAAAAGCAAAAAGCAGATCACATATTTCCTACATACAATGGCACTGAATGAACATTATCATTCCAAAACTGAGGAAATACTGGCGCAAAACAAGACCCCCTAGCTGGGCAAACTACAAATTTTGCAGCTCCATATCTGATGTTAAAAAGGTTTATTATATATGGCTCTTACCTTCCAGATTTGCTGACTGCAGCACACTTCTCTCTCTTGGGCCGGTTCCACAGCCTGTTAGAAGCTCTCCTTCACAAGTACCCCAATGGCTCTGGCATTTCCAGAATCTTCAGGTCTCCAGTGAAACCTAGGTTTCACCTTTACAGTTTCATGCAATGATTTCCCTGGGCCTTCCTGCTTGCTCTTTTTCATGTACAAGCCTGACCTAATCGACTTTTTTAACTGTAGAGAAAGAGTCCATAAGCCCTTTTCTGTATCTTTCTTGACTCCAAATACAGAATCAACTGGCTAAGCTGCCCAGTTACCACTGGAACCTGGCACCCTCCCTGAATTACATTTGCATAAAGTTTTTGTTGTTGATAGTTTCCTTTGCCAGTCCGTGGTACCTATTTCTGTCTCAGTTACTATTCTATTGTGGTGAAGAGACATCATGACCAAGGCAACTCTGCTAAAATAAAGCATCCAATTGGCTTGGTTACAGTTTTAGAGGGTTGGTCCATGTTCATTATGGTGAGATGCAGACAGGCTCTGAATATCTGAGCTTTACTTCATGATAGGCAGGCAGAAGGCAGAGAGAGAAACTGAGTCTCAAAGCCTGTCCCCAGTGGCATACATCCTGCAACAAGGACATACAAGGAATGTAATTGTTCCCAAATAGTTCATCACCTGGGAAACAAGTATTCACACATATGAGTCTATGCGGGGGTCATTCCTATTCAAACCACCACAGCTGCAATGCCTTTCCTTCAGCTGTACTTTTGGAATTATAAAGACATAACCACTGTCCACCTACACTCCAACCATTCTTCACTCACATTTGTGTTTACAAAATGCCTTGAGTTTACACATTTTTTCTCTCTCTTCTTTAAAGTACCTCTTAAAGTCATATTTCAGTTCAGTTAGTATTTAGAAACATCTTTTAAATTTTTTAGCAATGTCTTACAAATGAGAAGTAAAGAATTAAACTATATGATTAGCTGGTTGTGGTTGTATGTACCTCTACCTTGATAAAAGACCATTTGAACATAATTCTATTGGTTACCAAGTTGTGTCAATAAGTGAGGAAGATGATCAAGTGAGCTCATAGCAAGAGATTTACATTCCTAAAATAGTTCGAAAATAAGTGTAGAGAATATGACTACACTTGACTAGAGTTGTGTTGTAATGCAACATCTGGAAAGATCACTGATGGCAAGACCTTTTTAATCAGGTAAAGGACTTAATGTTAAATTTACTGGCATCATCAAATAGCATTTTTCTTCAGCTTATTTTGTGTCTTGAGGATAATTTCCACTATGAAAATATGTATATATTTATTCAGCTAATTTACATCAACCTTTGCCTGCTCCCATTGTTGTGAAAGGGCTATCTAATATTTCTTTCAGTTTTCATCAAGAGAATGGATAGATACATCATTATTTGAAAGACAAACTCAGGTGGAAATAATCTATAAGAAGTCAAATGGGTCAAACTTTTATGACTTATTTAATTTAAAACAAAACTGTAAATTGCCTCAAGATAAATTCATAAATACAATTTATCAGTGAACATTTTATGAAGAGTTCGAGGAGAATATGGGGCACATAAAATATTGTGTGGAATATTTCCATCTCTCATGCATAAACCATAAACCTGAGTAGTTTACTTTGATAAACTTTTGTGATTTTTTTCTTTTTTTTCATTATGCTATTTTTTGTTTTTCCTTTTGACTGACCTAGCTATTTCTAGGTTGGGATTTTAGGAGTCTACCAAACTTTTTTTTTCATTTTACCCTGAGTTGTTGGTCAGGCTTACTCCCCTAGACAATACAGCTACAGCCATTGCTCTTAGTTGCCCACCAGAACTGGATGGTAAGGCTGTTGTTGAAGAAGCTACACATTTTGAACACACATTTTGAACAGCTATATTAGAAAATATATAGGTGGTACTGATCTGGAGGCTTCCTTGGCTGGTTTTCCTAGGCTTCAACCTAGACAGGGAAAGGACATTGGAATTTTTGATGAGAAGCATTTTTAAGGGCCAAATATAGGCCAAAAATCTCTTTCATATTTTGCTTTCTAGAGTTCAGCTGTAATAGGGACAGTATGCTATTCATGGTCAGGGAAATGATATATATCAACTAGCCAGCATTTCCTAATTTCTCAACATACTTTCTTTCTCCCTGTCAGACTACACCCTCTCTAACAATAGAAAAATGCTAGTGTTGAAGTCAAGACATCTATTTTACATCATGAATTTTTTTTTTATTGCACATAAACTTGGGAAGATTATTTAAACCCTGTGGGCATCTTTTTCTTATCCACAAATGATAGCTGTATGTTTAAATAGTAACTTTAATTTATAAAAACAGGACTGAATTTTATATTTATTTCAGACTTCTTTACATTTTCCTAGACTGTGTCCTTTTCTTTATGTACAGAGTTAGACTATATCTTTCAATGTTCCATGTAGTTATATGTCACCAAATATAATCACATTGAGGTATAAGGCCTCAGTACATGATATGGTTTTGTAGGGACAAAAAATCAGTCTTGGTAGTTATCTAAATGTAAAAAAAACCCAAAAATTTAAAATGAGAGTTTAGATTTATGCCTATTATAAAAATCATTATAGAAACTGAATACGTTGGGCTCCTAATTATACATTTTAAAATGTACTTTTAATGGATGGGCCAGGACCCTGTTTTTGAGGGCATGCTTGCTTCAGTTTCCCAGCTCCCACCTTATGGTATCTTCTTGTGTACTTTAATCATTGAATGTCACCGTCCCTGAATATAGGAGATACAGTGGTAGGAATACACTACCAGCATAATTTTTCTGACATAGAACACATATTATCAGTATCATAAGGACACTTATGGATTTTCTGAGAATTATGTCATCCCCAGACATAGTACTTGATGCTTCCATTCCACTTCTTGGACGCATTGTTTTCAAATGTCCAGATGATAAACACTGGATTCATATATACCATCTAATTTATGTTGTAAATTCCCAATAATTAGGTGAAGGAGATGTCTGTCACACCTGTAAATGGTGATAGACAAAAGTAAATTAGGTCTCTATATTCTTGGAGAAACTCCTTAATCCACTCCAAAGATGATCTATCCATATCACAGTTTAAAATAGTGTTCTAAGACTTATACCATGGGCTGCATGGGCTACATGTAGATTAAAATAAAGATACTTTTAAGTCCTCTGAGTCTCAGGTTCTTCATGTATAAAATGAGGATAAGCATATTTAAACATACAGATGTAAGAATTAAATGATGTGCTGGATGCAAATTGGTTAAAATAGTGCCTGACATAATCAGAAATAATTTGCTTTTTTTTGTTGGGTCACCATATCTCAGAGGTTAAATGAATGAGGTTTCAAGTCAGTTTAATTTTAATTTTTATTGTATATCCCTCATGTCCTGGCTATACAATGTGGCTAACTATTAAAGTAATAGTATTTTATATGTAAATAGGTATATATCAACATCAGTAGGTTATAAACATATGCAGCGAAACATTACTACACTATATGGTATAGAACAAGTACTGAAGGAAATTAACAGATGATTATTGAATATGAACTTCCAAATACACATATGGGATACTTTGGAAATCCCCCACAGACACAAGTGGACAGATTTAAGAACTGAGTAGATACTTGATCAGTATATGTACATGGTGTGCTATGGGAGTTTGCCAGAGTCCAGCTCTGACCTGCTCCTACCTTTCAAAGGGTTCTTGGGTGCAGGAGAGGGGAATGAAGGAATGAGAGAAAGATGGAAGAAGACAGTAAGAAAGACAGAGGCAATGATAGCTTTGAGAGGGCCCTGGATCAATACCCAGTTGCCCTGAGCTTTATTCAAAAAGGCTTTTAATAATATGCTAAGGGGAGAGGCAAAAGACCTCGCCCTCACAAAATCAAAACACAAAAGAACAGCCAGCCAAGTGTAGAACCTTCCAAACACCTGGTAAACACACCCCTGTCTAAACCGTCTCAGTATGCAGTCCTGCTGGATAAAGCAAGCTCAGATTCTCTGACCCTGAGTAATTTGGGCCTCAACAGTGTGAGAAAATAACTAAAATACTGAATGAATTAAACCACACTAACATTTTACTGTTTGAATCGAGGTAAATAAAGTAAGATTTTAAATTACATATAATTTATTTTGTGTGAAATATCAATACAATGTTTTAGAAACTACAGTCTGGAGAAAAAGAAATTGCTGCAAATATTTCAATGTGTCACTGTTTGCACTGACAAAAAAAACAAGAAAAAGATTTTTATTGAGGGATTTTATACTTATTGCCATGAACCAAGTATTGACCAAGATATTTGTCATTGTTCAGTCTGAAAGATGGCCATTTTTACTAATTTTTGAAATGAGCTGTCAAGATAAATGTTTGGCATTTCAGATATTGACAACACTTTATGGTGGCTGTCACTTGAAAATTGAATGAGGCAGATTTTCTAGAAACTATGGTTATTACCCAACATTTCATGATAATTTGCCCTAATTCCATAGATCTTGTTTATTGGTATGTCTGTAGTAGAAGAATTCTCTCAGGAGAGGGTATTTAAAGTAGAGAAGTCTACCCTTCTCCACTAGAGAAGTTTGTGATTTATCAGTAAGAGATAACTGAACCTCTACTTACCAAACCCATCCTAGATTATTCCAGAGTGGGAAATGCTGAGGATTTTCACATAACAGTTTTTTACTACAGACCTAAAAAATTGTTTATGAGGTTTTCATTAATCATTGCAAAGATTCAGAGAACTACAATCCCTGGTTATGAGTATGTAAGGGACTTCAGAATCACTTTGGAGAAATTTTTATTATGTTATATTAAATAGCAGATTTATTCATTTGCAGAAATAAAAAGCTTGACATAAAATTAATACAGAATTAATGTATTATACTAATGCTCTTTTAAAAAAGCTATCATGTGTTATACTGACACTTATTTTCTTTCTTTTTCTTAAGCCGGCATTCTCCCCATAATTTGACAGCTCACAATGAATTCATGAAGCAATATCCTCAGATATTTGTACATGAAAAAACAGTATTGCCTAAAATTCCCCAACAGAGTGAAAAAAGGTAAAATGTCCTATTTTGAAAATGAAATCTATGTGTGAATGTATGAGTGCTTTTTAGGATTGTCATGTATTCATGTTGCATAGTGCTGCTGAGTTTCATTATTCAAGTATATCATATCCTGTAACATATCCCCCTCCCCATACCCACTCTCTGCCCTCTCTTATGCTGTTTATTCTCTTAGTCTCATTTCTAATTTCTTTCCACATATGCATATATTATATATTTAAGTGATTTTTATGAATCTATGTAAATTACAGGATCCATAAAGTAAATAAAAAATTATGTTTTGTTTTTATGAGTTTACCCATTTTACTTAATATAATCATCTTTAATTGCATCTATTTCTATTACAAACAACCTAATTTTATCTAGTTTTTTTGACTGAGTAAAGCTCTGTTGTACATATTCTACATTTTCTTGTTCTAGCTATCTGTTGATAGTCAGCTAGGCTAGTTATAAGCTAGACTATTGTAGATAGTGTTGTAATAAACACAGATGGACAAGTGTCTCTGTCATGTGCTAATATAGTGTGCTTCAGCTATATGCCCAAAAGTTGCACAGCTGGCTCATTATATATTGAATAGTTTGTGTTCCCTGTGATCCTCTCAAACTAATGTCTTAACCAAAAAAAAATGCAATAGTTCCATCACTTAATGAAAGGACGGGGAGAGAGGGGCATTTCAGCTATCCATAAGTTCCTCATGCCACCTTATACTATAGGCTAAGCCTAGCCATAATGGTACATTATGAAACATTCCAAAATGACTCAGCTTCCTTCTCTGTCCACCAGCTGTCATGGTGGTTCCTTAGCATTATAAACAATCCTCCTGGAACCATAAGTGCACATAAACCCTTCCTGCTAGAAGGTACTTCTCCTTGGGATATATAGCAGGATAAAAATAACTAATACAGTGTACAAAATGCGTAACACAACAGGAAAACACGCAGCATTGATTTGTTTATGTGCCTGATCAGCCATTCAAATTAGTTTAAGAAGCATGAGGATTTTAAGATCTGTTTCTGACATGTTTTGGAAGAAAGCTAGCTTCAGTCTTAAACTATAATCTTTCTAGCTACTTTCCTTCCATGGGTCTGACTCACCTATTTTGCATTGGTTTCATTTTCATACTTCTTGTGGTAGATGTGGACAGATTAGATTCATTTACTTAAATTTCAGGTGAGAAACGAAGTAGTCTTTAAAAATAACCTGAGCAGAAACTCACCAGAATCTCTTGTTAATTAAATCATACCCATGGATTGTGTTATTGTGCTCTGATTTGCTTGTCCTCAACCACATACCTACACATGTAATGGGAAATATTACTGATGTGCAAAATAGAAGCCACAGAGGTAAAGGTAGGAGCACAAGTAGAATTTATGAAGAAAATTAGAGTGCTATCAGCTGGGAAATTGTGGATGAATGTATAAAAGTTGGTGAAGAATTGCTTGAAGACATATCATTCAATAGGAGATTGGAAAACTTTTCTTTTTGAAGACAGGTAGTGCACTGAAAGATGGTGTGTTTGTTAGGATTCTGTTGCTGTGAGAAAACACTATAACCAAAAGCAACTTGGGGAGGAAATGGTTTATTGACTTGCAGGCTCTATAACTACAGTTCATTGTCAGGGGAAGCCAAGACAGCAACTCAAGGCGGGAGATGAAACAGAGACCCCAGAGTAACTGTTTTCTGGATTGCTTCCCATGAGCAAGCCATTTTGTTTACACTTGGCCTTCTTATACAGTCCAGGACTATTTCCCCAGGGGTGGCAATACCCACGATGGGTTGATATCCCACATCCACTGTTAACCAAGAAAATGTCCCACAGACTTGCCTATAGGTCAAGATGGAGGAAATTCCTCAATTGAGATTCTTTTTTCCAAGGTATGTCCAGGTTTCTGTCAAGTCGACAAAAGCCAATCAGCACAAAAGGCAATGAACTTTGAAACTCCAATCCTTATCTAACATAGTTCCTTAAAATAAATTAATATCAGAATTAGAAGGAAAGATAGTCAATCATTTAGAAGTGAAGCAGAAGTCTAACCCCAAACCTTAAAACCCCATAATATTTTAGGCAAAAGAAGTAAAAACTATGTTCCATGATTTAGATACATATCAAAAAGCAGAGAAAGCAAAAGAAAAGTATACAAGTGGCAAATGCTAAACTAAGACACATTTCAAAGTCAGGAAGTGGAAGTGAGGACACATCAATGGATTGGCAGAAAATGTTTGCATAGTCCGCATTTGGTATACATGATTGATATCCAAAATGCAGGAAGGATTTAACTCAGGAGCAAGAAAACAACATGAAATCAAGTACAAAAGCAGCTGTATTTTGTTTTGTTTTAAAGAACACTGAATTTTGACAGTCAAGTCTGGAGTTTGGGTTTTCATTTGGTCTAATAGCATCAATGTGGCTTTGAAAAGGTCTTTTATCATGGCTTTGAGTTTTTATTCAGAAAAAGAGCATAAGTTCAGCACAGTAGCTCACTGTTCTAGACTGCAAGAGCCTTTTAATTACACTAGCTCTTATTACTACCATATACTATGAATAGATTGGTGTGTCTTACCTTCATTTTTGTTGCTGTGAGAAAATATCATTATAAAAGGCAATCTCAGCACTTGGGAGTAGGTATGTGAATTCAAGACCAGCTTGCTGTATATGACAAGTTCTAGGACAGCTGGACTGCTATACTACTTGCATACTTGCAGTATTATACCTATATTCTGTTCTCTTAAGACATTGTCATTACAAACAAATTTGAACAAAATGCTAATGTTTATGTGAGGAGGTAGATCTTGTACTTTAAGTAATCCTATGGTAATTTTATAATACTTGGGATGTCCAATTAGAACTTTAGTATCGCTACTGACATTTTCATTTCTTTTAAATAATGTTTAGGAGCTTGGAAATAATTTCCTGAGAACTATATCTATACATGTGAAGTAACCATGCACTTATCACAGTGAACTAGGCTAATGGTTTGCATTTTTAAGGGTAACTGCGATTTCTATAATTTTGGAAGTACAAATCAGTGCTCAGGTGATTTTTCTTCAGAATATGCACACTGAATCTCAATCTATGTCTTTGAACATTTATTCAAATTCACATTCTTTGAACTTTGAGGGTGCTCTGGTCTGCAATAAATATTCTTAAAATCTGAGAAAATCTGAGAAATACAATTTATAGTACAAGATTATAAAGCTTATGAATTAAATATATAGGAAAATACATATATATTGAGAAATGCTAAATTATGTAGTAGATATTATAACCACATTTGTTTGTATTAGTTCTTTTCTTCACTAATTAATTTGACTAACAGTAACCTAGTGTCTATTGTGCATCAGGCACCTAGTATAGTGTAAGATTAACATGGCCCTCAGGCTGTAAGCACTCATCACTTCACTGTAATTAATATTTATAAATAGTTATTAGTCCAGGCTTTTGGGTATCAGAATAAAAAACCTGTTCAAAGGAACAAATATAATAAAAAGGGGGTTGCCTACTGGCCCATCTATATCACTAGAGGAAAGTTGAAGCTGGCCACAGGGAAGATTAAATAAAATATCTAGATGTGTGAGGACTTCAAATTTCTAATCCCTGTTTGTAGCTGTGTAAGAGCATAATGATATGATTTTACACTTTTACCAGCTCTGGCATAGAAGAGAAAAAGAAGATGATTTTTTTTCCAGCTGGAATAATTCTGGAAAAAGACTCAGATAGATTTAGTCTGGACAAATGTTAACCCATACATTCAACATAGAGTCTAGAACTTGCCAAAAGAGAGTAGAGACTATAACCATGACTCTTTTTCTAAGCATGATATAAAATTAATATGTATAATAATAATAGTGATTTAAAAATACTACATATTTTCTTCAACAATTTTAAAACCCACACTTTAAAAAAATTATGACTGAATATTTTAACCAATGCATATTTTTCAGCTCATTTCAAAAGTGAACCTAAGTTTTAAAGAAATGATTGCAACTGAGGAGAATAATAATTATGCACAGAATTGTGAGATCTCCATCAGTGATAAATTTATTTAATATGTGGCTTATTTTAAAAGAAGAAATTAAGGTATATTTATAAGCCTGAATATTTATACTTTTATTTGATTTTTATACAAGTGTTATCAAATTTTTTACCATTTTAGTTTCAGAAAGATTGTTCAGCATAAAACAAAAACTATCAAGGTTATTTTAACAAAAAATTCAGATAACATTTAAGATTCTCTTTATAGTGAGTCTATATTACCCTTGTCAATGAAGGAAGCTATTTCTATGAGACTGCAGACTAACATTAATATGGTACAAGTGGGGGGAATCATTAACACTCCTGAATGACTAGTTATGACATTTCTTTCAGTGCCTTCATAACTACTAAATTAACAAAAGCAGAACTTAGATTATTTTGAAGGAAATATTAAATGTCAGATATATTGTTTTATAGAGCATCTAAACAAAAAATCCAAGAATTGAGTAATTTCTAAAATTAAATATTCCTTAAGTTGCCTATTAAAAATTATTTCTTTAATGTAATCATTAGAAAGAAAGAAATTAGAATAATTTTTAAATTTATGATTTGAATGAGCAATGATCAAGTGTATTAATAACAGAAAGGAAAAATGGATACTAACTCAAAATATGCCGTACAGGGGAAAAATAAAAGTATAACCATATAAAGTGCTACTAATTCCCAGAACTAGATATTTAAGATGCATTTTTGTTAAAAAAAATTTACTTAGTACTAGAACACAGGAAATAATAGAAAATGCATTAGATTGACCATCCAATTCCCTAACTTACAGTATTATTGGCATAAGCTATATGACTTCAGAGATTTTAACAATTTTACACATCAGTTATATCATATCTAAAAGAAAATGGTTGAGTAGATGATATTCAAGATTCCTTAAGCTGTTCTAAGTTGTTTCCATTGTCTAGTTGGTGTTACAGGTAGTGTAGGGGTTAGATATGAGAGGATGATAATATGGCTCTACCAGAATGGCCTTTCCTCTGTACTCCAGGCATCAGAGTCCCCAAGCAAATAACACAGAAAACAGTACGTTGAGAAGGAGGAAGATATGGTAAATGGATTCTCGTAGGCAAGCGGGCAATGCAGACAGTGGAAGAAGCTAAGTAGGAATTTCACAATAAGAGGGATCAGGACATAGACATGTCTGGATGGCTACTGAGGACGTCACGTATTCTAGGATGATGATAATCAGCTTAGAGGACATAATTGAAAGAAACAGTAGAGTCATTTGGAGAGTTATTGGTCTAATCCTGATAATTGATCTTTGCCCACTCTATGTTCTATAAACTTAGGTCTTTGGTTTGAAACCAGTATCTCAATACACTAAGAAATATTCTACAGTTGTTCCTGATACTATTTCAATAGCATAAAGCCTAAACACCATTCAATACATTTATCATGAAGTGAAAATAATATTACAGGTTTTGTGGAGGGAGATGCTGAGAGATAGTCTGAAGGGAAGGAATTGGATTTTCTTGGCCTGCAGCTAGCAGAGGATCCAAATTCTCTTGAATAACAGTGAGGAAGGAATGAGACCTTGATTTGGCAAGGACTTTAGGCTACAGGGCCTTGATAGAGTCACAAGAAAGGAGTCTATTGAGACAGGATTCTTAAAATCCAAAGGGAGGACAGAGAATATATGTGAAGCAGAGGGAAAATGTGCAATCTTTCTAACTCAGGGGCCAGAGCAGACCTTTTAGCCACACTGCAACAGGAATGTCATTAGCTGAAAGCTTAAAGGGGAGCAATTCTCCTCTATTTGACCTCTATAAAACATGACTCAGATGTTTGTCTGTCATATGGCAAATTCATGGAGCATAGCTTGCTTGGTTGTTGTTGTATTTCAACAATTGGAAATTTAATTAGGAGTCTGAAAAAGGAAATTTCATAGATCACTGAGAGTGAAAAATAATCTCCAAGCCTCAGCAGAGTTGCCTCTGATTATATTACAAAACAAATCAATATAAACAAAAACACACAGATATGATTCATGTGTATTGTGATCTAAAAAGACACACTGTGAAAAATAAGGAGTTTGAAGTTGCTGTGTTAGATACAGAAAAACATGGGTTAGAGAGATGGTTCAGTAGTTAAGACCACTTGCTGCTTTTGCATAGGATCTGGGTTCAATTCCTAGGTCCCACACTGGGCAGTTCATAAATGCCTATATTAACTCCAGTTCTAGAGTATGACACTACCTTCTGTCTTCTGTGGGTATCTGCAGCAGGTGATGTACACACAGACAAGCAATCACAGATATAAACATACACATATAATAATAAATAAAGTTAAAACAAAGAGAAACACTATGAAAATCAAATTCAATAGCTATGAGAGTGTTAATTATCAGTCTAGAATTACCTGGCAAAAGGGCCACTGGGTATGCCTCTGGAGGATTATCATTCTCAAACTAATTGATTGGGAAGATACATTGTAATTATTTCCTGGACCATTACCTAGGCAGAGGTCCTGTTAATCCTGGGATTTGCAAACGAAAAACCAGCTCACAATTTTAAGCCAAATTTGAAGCAAGCTTTAAATACTGACCAGGATGGACTCTGGTCAGGTCCAACCTGGGATTCCAGGATTAATTTTTGCAGGGGTTTAAAAAGGCAAAACCAAGAATTTTTTGTATTTTCCATCAGGTTCAGTCAGGGGCAAGCACACATCCTGATGTATTTCCCATCTACCCTCACACAGAGGTAATATCCCTTGCAATCAGTGACAGAAAATTGGTTTTACTCTCAAACAAATTTTCATGAACTCCAGAGACATGGTGGTTTCTGGAGTTTCATGCCTGCACAAAATCCCTGGGTGAGCCAAATGGAGATTCTGAGGTGGACCTGATGGTCCATGCCTATAATCCCAACTCTCAAGAGGCAAAGGGATTACCACAATTGGACACACTACTGGAGTCAGGATGTACAGGAAGACATTATTGCAAATAAATAAAAAAATAGAGATTCTACTTCAGACAGACCTTGGGGACATGGCACTATTCTGGTTGTTCATGAATCACAATATATGTATATTAAAAAAAATCACCACACTATAAAAACAGAGACTTGACATGCTAAATAAACACTACCATTGGGCTACAATCTGATATACCCTGCCTTTTATTTACATAGATATTTATTCATTTATAATTAGCGTACAAAGTAATAGGTTTACATACAGAATTCTAATAAATTCTTTGTTTTGTCAGTTTTATCTTCCACCTCTGCCATTTCTCCCTTCTTGTACTCACCTGTTTTTTTTCAATATTCTTTCTTTTCTATGTATACTTAATATTTTATCTATGATGCATCATTGGGATTTATTTTTCTGGTCCTGTCCATTTGATTTTCTCTATTTCTTGTGTGAATATGATGTGCCTTTCCTTAGTTTGGGGAATTTTTCTTCTATGACCTTGTTGAAGATCTTCTCTATGCCATGGGCTTGAGAATCTTCTCCCTCTTCTGTGCCTACAGTTGTAAGATTTGGTCTTTTCATGACACTTCTCATTTCCTACACATACTTTTTCTGTGTTTCTTTTTAAAAAAATTCATAATCTTTGCTTGTTTGTCTGGTTCCTCTATTTGATCTTCAAGTCCTGATAGTCTATCTCCTGCTTGATTCATTCTACTAAGAAGTCTTTTTCATAAGTTTTATAAATGTGTTGTTGAGCTTTTCAATTTCATTTTCACTTCAGCTTGAGTTCTCTTCACTCTTTCTCTATCTTAATTTAATTTGCTTTTCTAATCCCAGATTGCCTTCATCATTTCTATTCACCTTATGTTTGAGTTTTCTCAGGCATCATTATCATTAAAGTGTTTATTCTCTCAGTATTTCTTAATGTGTTTGCCAGTATTTTATTGAGTATTTTTGCATTAATGTTCATGAGGGAGATCAGTCTGTAGTTCTCTTTCTTTGTTGCATCTTTGTTTGGTTTAGGAATCAGGGTAATTGCAGCCTCATAGAAGGAGTTTGGTAATGTTCCCTCTGTTTCTATCGTGTGGAACAATTTAAAGAGTATTGGTATTAACTCTGCTTTGAATATCTGGTAGAATTCTGCAATGAAACCATCTGGTCCTGGGCTTTCTTTGGTTGGGAGACTTTTAATGAATAATTCTATTTCTTTACGGGTTATTGAACTATTTAAATAGTTCATCTGGTCTTGATTTAACTTAGGTATGTGATACCTATCCAGAAAATTATCCATTTCTTTTAGATTTTCCAGTTTTGTGGAGTAGAGGTTTTTGAAGTATGGCCTGATGATTCTCTGGATTTCCTCATTGTCTGTTGTTATGTCCCTCTTCTCATTTCTGATTTTGTTAATTGGGATGCTCTGTCTTTGTCTTTTGGTTAGTTTGGATAAGGCCTTGTCTATCTTGTTGATTTTCTCAAAGAACCAACTCTTTGTTTCATTAATTTTTTGTATTGTTACTCTGTTTCTATTTTATTGATTTCAGCTCTCATTTTGACAATTTCCTGGCATCTATTCTTCCTGGGAGATTTTGCTTCTTCTTGTTCTAGAGCTTTCAGGTATGCTGTCAAGTCACTAGTATGAGATTTCTCCAACTTCTTTATGTGGGCATTTAGTGCTATGAATTTCCCTCTTAGCACTGCTTTCATAGTGTCCCATAAGTTTGGGTATGTAGTGTATTCATTTTCATTGATCTCTAGGAAGTCTTTAATTTCTTTCTTTATTTCTTCCTTAACCCATTGGTGATTCAGTTGAGCATTATTCAGTTTCCATGAGATTATAGGTTTTCTGTAGTTTTTGTTGTTGTTGAAATCTAACTTTAAACCATGGTCGTCTGAAAGAACACAGGAGGTTATTCCAATTGTTTTGTATGTGTTGAGATTTGCTTTGTGGCCAAGTATGTGGTTGATTTTAGAGAAGGTTCCATGGGGTGCTGAGAAGAAGGTATATTCTTTTTTGTTTGGGTGGAATGTACTGTAGATATCGATTAAGTCCATTTGAGTCATAACATCAGTTAAATCCTTTATTTCTCTGTTAAGTTTCAATTTGGCAGATCTGTCCAATGGTGAAAGTGGGGTGTTGAAGTCTCCCACTATTAATGTGTGGGGTTTTATATGTGATTTAAGCTTTAGTAATGTTTCTCTTATATATGTGGGTGCCCTTGTGTTTGGGGCATAAATATTCAGAATTGAAACTTCATCTTGGTGGATCTTTCTTGAGATGAGTATGTAATGCCCTTCTTGATCTCTTTTGATTGGTTTTGATTTTAGTTTGAAGTCTATTTTGCTGGATATTAGGATGGCTACACCAGCTTGTTTCTTAAGACCATTTGATTGGAAAGTCTTTTCCCAGCCTTTTATTCTTAGGAGGTGTCTATCTTTGAATTTGAGGTGTGTTTCTTATATGCAGCAGAAAGATGGGTCCTGTTTTCGTATCCATTCTGTTAGTTTGTGTCTTTTTATAGGTGAAATAAGTCCATTGATATTAAGGGATGTTAATGACCAGTGATTGTTCATTCCTGTTATTTTTTTGGTGGTAGTGTGTGTGTGTGTGTGTGTGTGTGTGTGTGTGTGTGTGTGAGTGCGCGCGCGCGCACACGCGCGTGCGTGCGCTTCTCTTCTTTGAGGTTTACTGGTGTGGTATTATCTATAGCCTGTGTTTTCGAGGGTGTATCTGACTTCCTTAGGTTAGAATTTTCCTTTTAGTGCTTTCTGTAGGGCTGGGTTTGTGGATAAGTATTGTTACATCTGGCTTTGTCTTGGAATGTCTTGATCACTCCATCTATGATGACTGAAAGTTTTGCTGGATGTATTAGTCTAGGCTGGCATCCATGGTCTCTTAGTGTCTGCATTACATCTGTCTAGCTCCTTCTGGCTTTCAAAGTCTCCAGTGAGAAATTGTGTGTTATTCTGATGGGTTTTCCTTTATAAGTCACTTGGCCTTTTTCCTTTGCTGCTCATAATATTCTTTCTTTATTCTGTATGTTTAGTTGTTTAATTATTATGTGGGGAGGGGACTTTTTTGGGGGGTCTAGTCTGTTTGGTGTTCTATAGGTTTCTGGTATCTTCATAGACATTTCCTTCTTTAAGTTGGGAAAGTTTTCTTCTATGATCTTGTTGAATATATTTTCTGTGCCTTTGAGTTGGTATTCTTTTCCTTCCTGTATCCCTATTATTTGTAGGTTTGGCCTTTTCATGGTGTCCCAAATTTCCTGGACATTTTGGTATGTGACTTTGTTGGCTTTATTATTTGCTTTGACTGATGAATCTATTTCTTCTACTGGATCTTTAACACCAGAGATCTGCTCTTCCATCTCTTGTATTCTGTTGGTTATACTTGCCTCTGAAGTTCCTGTTCATTCACTCAGATTTTCTATTTCCAGCATTCCTTCTGTTTATGCCTTCTTCATTTTTTCTGTTTCCCTTTTCAGGTCTTGGACTGTTTCTCTCATCTGTTTCATTGCTTTTTCATGGTTTTCTTTCAGGGATTTATTGTTTTCTTCTGCTTTATTTGTCTTCTCTTCCAGTTTTTTTTTTTAATAGCATTCTTCTCATTTTTTGTCTGTCTCTTCCTCAATTTCATTTTTTATTTCTTCTTTATAAGCATGAGGCATCTTCATGATGTTATTCTTAAGTTGGCTTTCTTCTGCTTCTTCCATTTTGTGATGTTCATGACTTGCTATTGGAGGAGGGCTAGGTTCTGGTGATGCTGTATTGTTCTTTATTTTGTTGTATTTACTTCTGCCTTGATGGCTGCCCATTTCCTTGTGGATTCGTTCTTGGTCTTATCAGTGCTCTCTGGTCCAGATGTGAGTTCCAGGCTGGATGGGAGCTGGGGGCTGGTCTCTGAGTCTTAGGAAGTGGTGAGGGTCTCGGGCAGATAGGTGTGGAGGCAGGTCATGGAGATTGCAGGGTCTACTGGGGGTCTTGGAGAAGGGGAACCTTCTCCCAGGGTGCCTCCTGCTGGATGGCCAGAAACTGGGGCCAAGTTGGGTGTGTCTTCCCCAGAATGGCTGGTGCCCAGGGATAGGACCTAGGGGCAGGCCTCCCTGGGTATGATCTCAGGCACTCACCTCTGGTCCAGATGGGAGTTCCTTTTCTTAATGTGTGTGTGTGTGTGTGTGTGTGTGTGTGTGTGTGTGTGTACACATGAATATGCTTTGATCTTTCATATTATTTGTATTTTTGTGATGGGACTAAGAACTTCTTTCATTGTTAGTTTTGTGTCTGATATGGCCATATCAGCCTGGAACAGAGCACAAAATATGAATTGTGCCAGGTAAGACCTAAAAGTTCAAGATACCTTAGGTGGAATGAAATCAGGTAGACATAGTGGCCAGGGCTGGCATGGAAGAGATGCATCCTGGTCTCAGCCTGGAGTTTGAAGATAGGTCTAAAGCTTGGAGATATTACAAGGAGAGGGGAAACAGGTAGACTCACCCAGTTAGACCCTGGAGCAAGTACAAAACATGGCTGAATGGTGAGGTTGGGTATTATGTAAAAGAGTCTGTTTCTTGTGGCTAGTCTCCAAGGGGCCTGGCCAGAACCTAGAGGTTGGGGTAGTGTTGTAAACAAGACTATCCATAATAAGCTAGAGTACTTATAGCTGGACCCAAGCTATATATGGAGGGTTTGAGATGGTATATGAAGAGGAGGATCTGGCATACCCTGTTGCAAGATTTATAGGCTCTGGCTGGATGGAGAAGTTGGATGTGGTGTTTTGCTATTTCCAGGAGTTGCTGAACAATGTCCCCATGGATACTGAAAGACTGTATTTTTATTAAATTTGGTATCTAACCACACATTGCATTTAATACCACAAGGAAATTTGGAGTTTTTACCCATAAGAATGTTTTAATAAAGTCCAGCTAGATTGAGTTATCTCATATTAACTAGACATAAGTTCATGTAAAGAAAAGAAAGTCCAAGGCAGCCTTTGGAAAATAGAAGTTTCCTGTAGCAGGGTTTCTCTTTTGAGCCACCAACCAGCTCCCAAATCATGACACAGAGACTTATTATTAATTATAAATGCTCGGTCTTATCTTATGCTTGTCCAGCTAGCTTTTGTATCTTAAATTAACCTGTTTCTCTTCATCTATGTTTTGCCTTGAGACTTTTTATATTTCTTTCATTCTGTACGTCCTACTCCATGTCTGCCTGGCTGGTTCTGGGCATCTCCCTCTTTTTCTCCCTTGTTCTTTCTTCATTCTTTCTTCTCAAGCTGAGATTCCTCCTCCTACTTACTCTTTCTGCCTGCCAGCCCCACCTATCTTTTTACTGCTTAGCTATTGGGCATTTAGCTTTTTATTAGACCAATCAGGTGCCTTAGGCAGGCAAAGCAACACACTTTACATCTTAAACAAATGCAGCATAAACAACACATCTTTGCCCAGTTAAAGTAATATTCCACATCAGTTTCCAGGTTTACAACTTACCCATTCGGTGGCACTATTTTTTGAAATAATTTTCTTACTCTGTGTTATATTACTTTTAACTATATAATTTTGGGAAAGAACAAAAGTCTTTTTGGCATTTTGCTTTGCTCTTTGGAGCTCAGATCACTTCTACAGTATCTGCAAACGATAACTTCAACCTGTAGAGAGGTCTTTTGGGTATATGTCACATGGTCCTGCAATTCTGAATGCTCAGTCAGCCATGTTACCCATCACTTCCAAGCTGTCCAACTATGTCAAAGTGAAGAATAGTCACTTAAGCTTGAACTAAAGGCCCTAATGGTTAGAATAACACAGTTATTTGAATTGGGACTCAGAAATCTACTTGGTATAATCAGTATCAGTAAACATGCAGTTTCATGTGAATTAAAATGGCAAATGACTTATCTGAAATACATTACTTGTACTTCTATATTATATTAATATATTTGGTATAATATATTAATATATACTATGTATAAGTTTCCTAAAAGCATTTCAAGACAGTCATTTTGTTTTGTGAACCTATAGCCTTGAACACATTTTTTGAATACATTTTTTTTCTAAAAGTGTGACTTGTAGAGAATGTTAGAAAATAAAGACAAATATTTGGAAATGAAGTAAGGGAAGTCTGAAGCAAATAATTTCTGATCGACTGGAAGATTTGAATATCTATAGAATTGCTTTGAAAGCTTGTATCTTTTAATGCATCCCCATAACCTCCATCTTGTGTAAATTACTTATGCAATACAGTTATTTTCAAAGACTGCTTATTTCACGATACCTTGCACCTCTCCTTAGGATCATTAGTAAATGTTTAACCATGGGATTGTTTAAAGTCACATATATATCTTAAATTAGCATAATAGATACTGCCTGTTTGTGATCACAGAATCCATATTTTCTCTGAAGTTCTGAGGTTTATTAAATGAGATTATTCCTTTGAATTAAAAAAAAAGCTAGAGCCACAGTAATTATATTATCACACTACCTGAAAAGAGATCACATGATAATACCTTATCATTTATCTATGCGTTTGAACAATGCATACTGAGCAGCAACTGTGAACTAAATGCTACCCAGCTAGGATCCCTACATCAGAGCTTGGCAGTGTTGACAGGCTCTTGGTAAGGAGTGATAATTGTAGGGATTGCATGCCAAAGGAGCTGACAGAAGTGTGGCATTACATTAGATCAGAGAGTGTATAGGAACTTCAAGTCTTTTTTTCTTTTCTTTCCTGTTTTTATTAAGAAAAAATTTTTCATTCATTTACACACCAAAGATCTCCCTCTTCCCTCCTTCCACTCCCCCACAGTCCCCCTCCCAACCCACTCCCACTCCCCCCCCCAACAAGAAAACAAGGCCTCCCATCAGAAGGCACATCCAGTAATAAGTACAAGCCCCTCTCCTTGCCTCAAGGCTGCACTAAGTGTCCCATCATACGTAGTGGGCTCCACAAAGCCTGCCCATGCACCAGGGATGGATTCTGATCCTACTGCCAGGGGCCCCCAAGCAGATCAAGCTACACCATTGTCTCTCCATGCAGAGCATCTGGTTCAGTCCCTTGCAGGCCACACAGCCATTGATTCAACTTTCATGGGTTCCCACTAGTTCCTAAAGTAAGTCTTTTTTTTTTTTTTCTTTTTTGAGCTGAGGATCAAACCCAAGGCCTTGCGCTTGCTAGGCAAGCACTCTACCACTGAGCTAAATCCCCAACTCCGTCAAGTAAGTCTTAACTCAATTAGTGACATTCAAGTTTCAGGAAAACTAATAGTTGGCCAAGAGATCAAAGAAAACCACAGGTGATATTGTTGATTATCCAAATATTGGCAAGGCAATTTTAGTTGATATTAGATGTGTTCAATTAGTACTTGTTACCAGGAATTTTTGTCCTTTTTTGAAAAATAAAAAGTATAAATAATCTGTCCCCTGAGTTCTGAGATGGGTGTGGTGACTGGAAATAAGGAAAGAGAAAAGAGACATTTAGATCTCTTGGAATTTTTTATGAACAGAATAAAATGGAAGTGCTACACAATACACCTCTCATCTCAAAGGGACTGAGAGAGGGGTTACCCTGAGCCAAACGTAAGGGGTCATGCTAGGCAACATGGATTCATGAGGCTCTGAATGACATGTTCTAACACTTAAGCAATTTGATAACCATGAAAGTTCTTTCATAGACTGTTAAACAAAGAACAAAATAAAGCAAGTGCAGGCCGTCTGCAAACGAAGCTGACACAGTTGACACAATCCCTTCAGCATGGTTTCCTAGAATGAGAGCTTGTCCAGGCCACACTGGCCTCAAGCTGGGTGGGAGATACTAGACAGATACTGTATCATATATGGAGACTCCCTAGGCAGGATGAGGACTTAACAGGAAGGAGAGGTTTCACTTTCAATAGGAGAGAGGAGCTTTGTCAGAGGAGGGGGAGGAGGGAAAACTGCAGATGGGATACAGTAGAATCTTCTCTTTTACCTAAAAATGAAAAAAAAGAAAAAGAAAAATGAGAATACTAGGAGAGAGAAGGCCAACACTATGAAAGGATGGCACAGGTAAGCTAGAGGAGTCTTTTCTGAGGACAATCTTCATCTCAGACCTCATGCCTGGGCACTCTCTCTGAGGAGTTCCTTATCGATCTCAAAATAAAAGAAAGGTCAACTTTTTATAACATTTAGGGGAGGTAAAATGATTCACATCATGGGATTTAGTTCAGTGAAACAGATAAGACACAGAGTGTGAAGAAGTCAGGCAGGTCGAGAACTATCAGTTCACAGCACAGATTGTTTCTTAGGTCTCTGTTCCAGCCAGAAGTGCAGAGAGGAGTGGCCTTATTAAAGCTGTGGGACCAGGTCTAACACACACACACACACACACACACACACACACACACACACACACACACACACTCCCATAAATCAGAAAATTTCCCATATATACTGGAGAAAACATCTATTGAGTAGATTACAGTAAGAAGGCTCAAACCCTACTGTCATTGCTAACAGTTCCAATATTATCTAATCACATTTTAAACTTTTGGGTTTGTGGAAGCTAGTCTTCTGTTAATCCATTTTAAAGGTTTTACTTTGTAACTGAAAAGATGTCAGGCCAGAATATAGATAGGCAATGAATGGCTATTAGTGGAAGTAGAGTTAGCCCAGGATAGTTTAGCTCTGGATATGCCATATTTCAACTCTATATAACTGAAAAGTTCTAATCAGTCAATCTTGTGGAATATTGACAATATTTTTGAGATTTATTTTTATTTTATATGTGTAAGCGATTGCCTGCATATATGTCTGTACACCACATAAATACAATGCCTTCAGAGTCTAGAAGAGTTTATTGGACCCCCTGGTATTGTAGTTACAGACAGTTGTGAACCACCATGTGGGTACTGGGAATTGAACCTGTGTTCTTTGCAAGAGCAGACAGTGTTCTTAACCCCTGAGCCATCTATCCATCTCCAGCTTTGTAGAATCTTAAGCATGTTTTTTTTTTTTCCTAAGAACTTTATTTTATTGAAGTTTATAGAAATGTCACTAAGTGCCTTAGTGAAGCTCTTATGTTGTTCATTGGTTCTGTCTTAGTTAGGGTTTCTATTGCTCTGAAGAGACACCATGATCACAGCAACTCTTATAAAGGAAAAATTCAATTGGAGCTGGCTTACATTTTCAGAAGTTCAGTCCATTATCATTATGTTGCCACATGGTGGCATGCAGGTAGACATGGTCCTGGAGAAGGAGCTGAGAGTCCTACATTTTGACCTGTGGCCAACAGGAAGTGAGCAAAGTTTGAGCAAAGGAAACCTCAGAGCCCACCTCCCCAGTGCCACACTTCCCCGAACAAGGCCATACCTATTCCTACAAAGCCATACCTCCTAACAATGCCACTCGCTGTGAGCTTACAGGGACCAATTCCATTCAAACTACCATAGTGCCCAAAATCAAATACATTCCTATGCAAAAATGAAGCTTAGAATAGACTAGTACATTATGGTAGTTTTTAGGAATTGCCTATATGGGTTAGATTTCCTTGCATGGAGATAGAAGATTCAAGAAAGTTTACTTCCTGTTCTTTAAAAACATGTTTGCCTTTTTAATGAGACTACAAATGAGAAAGGTGAATTGTGCCAAAAAGTACATTTGCTTCTGTTGTGGTGGTTTTGGTTAGAAGCATGTGGTATAGGGGCTGATAAGTTTTGAGTTGTTCTGCATGATAGAGACATTCTAACTTTGAGTTGTAGAAAATTTTATAAGTGAAGTTATACAGAGAAAGATCCATGAAATAATTGAAATTTCACACTGTTGGAAACCATGACTACTGGTCATGAAGGTTTAGAACATTCAAGAGGGGAAAAAAAATCAGTTGGTTAATTTTAAGTACTTTGTGTCAAATATGTTTTGACAGCTCTTTTTTTTTGGTTTTTCAAGACAGGGTTTCTCTGTGTAGCTTTGCGCCTTTCCTGGAACTCACTCTGTAGACCAGGCTGGCCTTGAACTCACAGAGATCCACCTGTCTATGCTTTGACAGCTCTTGATAATATCTCCTGTATTATAAACTGTACCACAGTGAACATGCTCTGTGGAGTGCTTTGTTTAGTTTTTTTATTGAGGAAATATAAAAAAAAATCTCTGAACAAACAAATCAAATATAGATTACATTTATGAGAGAGGTATTGTGAAATACTATTTTAACTGTGTAAAAGTGTATTACATTTGCTTCTGTCGCTTTTGTTAATGATGCAGAGATGTGTTAATATTTATTTTATTAAATAAAATTAACCTGCGGTCAAGAGGCTGAGTCAGCAACTAGCTGACAGGAAGTGATAGGGAGGAACTAAGTGTAGGGAGTGTTCTAAAGTTGGGGCTGAGCAGAACAGGCTGTCTTCCAGAGACTTAAACAATGGAAGAAGGTTAGCTACTCGCAATTCAGCCTCTCTGAACTAGCAGGATTTCTCCTCAATTTTTGAATCTTGAGTTTTTTGTTTTATTTATTTATTTGTTCATTTATTTATTTATTTGTTTGTTTGTTTGTTTGTTTATTTATTTATTTATTTATTATTTTTTAAATCTACAGTGGTTTTTATTTTTTCCTTTTTAATTATTTTCATATTTATATTTATTTTTTCTTTATTATTATGTGTTTTAAATTTTATACATCAGCCATGGGTTCCCCTGTCCTCCCCTCTCCTGCCCCCACCCCCACCTTCCCCCCAGCCCCTCCCCTCCATTCCCATGTCCTCCAGGATCAAGGCACCCCTGGGGATTCATTTAAACCTGGTGGATTCAGTACAGGCAGGTCCTGTCACCTCCTTCCAGACTGAGCAAAGTGTCCCTGTGTAAGCCCAAGGTTTCAAAAAACCAGCTCATGCACTAAGGACAGATCCTGGTCCCACAGACTGGGTGCCTCCCAAACAGTTCAAGCTATTCAATTGTCTCACTTATCCAGAGGGCTTGATCCAGCTGGGGGCTCCACAGCCTTTGGTTCATAATTCATGTGCTTCTATTCATTTGGCTATTTGTCCCTGTGCTTTTTGCAATTTTGGATTCAACAATTCACGCTCTTGCAGACCCTCCTCTTTCTCGACAGTTGGACACCTGGAGCTCCATCTGGGGCCTGGCTAAGGATCTCTGCATCCACTCCCATCAGTTATTGGATGAGAGTTCCAAGATGATTGTTAGGGTGTTTGGCCATCTGATCACCAGACTAGGTCAGATCGGGATTTCTCTCGACCATTGCCAGCAGTCTACAGAGGATATATCATTGTGGATTTCTGGAGACCTCTGGAGCACACTGCCTATTCCTGTTGTCATGTGGTCTTCATTTATCCTGGTCTGTTATTCCTCCTTCTCCCTTTCTGTTCTTGATCCAGCTGGGATCTCCTGCTCCCCTAAGCTTTCTTTCCCTCAAATCTTGCCCTTCATGACTCCCACTGCAATCCAGGTTGTTCATGTAGATCTCATCCATTTATCTGTCATTGGGTGATCCTTGGGTCTTTCCTAGGGTCCCGTTTTCTAGGTAGCCTCCCTGGAATTGTGTAGCAGTCTAGTCATCTTTGTTTTACATCTAGTATCCTTCTATGAGTGAGTACATACCATGTTTGTCCTTCTGAGTCTGGGTTACCTCACTCAGGATGATTTTTTCTAGATCCCTCCATTTGCCTGCAAACCTCATGATGTCATTGTTTTTCTCTGCTGAGTAGTACTCCATTGTGTATATGTACCATATTTTCTTTTTCCATTCTTCAGTTGAAGGGCATCTAGGTTGTTTCCAGGTTCTGGCTATTACAAACAAAGCTGATATGAACATAGCTGAGCAAATGCCCTTGTTGTATGATTGAGCATTCCTTGGGTATATGCCCAAGAGTGGTATAGCTGGGTCTTGGGGGAGATGGATTCCCAATTTTTTAAGGAAGTGCCATATTGATTTCCAAAGTGGCTGTACAAGCTTGCATTCCCACCAGCAGTGGAGGAGAGTTCCCCTTGCTCCACAGCATAAGCTGTCTTCTGTGCTTTTGATCTTAGCCATTCTGACAGGTGTAAGGTGGTATCTCAGAGTCGTTTTGATTTGCATTTCCCAGATAATTAGGGATGTTGAGCAATTCCTTAAATGTCTTTCAGCCATTTGAACTTCCTCTGTGGAGAATTCTCTGTTTAGTTCTATAGCCCATTTCTTAATTGGACTGTTGGGCATTTTGATGTCTAATTTCTTGAGTTCTTTATATATTCTGGATATCAGCCCTCAAAAGCATCTTCAATGGTGCTGGAATAACTGGATGTCAATGTGTAGAAGGCTGCAAATAGATCCATATCTGTCACCGTGCACAAAACTTAAATCCAAGTGGATCAAAGACCTCAACATAAATCCAGCTACTCTGAACCTGATAGTAGAGAAAGTAGGAAGTACTCTTGAACGCATTGGCACTGGAGATCACTTTCTAAATATAACACCAGTAGCACAGACACTGAGAGAAACAATCAATCAATGGGACCTGTTGAAACTGAGAAGCTTTTGTAGAACAAAGGACACGGTCAACAAGACAAAGCGACAGCCTACAGAATGAGAAAAGGTCTTTACCAACCCCGAATCTTGAGTTTTATAGAAGGACAGAGAGCTAGATAAAGTTTCCTTTGGTGGCCATGATAGAGCTGGTGCCTGAGGGAACAGAATTCCCTCCTGGCTGTGGCCTGTAGGGCCAAATCACTGCTGGTAGCTGTGAAATTACAATTGCCGGCTGCAGCCACAGTATTTGATGCAAAACAACAGATAGTCATGTTCAGCTCTGATAATTTGAGCATCAACCACAGAAGTAGTGTGAATTTGGGATTATTCTAATTTAATGATGAGGTGGTTTTTTGTTTTTGTTTTTGTTTTTGTTTTTTTTTTTTTTTGGCCAGAAAAACCTGATAGGCTCCCTGGATCTTTCTGCCTTAGCCTCTCAATGCTATGATGTCAGGCATCAGCACCCTGCCTGGCCTTTTAAACTGGTCTTGGAAATATGATCTCAGATCCTCTTGTCTCTGCATCAAGTGCTCTTATCCACTGAACCATCACCCAATCTAAACAGTATTAAATTTTTATTGAAAGTAGACTTTTTTCATATAATACATTCTGATTACAGTTTTCCTTGCTTCAACTTCTCCTGGATCTGTCCTTCTTCACTCACCAAAATCATACCCTTTCTTTATCTCACTCATTGGAATATAGACATCTGAAAAAGTAAAATAAGATAAAACTAAACTAACCAAACCACAATAGGATATAACAAACAAACAGAAGAAAAAGAGCCAAAGGAAAAGTTCAAGAAACACACTGATGCAATGGCACACATGTTCACACATACAGTAATCCCATAAAAACACAAAACCAGACACATTATATATACACAAAGGACCAATGAGGTTAAAAAAAAAAAAACTTAAAAAAGAAAGAACTCCTAATAAAGCATTTTAAGACATAGAATCTTCAAAAATGCTATCAAGTTAGCTTTTTCCCTTTCTTTCTCTCTCTTTCTTTCTCTTCCTTCCTTCCTTCCTTCCTTCCTTTCTCTCTCTCTCTCTCTCTCTTTCTTTCTTTCTTTTTTAATTCATTTTACATATGAACTGCAGTTGAGTTGGTTTTGTCTTTGCCATCTCCTCCCAGGCACTAGGCCTGGCCTTAAGTGTGGTTTGCATACTCAGTGAGACTTCCTTGGAGAAAATAAATTTTTCTTTTGTGAGTAGCTGTCAGTTGGAGATAGCTTCTGAGTTAGGAATGGAGGCTTTTGTCTATTTCCTCTCTATTTGTCCCTCACTGGGGCCCATGTAGGCCAGACATGTGCAGGCCTTGAGCATGTTGCCATAGTTTCTGTGAGCTAATATATGTTTTGGTCTAGCTATGTTTAGAAAGCTTTGTTTCCTTGGTGTCCTCTAGCCCTTTTGTCTACTAAATTCTTTCTGCCCCCATTTTCTCAGGGTTTCCTGATCCTTGATAGTAAGGATTTGATGAAAACATCCTATTCAGGACTGAGTTTCCAAGGTCTCTCAATATCTGCACTTTGTCTAACTGTGAGTCTCTGTTTGTTCCCATCTACTGCAGGAGGAAGCTTCTTTGATGATGGCTGAGCAAGGCACACATCTATATGTACAGCAGAATATTGTTAGGAGTCCTTTTATTGTTGTATCCCTTTAATAGAACAGTAATATATGATTTTCCATTGGCTTATCTAGTCTCAGGATGTTGGTTACCTAAGCAGTGTTAGTGATGGATTCCAATTAATGGAGTATCTTAGAGTTTCTATTGCTGTGAAGAAACACCATAACCATGGCAACTCTTAAAAAAGGAAAACAATTAATTGTAGTGGATCACTTCAGTTCAGAGGTTTAGTCTATTATTTTCTTGGTGGAAAGCAAGGCAGCATGCAGGCAGACATGGTGCTAGAGAAGGAGCTGAGAGTTTTTACATCTTGACTCACAGGCAACAGGAAGTGGTCTGAAACACAGAGTGTGGCTTGAGTATATATGAGACCTCAAAGCCTGTCCAAAGTCCTTTTCCAACAAAGCCATACCTAATAGTGCCCTTTCCTTTGGGGGCCATTTTCTTTCAAAACATCACATGGAGTGATCCTTAAATCCAATCAGACATTTTTTGGTTAGTCCTTTAAGTTTTGTTCCAGTTTTGAACAAGTGCATCTTGCTGACAGGTCACCATTACAGATTGAAGGGTTTGTAGCTGGGTTGGTGTTACATTTTTCCTTTGGGACTATGCAGAGTACTTTCCAGTAACATGAACATTAGTCATAAAGAGGTGAAGACTCTAGGTAGCCAATAACTTGGCTTCTCCATGTTAATTGAGTTGTGGAGGTGTGTTTTTCAGCAGTAGGCTCTTATCAATTTGTGGAGAGCAGTGAATATCATTGGCAATAGCCAAGGTTGTTTGAGGATTCTCATGGGATCCTTTTGCCCAAAAATTCAATTAGATATACACCAGTTCCAGAACTGGAAGCTTTGTTTGGTGATAAATGATGTCCAGGTAGGGTTACATCTCATCCATTATGTGATGATTCCATTTAGATTCCCTTCATATATGAATGTATTTTAGGAAGCTTCTACAGTATTTGATTTTTATATGATCTCTCAAATGTTCCTTAGTTTTAGCTGTATATTCCCTTGTTCACCAATTTTTTCCCCACTCCCCATTTGATATTCCCATTCTAGTACCACTCATCCATACATTCACATTATCTCTTTTATTTCCCCCTCCTAGGATGATCCAACCATTCTCTTCTCCTTTACTCTATACCTAACCTCTGTGGTTATGATGATTGTAGCCTGCTTATCAAAGACATAAGTACTAACATCCACATGTAAGTGAGTATACACTATGTTTGTCTTTTTGGGTCTGAGTTACTTTCCTCAGGGTTGTGTTTTTCAATCTCCATCCATTTAACTGAGAATTTCATAGGTTCAATTTTTAGCATCTTAGTAATAATCCATTGTGAAGATTAACATTTTCTTCATATATTCATCCATTGATGAACATTTAATTTGTTTCCAATGTCTGATTATTTTAAATAAACCAGCAATGAACATGGTTGAGCAGGTGTCTCTGTAGTAGGATGTAGAGTCTGTTGGGTATATGTCCAAGAGTGGTCCGTATTTGAGGTATAGTGATTCTGATCTTGAGAAACCACCACACTAATTTCCACAGTGGATCCACAAGTTTGTACTCCTACTAGAAATAGCTAAGTGTTTTTCCTTATCCTTCATCCTTGCCAGCTATCATTTGTTTTGCTGATTTTGGTCTTTTTGACTGGTGTAAGATGAAATCTCAAAGAAGATTTTATTTGCATTTGGATGATAACAAAGGATGTTGAATATTTCTTTGGTGCTTCTCAGCTATATGAGAATATTCTATTTAGAACTTACTCCACTTCTTAATTGTTTTCTTGATGTCCATATTTTTGAGTCCTTTTTACATTGGATAGTTTATGTCAACTTGACACAATTTAAAGTTATCTGACAGGAAGGAACCTCAGTTAAGAAAATGCTTCTGTAAGATATTCCTGCCCTGCTTGAGTTCCTGCCTTGACTTTCTTTAATCATGAACTACAATGTGGAAGGTTAAGCAGAATAAACTTTTTCATTCTCAAATTTCTCTGGTTATGATGTTTCATTACAGTAATAGTAAACCTAACTAAGACAAGTGGTACTATGAGTGAGGTATTGCTATGACAGACATGGCAGGGTTATTTTGAGGAGAGTCATGGAAGGACTTTGGAACTTTGTGCAAGAAAAACCATTGAGTGTTTAATGCTTTAGTGACCTGTTCTGTAGTAGTTTGGAAGAAAGAATGTTGTGGACAATGTAAATGATGGAGGCCTGGCTTGTAAAGTTCAGAGGAAAGTTTAAAGATTTTCTTGGTGACATTTGTTATTTTGAATTAATACTCTGTGGTCCTAGTTAGCTGGGGCTGAAGAATCAGCTATGATTAACAAGATACCAGAACTACTAAAGTTAGACCTTTGCTTTGCTGGAATACTCAATGCTGATCATCTGGAGTTGAGAAATTAGCAGTAATTAAGAATAGATCAGCATCACTCAGGTGAAAGCTTCTGTGAAGTGTTTCCTGAGAGTCAGCACACAGAAGTGCTAGTTTTGTAGGCATTAATGGGTCATGGAGAGTTGCTAAATCTTGGCTGATGTAGAATATTATTTTAAGATGTATTCTACTTGTTTATGCTGTGGAAAATTTGTTTAAAGATGCAAAGATGTGCTGCATTCCTTTATGTTGCATTTATTTAACTCTGTGAAGCTGTGTTATTTTGCTTATCTAAAGCATCTGATTGTCTACTAAAGAGCTGAATGGCGAATAGCAAGGCAGGAGAAAAGATAGGCGGGGCTCACATGCAAAGAGAAAAAAATAGGAGAAATCTGGGAGGAAAAGAAGAAAGAGCAGGAAGAATCAAGGAGAAGAACATCAGGGACCAGCTAGCCATGAAGTAAGAGTGAAAGTAAGATATATAGAAGTAAGAAAATAAAAAAGCCCAGAGGCAAAAGGTAGATGGGATAATTTAAAGTTAAAAAAAAAAACAACTGGCAAAAAAATTAGCTAACCCAAGGCATTTATAACTAAGAGTAATTCTCTGTGTGTGATTTATTTGGGAGCTGGTGGTAGGCACCCCAAAAGAGCAAAGACCCCCAAACTATAAAGAGCAAAAGAGTAAAACCAACTAACAGTACTTGGTACTGTGTGGTAGGGCTGGATTCCATGAAGAGAACCCAGGAGAGGCTACTGGTAAAAAAGTTCCTTGCCCAGTTGCAGCAAGGAACCTCGGTGATTTTGGAGATGCCAGTGTCATGGATGCCCACCAAGAATAGCAGTAGTTCACCGAAAACAGCAGTAGTAGTGAAGTGGAGCCGGCTCCAACTTAGAAAGTAGCTTGTGTGTGCTACAAAGGATAGAACTGGAGGAGTTACCCAAGCACCTTGGAAGAGCCCAGAAGATCTTGAATGAATCCCAGATAACAGGATGTTGAGATATTTACACTGTTGGAGTTTCATTTTGCTTTGCTCAGATTGTAATTTTGCCCTGGTTCTTCCTATGTGAAGAAAGTATTTAACTTAATTTTGATTTTCACAGGACCTTACAGCTCAAAGACTGACCTTTTTTGAAGAGCTTGGATTGGATATTTTAAAGACTGAACTTTCAATGTGTAAAGACTGTTGGACTCTTCCTTTAATTTTTTGTATTGATTCTTTGGGAATTTCATACCATGCACCCCAATCCCATTCATTTCCCAGTCCTTCCATTACCACCCTCTACTCTTGTAGCTTCCCCACAATAAGAAAAAAATAGAAATAAAAATTTAAAAAATAACTTCCCTCCTCCTCCTTTCCCACCTCTCCATTATTTGTCATAGTGGCATTGAGAACTGCAGTGTGTCTTTCTCCTTTTGCCCAACAGCTTTCCTTGTAAATGATCACTGCAAAGAGACACTGGTCTGGTTCAAGGCCTCTGGCTCCTGCTGCATATCACTATTGGACTCCTCACTGTGACTCCTCTTGGGTATCCTGATGTTGCCTTGAGTAATGGAGATCCTATGGCTATGGTTCCACATTACTGGTCCCTTCATTGCTCTAGCAGGTCATAAATGGGTTAGATATTGGGGTATACCAACTTAAAGATCTGGAAGTGGGCTTGGGTGGTATCTCAGCTGGTAAGCCTAGACCTCCACCTGGAATACCTGTTCCTACCCCATGAAGGGTAGGGCCAGATCTCCCTTACCCTCACCATTAGGGCTAGCTCTCCTGTGAAGTGTGAGGTCAGCTGTATGTAGCATGCCCACACCACTGGAGGGAGCCAGCTCTCCTACTGCAGTGGCCTGTGAGATGCAGGGTCAGCTCATTTCAGCCTTTAGACATCAACATGGACTTAAGTGGCAGTCCAGACTACTGGTGTCCACATGGCTTTTGGTGGTAACATGGGTCACAGACATTATAGACCCCAGCTAGCATAGGACCATCAATGCAGACATGGCCCTTAGCAGCAGCATGGGCCCAGATGTCACCATGGCCCCCATTGGTAGCACAGGCCCCTCACATAAACCTGTTCCTCACCTCTGTCACATCTCTATTTCTGTCTCTAGCTCTACCTCTCTCCACAGAAGCTAAACCACTCTGCTTCTCTTTCTTTTTCATCTCTCTGCCACATACTTGCTCATTATAGTGGCACCCAGTGGCAGGCAGGCCTGTGGCCTCTGCCTGGCTGATTTCTAGCTGCCACCTCTTAAAGTCATATTATGTTTTGAATATGAGATCTTGAAGATACATGTGAAAAGGAAAGGATGCAGCTTAATAACGATATGTTTGTATTTCAAGTTGAAAAGGGATCAATTGTGCTGGATAGTTTTATTTCAACTTGACACAAGCTAAAGTCATTTGGGAGCAGGGAATCTTGACTAAGAAAATACCTCCATAAGATCAGGATGCACACAAGCTTGCAGAACATTTTCTTTCTTTCTTTTTTTTTTTTTTTTTTTTCCAAAACTGAGGACCGAACCCAGGGCCTTGTGCTTGCTAGGCAAGCGCTCTACCACTGAGCTAAATACCCAGCCCCTAGAACATTTTCTTAATTAGTGATTGATTGGAGGGGAATCCAGCCCAATGTGGGTAGTGCTATCACTGGACTGGTGGTTCCGGGTTCTAAAAGAAAATAAGATGAGCAAGCTATGAGGAACAAGAGAGTACGCAGCACCCCTCTAGGTCCTCTGCATCAACCTCCAGGTTCCTGCCTTGCTTGATTTCTTTTGATGATGAACTGAAATATGGAAGCATAAGCAGAATCAACGCTTTCCTCCCCATGTTACTTTAGTTATGGTATTTCATCATTGCAATAACAACTCTAGCTAAGACAGTCTTCTTTTCAATGTGTAGTTGGTAAAAACATACAAACAAAAAGCCCAAAACAAAACAAAAAAAAAAGCAAACAAACAAAACCTTTTCCCGTTCCATAGCTTGTTGCCTTATTTAAATAATGGTGTTCTTTACCTTAAAGAAACTTTAGAGTTTCATAAAGTTCTACATTTTAATTGTTGTTCTTAATGTCTGTGCTATCAGAAAGTTTCTTTCTGTGCCAATAAGTTCAAAGCTATGTCCCAATTTCTCTTCTACCAGATTCAGTATATTTGGCCTCATGTTGAAGTCTTTGATGAACTTGGGGTTGATTTTTTTTGTGGGGTAATAAGTATAGATCTATTTGTATCCTTCTGTATGAAGTCATCCAGTTTGACCAGCACTATTTGCTGAAGATGCTGTCTTTTTATCCTGTGGGTGTATATGTATATGTGTATGTATATGTATATGTATATATAATCAGGTGACATAGGTATGTGGACTTCTGTCTGGGCCTTTCACTTGATTAACATGTCTTTTTTCGTGCCAATACTGTGCTGTGCTGTTTTTATTACTACAGCTCTGTAGCACACTTTGTAACTGGGAGCACTGATACCTCCAGCAGTTCTTTTATTATGCAGGAATGTTTTAGCTAGCATGTTTGTGTGTGTGTGTGTCTTTGTGTGTGTGTGTTTCTATATGAAAGTGAAACATTCTCCTTTCAAGTTCTGTGGAGAACTGTGTTGAGATTTTGATGGGGATTGCAATGAATCTGTAGATTACATGGGGGATCTTACTGTCTTCTGACATCTTCTCCAGTTTCTGTTTTCATTGTTTTAATGCTTTTGCTATGCAAGTCTTTCCCTGCTTTGTCAGAGTTACTCAAGGTCTTTCCCTCCCTCTCTCATTCTCTCCCTTCCTCCCTCCCCTCCCTCCTTCATTCATATTTTCTCTCTCTCTCTCTCTCTCTCTCCCTCTCCCTCCCTCTCTCTCTCTCCTTATTTGTTTTTTCCTTCCCTTCTTTCATTTTTGGTTATTGAAAAGGTATTTTTTCCCTTGAATCTTTCTTAATCTGTTTGCTATTTGTGTATAAGAAGTTTGTTCGGTTTTGTGTATTAATTTTGTATTCTGTTACTTTGCTGAAAGTGTTTATGAGCTATAGGAATTTCCTGGTGGAATTTTAAGTGTCACTTACATATACAAACATATCATCTACAGATAGCTATTTTGACTTTTTCCCTTCCCAGTTTTATCACTTGATCTCCTTCAGTTGTCTCATTGCTCTAAGACTTCAAGTACTATATTGAAGAGGTGTGGAGAAAGTGGACATCCTTGTCTTATTCCTAATTTTAGTGCAATTGCTTTGAGTTCCTTTTCATTTAAGATGATGTTGGCTGTGGGATTTCACTAAACTGACTCTATTGTTTAAAGTATGTCTGTTATATCCCTAGTCTCTCCAGGACTTTGATCATGAAGGGGTTGGATTTTTGTCAAAGGTCTTTTCTGGTCTAATGAGATGATCTTTTTTTTTTTTTTTTTTTTGTCTTTTTGTGTGGTGGATTATATTTATTAAATTATATATGTTGAACCAATCCTGCATCTCTGGATTGAAGCCTACTTGACCATGGAAGATAATCTTTCTAACATGTTCATGGTTTTGGCATTTTACTGAAAATATTTATATATTTTCATATGGGAACTTGGTTTGTAACTTTCTTTGTTAGGTTTTTACGTGATTTAGATATCAGTGTAACCATGAACTCATAAAAAGAACTAGACAGTGTTTTTCTCTGTTCTATTTTGTGAAAAATTTTGAGGAGTATTGGCGTTAATTATTGTTTTAAAGTCTTATAGAACTCTGTTCTAAAGTCATCTGGCCTTGGGCATTTTTATTTGTTGTTAGGAGAATTTTAATTATTGTTTCTACTTCTCTTAGAGTTACAGATCTTCTTAAATTACATATCTGATCTTGAATTTTTTCTGTATTTTATATCAAGCAAATTATCCATTTCTTTCAGATTTTCCAATTTAGTAGGGTACAGGTTTTTAAAGCATGTCCTGTCTCTCTATATTTCCTTGGTATTTGTTTTGTTCCTTTTTTTTGTGTCTAATTTTGTTAATTTGGATATTCTCTCTCAAACTTTTAGTTAACTTGGACAAGCTTTTGTCAATTTTATTTATTTTTTTTTCAAAGAATCAACCCTCTGTTTTATTCTGTTTTATTAGTTCTTTGTATTTTTGTTTGTTTCTGTTTCATTGGTTTTAACTCTGGGTTTATTTCTTGCCATGTACTACTTTGGAGCTTTCTTTTTTCCTTTTTTCCTTCCTTCCTTCCTTCCTTCCTTCCTTCCTTCCTTCCTTCCTTCCTACCTTCCTTCCTTCCTTTCTTTTTTTGTGTGGAAAGGGAAGGATGGTTGTGAATTTGTAAAATTGAGTTATATAATATTATCAAACCATGTATTTCTACAGTTGAGAGTAAAGTAGAACTCCATGTAAAATTTTTATGCATGGTAATGATAACATTATTAATATTGTTTCCTTGTTCAGAAAATGTTCTGGAAAGACAGAGGAAAAGAAACTCCCACCTCCTGAGTCACACAACATAGCTGTGTATGCCAGAAAAGCACGTGGTGGCCCTAGTCTTTATGATGAAGAAATCTCTTCATTGAAGTTTGTAGAGTTCCTAGCTATCTTAAAGAAACTGTGAGTATTCTTAATGGTAAAATTTATGTCACTAAAGACTATTGTGACTAAGTTTTTTTGTTTGTTTGTTTGTTTGTTTGTTTTTAGTTAGTTGTTTGCAAACACGTGCATTTTTCATGACTTGGTGTGACTGATGAATTTAGGAGAAATGGAAAGTCTGGAGACTTTCCAGAAATGACAACAACCTTCATGAACTCAGCCTTCATGATGTGCAATTTATATACTGCTAAGCTTGTGGCTCCTCATTTCAATTTTACATTGCATGAAAAACATGTGCCGTATACTGATGTCACATAAAAAAAATGTTTTGTGATTTTATTAGTTTTTAATTATTCAATGGCTTTCCACAGAATTTAAACTGTCTTTCCCATCACAGAGCCTTTAAACACACTTAACTTTTATTACATTTCATTTCTTTGAGCATGTTGTCTTGCAATTGGGACACAACTGCTTAGTGGTAGAAGGAAGAGAAATGGAGAGGGAGGAAAATAGGAACAGGGAAGCAAATGAGGAGATTACAATATGATTATATCACTTACTACTTCTCTTTCCTTCCACTGAATCTTTTCTACCTTTCCTAGATCTCTCTCAAATTCATGGCCTCCTTTTTATTAATTATTACATACCGATATGTTTCTACATACATGCATACAAATGGAATTTCTGAACTAGTTCTCATGGCAGTTTTTTGAGACAGTTGTGATGAGTCGTTAGAACAATAGGTGTGCTGAAATCTCTCTTAGCTCTTCTAGAGGATGTACCTTTTCTCCTTGCCTGTTGATACTAGAACATTTGTTTTGTTGTTGTATATTAAATTATTATAAACTTAGTGGCTTGAATAATGTGCATTTTAATATCTTTTTGTGTGTTTTTCTTTTTCATTGTAATGTCTTTAGACATAGAGTATCTGGTTTGCTTAATATGTCAAAGTTTCAACCAAGGTGTGCAGTGAGCCGTCATTTCTATATGAAGAAATCTTCTTCCATGGTTATGTTGTTGCTGGAGGAATCTTAAATTCCTTACAATTGAGGAGCTGATACCCTCATTGTTTCTCTGGCTCTCAGCAGGGACATTAGTTTTCCACAGTCCACATCTTCACTCTGTAGCTTTTTCTCACTCTGTCACCTAATATGAGTGTTTACCTTTTTAAAGCCAGAAATGAAGAGTCTGTGTGTCTTTCTTAAAATTTTAATTAATTAACTAATTAATTATTGTTGCAGAGGGGTACATGCCATTTAAAGGCCAGAGTACAGCTTTGTAGAGTTGATTTACTCCATTGATCTTCACCTGGGTTATACTTTCACATGGAATTCTGGTTATCATGCTTACATAACAACTGCCTTCACCTGCTAAGCCACCTCATGGGCCTGAGTCTGTGTTTCTTTTATTCTGGTAAAATGAAAAATTGTATGAGACAATCCCATAATTGTTGCTGTATTCTAATAGTTGAGCACAAGCCTCCAATTCTGATTCTACATCCAAAGGTGTAGACTCAAGACAAGACAAGAGTGAGTAGTTCTTTTAATGTTGTTGGCCACATTTAGGAACATCAACAGTTTCATGTTAATTATATTTGAAATGGAGTTGGATGCCTTATATGCAAAATACAAAACTAATTTAACTAAATTTTGTTTATTGGTGGATAAATTGTCAGGTCTATAGCCTTTTGTTTATTTCTGACTAACAGAACCAATATCAGATAGATTGATAGGTTGCTTTAGTGGTGCAAGTTAACAGAATTTTAAAACTAGCTACCTTACACTCTCTAAAATCCTTTGTTTGAATTTTAGTAAATAAAAATTAATTTTGAGTTACCATAGCTACTTTCAAAGAAATGCAAATGTTCTTGAGAATATTGAAAATCCATTGAAGGTTGGTAACTTGATGTGATATTTAATCACACTGACTTCATAACCTCTACTTCAAGTTGGTAGCTTGAGTTTAGTACTGATGCAGAAAGATGGCTTTGAAACATAAAAGTCATTAGCAGACATCAAAATCACTGAGGTTGCACCACTGAGGACCTATGTGAGAGGTGCAACATTGGAAGTCAATTGTCAGGCAATGTGCGGGAGAGAGGAGGAGGAGGATAGAGTAGTGGCTTGGAGACTTTGTGTTAAATTTTGTTTTGTAAAGCATATTACACTGACTACATGATAGTTAAGGCATTGAACTCTACATTAAGAACCAGTGCTGGTTTATTAAAACTACAACAACCAAAAACAAGAATGAGAAAAATAAGAAAATGTTAGTTATCCCACAGTGGCAAATAAGTGCATACTGAAGATGCTAAGAGCTTTATAATCATAGGTCTTCTCAAGATAAAGTTCAGAATTGAGCCATTTGATTGGTAGTTAGTAGGAAACAGGCTTGCTGTTGGCTCGTGTACCCATTCCTTAGAGAAAAATTAAAGAGACAGTACATTCTGATGAGTACTTTTACTGAGTTTATATATAATTGGCAAAGGGAAACACTTCAAAAGAAAACACATCTCAAAAGGAGTAAGCATTGAACAACAAATACAATTAGGAGCTGTGAACAATTTTGATCTTCTAAACAACTTTGGAAATTGTGCAAAATTATAATTTAATCCATTTGTGAGTGAATTCAACATAAGCTTTTGAGTCCTTTTTTAGTAATTTTTCCGGCATTGGAATTTCAGAAACATATTATGTTTTACCTTCTGTGGAGTTTATATTCTTAAATATAAGTGATAATGTATACTGTGCACTATGGCAGTGATGAGGACTTAGGAGAAAGTTAACCCAGCTTCAGGAGATAGAGCTTGGTGGAAACATTCAGTGAAAAATCTCTGTAGGGTGTCAGGATGTGATATTTTATGAAATAAGAAGGTAGTAACCAACTTAATGTCTCAGATAAGTGTACTCTGTGCAAAAGAAACTAGTGTGAGAGAATGGGTCTATAGCATGGTTTGTAACACAATGACCTGCAAGGAGATAACTTTCCTGAAAAGAAAAGGGAAAGAGGGTTGGGGAGAGGGAGAAGGCCTCAGAAGGCCTCAGGAACCCGATCATCAAGAAGTGGTCATAGGCAGTGGTGGGATTTTAATGTTGGTGGAATGTCATCGGTTCATGTATCTGTGGTCAACATGGTTGCTATGAGGAGATTCAGGGTGGGCTGTCCAGCTGTACTATGTGAGGAATGACTGTAGCCTCTTTTCTATGGAGAATGCAGGGAATTAATCTCATACTGTTCAATGCTCATATTTAATGACATTGACTATAACATCACCACCTTTTAAAATGTAATTATGAAATACCTTGTAGAAAACAACTTATTTATAATCTGCTAAATCTTTAAAAAGTGACTTATATAGGCCTGGAGATGGTGTGAGAAGAGGGAGGTACCAGGAATTAAAAAATGATTATGAAAGCAGTCCGAGATCCTTAGAGAAAACTTGGCCCAGTTGCTATCTCATCTACTTTCTCCAATTAAAGATACCTCCTTCGAGGGAATGAGGCATCTGATGATCATTACATTTCGACAGAGCAGTGACGCAGAGCCACTTCTCAGGAAGGACTCGGAGGACTCACTCCCTGAAAGAAATCAGTGCATTTGCCTTTTAGAATTGGGCTGTATAAAATCCAAATGCAGCCTGGTTCTCCCACTGTCCTCCAGTGAAGTGGCTTATAAGACGAGGAACCTCACTCAGTCTGGGATAACACTTCAAAGCTATGTACCAATCAGAGGAAAATGCCATGGAGCTCTCAGTTTTGTGGAAATGCCACATTTGGAGTAAAGCTGCTTGGAGATAGGCTGGGAAGGCTCTCACCTAGAAAATAGAAAACAGAATCTTCATTTTAAGCTGAGTTAATGAATTTATTTATGTTTATGATAAGAGTCATGATCATAGATGCTATAGGGATGTGATTAAAAGAAGACAATTCCTTTGGATGAGGTAACGAAGAACAGAAATGTTCACTCTTTAGCATCATATAGATATTATGGAAGAGAACAGCACTGCATCTTGGTCTGTTTGTAGCAGCAAGAGCCATAGTTATACTTGGGATGTATTCAAGTGCAGTCAGTTTGTCCTGTGATCAGAAAAATCCAGGTCGTGAACCAGACTTCTCTGAACTGTGCAAACTTTGAGAAAATTCTACCTCTTAGTTTTCAGTTTACTAATCTATAAAAGCCATAAATTCATGCTATCATTATTGTTGTTAGACCCAAATGAGTCAAAATTGTCTTCTACATAATTTCCATGAATGAATTATAAAGAATTTGCTACTATCTCAAGATAATTCCCCTCTCAAGACAGAATATATAAATTTCCATTATGATAGATGAACAAATGATAGCTCTTATGTCTTTGTCATGTATTTATATTAGTTTACAAAGTTGACTGTGGCATTTTCATACTATAGTTCAAAATGTTTAATATTATAGTTGTTCATATATGAATGAGCTTTTTAAAAACCATCTTTGAACCAGTCTTCTGTAGTTCAGGAATAAACAAGGTCTTCTACCATAACATTTCTAATAACACACATTAACTCTATTAATGTATTGTTTTAGATTGTATTTTAAAGTAACATTTAACTTTCTTGGTTTCATGGACTCACTTTCTACATTTCAAGTTAGAATATTTTCATAGAAATGCTTTAAAAGTATAAACACAATAGAAAGCACACATTAGATACTATGACATCAGATTTTTATGGCCTCACTGGAAGGTTTTAATATGTATTTTATTACAGATTCAACAACACATGGGACACAAAATCATGTGTGCAGATTAGCTGTAATGATTAGCTGTCTGTAAGTCATCACAATCATATGATTTCTTAAAAATGTAATGTCTGACAAAATTTTTAATTGCCTTCTTAATGTACTCACTTATTCTCACAAATATTTTAAGTTTTCTTGTGAGCCAGCCCTAACTTTTTGAGTAGTTTTAGTTTACATTCAAATAACTGTGTTTACAAATATGAGCATGCTTTTGTACTATTGGGGGTCATTTTGATATTCAAAATAAATTTTAGAAAGACTTAGAAAATCACATCCATATCATATTAAACCTAGAAAATCATGTGTCATGTGGTTCTTTCTAGTAGACTATGGGTCTACATGGTCTTGAGGTCAACTTTAGAATTATCTGCACAAAGGTATCAAACTAGTTGGTTGCCTTTAATAACTTACAAAACAACCCCTATTTGTCATTCTATCTTTTATCCACTAAATATCTATTCTTTGGGCCCTCATGTCTTCAAGGGTTACTTGCTGTACAAGTCTTCATTTGCATGGATGATACTGTAGTTTGTAGTCCCTTGTGTTTCCTATATGCATTCATGATTTGTAGCTCGGCTATTGTGGATAGTGCTACAATAAATATGGATGTGCCAGTGTTTCTGTGTCATGCTATCTTAGAATCTTTTAATTATATATGAAAAAGGTGCAGCAGAGGAATTCTAGTTTATGATTTTTTGAGAAAACCCCATACTGATTTTCCATTGTCTGCTTGGGTATACATTCTGCCAGCAGTGTATAAGGTTTCACTTCCCCCAATATTCTCACCAGCATTTTCTGTTGCTAGTTAATGAGAGTTGTTCTGACAAGTATGGCGCCTTATTCCGTTTCTCTGATGGCAGGATGCTGAACATTTTTTATATGTTTATTGGCCATTTGTATTTCTTTCCAGGGATGCAAAGATAGTTCAACATACAAAAATTCATAGACATGATGAATCACTTTAACAATAATCAAGGGCAGAAACTACATGTTCAAATCCATAGATGCAGAAAAAGCTGTGATAAAGTTTAATGTCTTTCCATGAGGAAAGTTGTGAAGGAACTGGGAGTAGCAACAACATGCTTCCATACAGTTGAGGCCATCCATGATAAACCTATAGACAGCATTATAACACATAGGGAGGAACTAAAAACAGTTTAAATAAGTCTGGACTAAGACAAGAGTGTCTTTTCTTTCTACTCTGTAGTTTATTGTATACAGTCTTAGCTAAAGCCATAAGACAAGAGCAAGAAATAAAGGGATACAAATAGAAAAGGGAAAACCTCAAATTATCCCTATTTGCAGATGACATGATATTATATGTGATAGACTATATACACCCTACTTGATAACTTTTAGAGCCAATAAACACCTTCAGCAAAGGGGGCAGGCTGCAAAGTCAATATAGCCAAATCAATAACAAACATACTAGAAAGAAAAGAAGAAAACAATTCTGTTCACAATTATTTCAAAAAGTATCTTGGATCATGCTTCACCAAGGAAATGAAGAACTCCTACAGTATGAATCTTAAGCCTGATAATATAAATTGAAGGAGACATTGGGAAATGGAAAGACCCCTCCCACATCATCTGACTGTCAGAAATAATACAATGAAAATGCAAAATGTGATCTACAGATTTAATGCAGTCCCCATCAAAATCCCAATGTCATCATTACAAAAAAAAGTCTTCAAGTTCATAGGAAAGCACAAAAGTTCCCAGTAATGAAAGCTGTCTTGAACAAAAAGAGTAATGCTGACAAATGAACAATAGGACTCTCTCTCTCTCTCTCTATCTCTCTCTCTCTCTCTCTCTCTCTCTCACACACACACACACACACACACACACACACACGAGAGAGAGGCATACTGTAGAAAAATTGATAAAAGTTTTTAAATTCTTTTAATAATAAAGACATAAAAATTAGTTTTACTGGAAGTAATATTTTAATCCTTCAACCATTTCAGACTGTGCAGAAGGTAGGACTTGATTTGCAGTGACTTTCTGCCATCAAGATATACTAGGACAATGGTAACACAAAGCTTATGGAAGTAACTATCCAATACCTGATTTGACATAAGGACCATTCCACATGCAGCAACTCATGTCTAACATTGCTTGGGTGACCAAAAACCTGGGACTAGATAGCCCAGTGACCTGGGATAAAATCAAATACTACTATTCCAAAGAAAAAAAAAAGCAATAAAATTATTCTTAATGCCTCAAATATTCATAAATATGCTTTATTTTTAGGCCTTCCCCTCATTACTCATCTGTGTTATAATTTATTATATTATAAATTTATTATATATTTTGATTAACTATTCTGTTTAATGAATTTTAAGTCAATTTCATGTGAATTTAAGAATAATTTTAGTTTGTGTTTTTTTTTTTTTTTTTTTTTTTTTTACTTTTTAAAAAATTTTTTGACACGGGGTTTCTCTGTATAGCCTGACTGTCCTGGAACTTGCTCTGCGGACCAGGCTGTTGTCAAACTCAGAGATCTACCTTCCTCTGCCTCCCAAGTGCTGGGATTAAAAGCATGTGCCACCTCTGCCAGGTAGTTTTATACTTTTAAAAGACAATTCTCTTTTATAATTTTGAATATTACGATGTATTAGTTATTTTTCTTGTTGCTGTCATAAAATACCTGACAAAAGCAACTTAAGGGATAAAGGGTTTATTTCAGGTTACAGTTCAGAAGGTAAGTCCATGGTGTCAAGAAAGGCATGGCACGGGTATCTTGGGGCCGCTCCTTCTGGTACATTCACAGTCAGTTTTGGCATTCAGGCATTTACACTGGCCTGCTCTCGGGGACCTAGCAGGACACTGTAGCTACCACAGCCACCAAGTAGAGCAGTCTACCATGTGACAGAAAGCCCTTCCTGCTTTCTGCTGCCCTCTGCACCTCCCCCCAGTAAACCTCCCACAAGAGCTCTGTTGCATGGTGTGACTTCCTGGGGCCCCTTTGCTCCCACCTGCCAAGGTTGCCTTCCACCGCCAGACTGTTCTAGTCAGGAAGTAGAGAGTAGTAGATACGTATGCTGATTTTGCTTCCTCATTGTCATTCAGGCTTGGATAGCAGCCTAGTGAGTTATGTCACCCACATTTGGGTGACCCTTCCGACCTTGACCTTAGTAAACCTAATCAAGATAATCCTTCACAGATATGCTCAGATTTTTCTTCAAGGTAATTCTAGAATCTGTTAAATTTGCAGTCAATATAAGCCCTCAGCTAAGAATATGATTATTTGCTTATTATATTCTTTAAGCATATTTAATATATGTAAAGCTATTTAACTAGGCCCCTGTGTATTTGTAAATGGCTGCCTTAATGAACACATATTATTGTAATATATTTACATATATTTTCTTTTAATCATTTAAAATAGTTGTCTGGGAATAATGATAATTTTATCATATGTTATATTCATTTATTGTAGCTATATATTAATTGCAATGTTGAAGAAATTAAGCAGTTGTTGTGATAAAATGGTTTTCACGTTTTTTAATAGTTTGCTTCTAGCAATTTCCCCATACCTTGTAATGTTGGCTCTGTGTAGAACCGTGACAGAAAATAATGTATCTTGTCTGAGTTTTATCATTTAAAAGTATGTTAAATATATCGAATTCTGAGTGCTTTATAAGACTTCAGGAACATTCACAGGAAGTACCTAAATGCATAGAACTATACACATAGTAGGACACTGTGGTGATATTGTGTCCCCCAATATATTGTGCACCTTAATAAACTTATCTGGAGTCAGAGAACAGAACAGCTGCTAGATAGACATAGAAGCCAAAAAATGGTGGCACACACACCTTTAATCCTAGCATTCTAGAGGCCCAGATCCATCCAGATCTCTGTGAGTTCAAAGCCACACCAGAAACAGCCAGGCATGGTGACACATACCTTTAATCCCAGAAGTGATGGCAGGAAGCAGAAAGGTATATAAGGTGTGAAAACCAGGAACTAGAGCCTGGTTAAACTTTTAGGCTTTCAGCAGCAATTCAGCTGAGATTCATTCTGGATGAGGACTCAGAAGCTTCCAGTTTGAGGAAACAGGATCAGCTGAGAAGTTGGCAAGGCGAGGTTAGCTGTGGCTGGTTCTTTTTCTCTGATCTTTCAGCCTTCAATCCAATACTTGGCTCCAGGTTTGTTTTTATTAATAAGACATTTTAAGATTCATGCTACAGGACACACAAATAGCTCTTGACCCTTCTCTACCCTGAATTATGCTCCAGTAGGATGGCTTATGTCACCTGCATTTACTGTTCTTCCTTGATGAATTGAATTCATCTAATGGAAACAATAGAGGATAACAAAGGGTGGGGAACCCTAAGGTCTGAGTTATTGCACTGCTATTTCTTGCCATTCAGGCAAAGTTGGGTGTGTGCTTTTTTTAAATGCCTATATTAGGTGCTTTTGTGTGGCTATGACCAGAACAATGGACAAAAACAGCCGAAGAACAAGCGTCCACAGCATGAACCTACTGGAGACATTTCAGATTCAAACCATAGTCTCTCACCTCTACCATGAATGCTCTCTCTGAATATCAATGACCTCACCCCTGATCCCTTCAGGCCAAGGCAGATCATAATTTACTGTTATCTTTTGTCCCTGTTTCCAGCTGCTGGTCTATTATCCTCTTACTGTTTTTCCTCAATCCTGTATGGTTACTTGTAGAAATAGTCTTTTCAATTATCCTTTCTCAGGGTGTTATCCTTTTGGCTGGTGGAATATATATGTGCTTCTATGTTATACTGACACATCATTCTCAGCACCCCAAAGTGCTATACTGATCCACACTGTCTGGTTCCTGGAAGAGAATAATCAAGCCCATCACACAACCCTATCAAATTATCTCATGTTCTCTGATTGGAAATCTCTTTCATGTACCTTTGATGGTGTTTTTCCTTTGCTTTGAAAATCTCTCTCCCTATCAGTGATCCAATTTTTTTCATGAAGACTTTTATGATATACCTTTCACATATTAATGTTTATTTAGACATTGCTCTCAGCAATTCCAAGGAGTTTATTTCCATGGACACTTGTTACTAAAGTGAAACTTTCCACAGAGATGAAAGGGCCTTGCCTCTTCATCATAGTTTAGTGTCTGCTTTGCATAAAATTCACAGTACACACTAAGCTATTGAAGACATTTACTTCAAATCTTGTAGTTATTAGTAGCAGCGAATTAATACCATTCTTGTCAGAATTAAAATACAATGGGAAAGGTTGTAGTCTATAGTTATCACAAGTTGTGTTAGAGGAAAAACATCTTTAGTGTTTTCACTATTGTGACATGTTTTTCTTATTAAGTTGGTACTTTAATACAAAGGTAGAATTCCATTGAATTTTAGAGACATATGGTTTACCTCTATGAGCATTCTAAAGGAGGTATTGACTCTCCAAGAATCTATGCAAATAGATAAGGATTGAAGAAGCTTTACGTATTTGAAAATCAGTGATCAGTTCATTTCTAATAGTGACTTCATACTGTGGAATTTTGACTTTTAACTGAATTCTATCAAGAATAGAAGAGGATGGAAATAAATGTTTGTTTGTTTGTTTTTTTAAGACATGCAATTCAATCCACTAGGAAAAATCTTTTAACCAAAGAAGATGTGTTATAAAGAACCATTTAAGTGTTGCTAGAGTTTTCTCTCCAAGTCCTGCCAAGCCCCACTTATAAAATAAACACACAGACGCTTATATTATTTAAACTGTTTGGCCTAATGGCTCAGGATTCTTGCTAGCTGTTCTTATATCTTAAATTAACCAATTTCTATTAATCAATATGTTGCCATGTGGCTTGTGGCTTACCATATCTTAACATGTTGTTTCTCATCATGGCAGCTGGCAGCATCTCTCTGACTCAGTCTTCCACTTCCTAGAATTCTCCTCTCTCCTTTTCCCGCCTATACTTTCTGCCTGGCTACTGGCCAATCAGTGTTTTATTTATTAACCAATCAGAGAAACACATTTAACATACAGAACATCCCACAGCACTTCCCGCCCCCCCCCCCTTTTTTTTTCCAAAAGGAAAGTTTTAACTTACACATAGTAAAATTACAGATAACAAAACAATTATCAAGAAAGAATTACAATTACAATATCTAGTCTATTTATAATAACTAGTCTATTTGTATTTGGCAAAATTAAAGAAAATATTCTATCTATTCTATATTTGTGAGTCTGAGGTTTCATATCTAACTTATCTTTTATCATAACTAAGGAAAAGTATACCTATCTAGTCTTCAACTACATCAAAGACCTCAGAAGGATATATTATTACCTAAGAAATGGGAGAAGGATGCAAGCAACTTTCTCGGGAGTCTTGCAAGAGTAGACAGAGACAACTGGCAGCCTGGATAGTCACCTAATGTTCCTTTGTAAAGTTTGGGCATCTGTCTTCAGCCTACAAGTCTAGAGTATTTCAGTCACTTCTCTCTGTGTCCTGTAGAATGTCTGGCAGTTTCCTCTGTGAAGCAGGAACCTGAAAGACCATTTTGCTAAGCAAAGTTCAGTGGTCACCTTCCCATGGGTTCTGCATATCCAGTTAATCAAGCAGTACAGGCAAGAACAGTTTCTTGCCCAAATGGCTATTTTTGCTAAGGTGAAGATAAACTCCAAATAGAGTGTTTTAGATGCCCATCCTCCTCTCTGAAGTAAATCAGTGCTGCCAGGAGCAGATCTGTCTCATTGTCCAGAAAGTCTAAATTTTTAAAATATTTTAAATGCCATATGCTGTAGATCTTTGAAGTATTTGAAGATTACCTACCTAATTTAATTATGTCTATGTAAGTTTGACTATCATAGAAGAATAATTATTAATCTGTATTTCTTAATTATCCATTACAATCTAAATGAGTTACATAAACATAATACCTTAAACAAGAGTGAAAATACACATACAGTATAACAAAATTAACTTTAAATTTGCATCAATAAACTAAAGTCCATAGCAATGTAAAACATTTTAAACAAGTTGTTCTTTAAAAGTAGGTTCAATAATCTACCTTTTCATCCTATCATACTATATCATTTAAGGGACAGGATGGGATACAATGAAGGCTCAGTGAACAAAACATTTGCTGCCACATATGGACCTGAGTTTGGATCCCAAGAACCACATAAAGCTGGGCATGGTACAGTGACTCTTGGAAGCTTACCATTATCCAGCTATATGGCTATTTATAGTGGCAAACAATGAAAACCCTTATCTCAAACAAGGTGGAAGGTGAGGACTGACATCTGAGATTGTCATTATGGCATGCGTGTGCTCAGATTTACAGACCTAAACAGGTGTGCACACAAATACATACTCTCACACAAATATTTTTTAAAGGACATGAAACATATTATCCTGTAATGATAATAGTGATAGATATTCAAAAAGTTGTGTTTAGTTTATGGAAAAGAAAGTAGTAATGACAAGTACACAGATGAGAAAGTCCTCAGCCTGATGAGAGTGAGGCAAATGACCAAATGGTGATGAAACATCAGTATCACCCATAGAATGAGAAAATATAAAATTGTCAAAAATTTGATACTAGACCCCACAGACACACTTGCACACTGACTTGGGTGAAAATCAAGCAATACAATAATGTTAAAAGACAGTATTGTGCAGAAGAGCTGAAAGTTCACACATTTGCAGAGCAGTCTGTCTGGTCCACAGAGCAACAACTCTGCTCATTTGTACCAATATTCACACATACAAGATTATTGCAATAACATGATTGTGACAGATGGCATCATCTTCAGTAGCCACAGATAAGAAAATAGTTGTAAATCACAGTAGAGCCACGTAGGTGGCTATGGTATTGCTGGAGAGAACACACTGGAACAATTGACCATACTCACCCATACAGTTAAACTTGAGATACAGAGTTGAGTGGAGACATAAGTTGTGTCTGTTAATGTATAACATTTTATTTACCCCAAATTTCTAAGGAAATAACAAATGCATTATATATGGATGAAAATGTGTATCATTAAAAAGTAATTACAAATACAAACAATTTGAACATACCCTACTCAAAGCACAGTGAATAAATTGGCATTTAGTTTATTTTTATTGTATTATTATTTAAAATGTGAGTGTGTATTATATTTTTATTGATCATTTATATGCCATATAGGGATCCAAAAATATAGTATACATTAAATATAAGTCTATTCTCATTTGAAAATGTAAAACCCAAAATTCATTGAATATGGTAAATTCAATTTGTTGAGTCAAGAAAAACAAGCAAACAAATCCATTTTTGCTAACAAGAGTCTACATGGCCTCTTTAATTTTGTAGTTTTTCTTTAAAAAGGTGTAACCAACACATGATAACCATGTAGTGCAGTAGAAGTGATAGCTTGATGCACGTAGCCATTATGGGGCAATGCCATCAAGCTACATTTGATGTTTGTGACCTCATATTTGTCATTTCTATGAGGCAAGAACATTTAAAATCCATCCATCTAGGAGTTTTGAAATATTTAATACATTTGAACTACAGGAACTGATTTCACTCTAAATGAAATTTTGTGGCTCTTCCTTTTTCATCCACAACCACCCTTTCCTCACAATTCTGGTTACAAGTCTCTACGTGTGACTCCTGAGTTCAGCTTCTACAGAGCTATATAGAAGTGAGATATGTGATGTTTATCTTCCTGTGCTGTCTGACTATAGTTTGAATAACCTTCCTTAGATTCATCCATATCTTCACAAGGGATAATATCCTTCTGTTTTAACGTATGCCATATCTAAAAGTCATCCATCCATTGACAGGCGCTGTGGTTGTTTTCGTATCTTAACTGTAGCCATGCAATGAGCATGAGGTGCTCTTGTCTTTTTGAAATACTTATATGATAGCTCCATTTTAGTTTTTAGGATTTATTTTATTAATTCTCATATATGTATATGTATATATGTCTGTATGAATGTATGCTATGTGCAGGGAGCATCCCTGTGGAGGTCAGAAGAGGGCAACAGATGTCCTAGAAGGCAGATGTGAGCCTCCTGATACAGGTACTGGGAACAGAACTTGCAGTCTCTAGAAAAGCAGCAAGTATTTCTAACCACTGAGCCATCGGGGCTTTGTTTGTTTGTTGTTAAAGAAAGCTCTCTATGGTTTTGCATTATGATTGTACAAATTGACATCCCTAGTACACAAAGATTTCCTTTTCTCTGCATACTTGTCAACACTTATAACATTCCATTTCTGACAATAGTCATTATGCAAGGTATTTTTCATTTGATTTTAATTTGCAACTCCTTATTGATTAATGATGCCTAGCATTTTAGATAAACTCATGGGCTACTTCTATGTCTGTCTCAGTCTCAGTTCATATTCTCTTACTATAACTAAACACTACATTCATAACGGCAGTAAACCAAGAAAATAGATAACAAATGGAAGGATGCAGACGAAAAGGAACCCTCATACATGCCTTGTCACTATGAAAACCAACATGGAGTTTCCTCATTACACACACACACACACACACACACACACACACAAGAGCGGTCATGTGATCCAGCTCTGAATACCATTTATGGTCATCTTTATGTATGACACATTGGAATTTGTAATTGTTGAAGAATGAAGGATTTCATACCATAAAACAAAGAAAATGTCTTTGTCATTTAGTGAGTAATGTGGGGAGTGACTCTCTTGCCTTTGGGGTCTTATCTCCCCCAGTGGGGGATGTATGCTGCTTACTCCTGCCTTTTACCCCCAACCCAGAGGAAGAAGGAAATCCAGCCAAGCTTATGTGCCTGTGACTGGCAGCTAGGCAGAGGGTGAAAGGTGTTCATGCTCTGTTTATTTTCCACATTTCACCACTTTCCTAGCGAGTATTTGAATCACTGCCCAAGATTCATGCCTTAATGTGGTTTTATTTTCTTCTTTTAAATACAATTTGAGACAGCATAAACATTCACCAACTGATGCTCAATTAAAATTAATGAATAGCAGAGTTCATTTTAAATACAAAATAGCTTTATAATTTATGCCATGAAGAGTCTAAAGAGACTCCTTAAAGTTTTGGTTATGGTTGACTGTGTGTTATGGAATAAATTATTTGTATATTGGTGTTAAGAGATTTGCAGACTCTCAGAATGTAGACCAGCAATAAACATTGACATTTATGGAGCTTTTCATTTATTGTTTTAACATTCATAATAATCTAGTCCTTTTTTTAACAGATGAGAAAACTGTGTTTATTAACACTGACACATTGATTGAGGCTTCACCTTGATGCTGAATAACAGCAAAGCCTCTATGCCGCAGCCGCCTAGTTCATGCCACAGTGTTGGCAGATCGTTTATGCACATGTGCCTGGACTTTTCCATGGGCCTGGGCACAGGGACTTCCAGAATGTATGTGTAAATATATTTTCATTACAACAATTGGTTGGGACATGGGGCATGGTCTGGAAGCTTTACATAAAATTGAGAACATTAATATTCTAATATAAAAGTAGAGTGCAGACTGGGTGTGGTACAGATGGGCTGACATGGACAGTATACATGTGTGTGTCTTCTGTACTCACACTTGAGTTTCTGAAGGATGTGGCAGGAACTTAGTTGTATGCACTAGAACCCACTGCCAATTCATGCCTCTGTCCTCCAGGGGACCTCTGGTCTTCATGTGGACATTCACCAAATGTCCAGTTTCTCTCTGATTTCTAGTACTCTATGTCTATTTCATCAGGTCACCTTGTAGCACCACTGCCCTCCTATTCAGATTCTGTTTTTTAAATGAAATCTTTATTGAGTTAAAATTTATATAAAATAAAATCTTCACATTAAAGTGTCCAGGTTGATAGATCTTGGCAATTGTATTCAATCTTGTTACCATGACTACAATGAAGCATTCTAAACAGGCCTTTTATCCCCTTCATTTCTCTTCCCCAGCTGATCTGCCTGCAGCCATTAAAAATGCACCTCCACTAGAATTTCATGCTAATAGAGTCCTGTAATGCAGATGTATCAACATCATGTTTCTCTTTCCTGTAGAGTACTAGTCTGTAGTGAAGACTTGCCACTTGTAGGCTGGGTCACCCCTGGCAGGCCATTGACTAAAGCAATTCCACCTAAGTTTGGCCAAAAGCAATGAGTTTATTCGAATTATTTAAAGGAGTATTGCTGTGGGATGGTCTTTTTGTATGCTGTGAATATGTGTTGTTCCCATTGGTTATTAAATAAAGCTGCTTTGGCCTATGGCAAGGCAGGATAAAAGCCAGGTGGGAAATCCAAGCAGAAATACAGAAAGAAAATGGGTGGAGTTAGGGTAGATGTCATCCAGCTACCCAAGGAACAAGATGCCAACAGACCAGTAATGCCACAGCCATTGGCAAAATATAGATTAATAGAAATGTGTTAATTTAAGATATAAGAGCTATCAATAAGCCTGAGCTATAGACAAAAGAGTTTGTAATTAATATTAAGCTGATAACCAGTTATTCTAGTACTGGTGGGTGGGGAAGGTTTATGCAGCTACAGAGTATGATAAGGGGTAATTTTTTAGGAGTATAAGTGCTTCAAAGGGGTCCATATGACACAAAAAAGAAACCATATCATCCTGGATGATAACGTAGAAAAACTTGACTTTCCTAACTTACATACTTAGAAGTGCATGCTTTCCTGGCAACTCTAGTTGGGGAGTCTCTTGCAGGCAACTCAGCCCCTTAGATTATTTCCTCATCAACCATTATTGTTTGTATAACCTGCCAGAGGCCTGTGAATCCTGTAAGTTTGAGTGGTTTCCTCAGAGTTGGGCATCCAGGAGGGAATGTTTGACTTTGAGGACATAGCAAACCTCTTTTAGTAATGTGACTGTGCACTTTATATTGACATCTGCTTTATTGATCTTGGTTGACCCTGGAGGAACCAGATTGTTGAGCCCCTAGACTGCTTTCCGACAGCCTTTGCTGCTGCATTCCTATCAGCAGTGCATGAGTTCCAGGACCTCTTCGGCAGCACTCAGGACTGACAGTAAGACATTCTAGCCTTTCTCGAGGGTAGTTATGCCATCTTGTTTTGTGGGTTTAGCTTTCATATAGCTAGTAGTGTGGAATGTGCCTTTATGAGCTTATATGCCATTTGAAGGTGTTAGTTTAAAACGGTGGAGGATATTTTGTCACTATTGTCTGTTACAAATTCATTATATCTTCTGGGAACAAGCAATCAACCTAATGTATTTTTTGCAAGTATTTTCTCTAAGTTTGTCCCTTGATACTTATTTTCTTGGTTATTACTTTCAAAGTGTCAAATCTTTATATAAGACAAATTTCTCCAAGTTTTGTCTTAGGAGTTAGGGATTATTCACTTTTGTGCCAGTCTGAGATTCAATTAACTGTGGAACTATGAGGTAAGAGGTGATGTATTTGGTACACATGGACTAGATAGCATCCACTGTTATAAGGACTGTTTTTCTACTAAATTATATCTGGAAGTTTATTTGATAAAGTCAGAGTTTCTTTCTAATCCTTTTCATGTTTTTTTAAAATTTATATTATAGATGCTTAACACCAGCAAGGCATCTCTTGATCACAATAGATTCATTAAAATTTGAAACCAGGGCCTGATAATTCTCACAATTTTTTTTGTCTATTTTTTCTTCTTCAACATTCTTTTGTCTATGTGAAACTATTAACAAGACATGGCTCTATATGTGTAAGGAATATGATTATTATGATTATAAAACAGTTCTGATTGAATCTATAAGATAGTAACTAAAATTAAAAACAATAATCAAAACATTCAAAGTCAATTACAAAAATAAAACTCAGTATTGAGTAATATAACACATTATTTAGCAATAAATACTTCAAAACTTAAAATTTAACATTTTATTTATAAGTACATAAAAATGCAAAATAATTTAAGGTGTCTAAAGCTCTCAGTGAAAACTAACAAAATACGATGAAAAGAATTAAGATGTAAATAAATGGATAAAGACTATTGAATTTTGATCACTAAACCAATTGTAAAATTTATTTGCCAATTCTAAATGATGTTGAAATTTTAAGTTTAGTTTGTGCTTATTTTGTAATCACACTTTTATTTCTGCTACTTTTAATAGTCGAGTCTCATTATGTGAGTGGGAATTTTCTCCTCCGACTGTTTTGTTTTTCAAGGCAAGATTTCTCTGTGTAACCCTGGCTGACCTGTATCCCAGGCTGGCCATAGACTCAGATTTTTGCCTGCCTCTACCTCCCAAGTGCAGAGATTAAAGGCATGTGGCACAATGACCAGTCTTCTCTGATTTTTGACAGAGTTTATATATAATTGTTACCCTATTTTCAGCGTTACGCTAAATTCACTTGTCGATATAGTTTCAGGCATAATTTCTAATTACAGTTTTAAAAGGCAAGTCAAAATCCCCATTGCTTCTTTGTTGGGTTTATTATTTTGTGATTTATAAGACAAAATTCCTTAAAATCTAAATTGTCAAATTTTTCAGTATCTGTGAGCAAAACAAGAACTGCCCCATGTGATGATATGATTAGTAGGTCAGTGGAGGCTGCTGTGTTGAAAAACACCTATTTCTATTTCTGTGGAAATATCTGTTCCATCAAGTAGTTTAGCAATAAAGAAAGTGAAGATGCCACCACAGTTTTAAAGTTTTGTGAAATGCAGTGAGTGAAATAAACAGGGGATTTGGTAGAGAAGGATGATGGGAGCAGAGCACACAGCTTGTGGCCTATGCACAGAAGCCAGTAAAAAGTCCACGAGAGGCTGTACAAAATCATCTGAAATCTGAGGGTCTCAATTAGCCCACCAGTGATTGACAGAGGGAACTTGTATAAAGCTGTGAGTTTTGGATGCTTCTGGAGGAGTCAAGTAATACGTGGGGCAGGATAGAATATGGAACAAAACAAGACTGAAGAACTAGGAAGAATCAGTCTTAGTGGTAATTTGTGAAACATCGTAGGACACATAGTTCTTGACTTAATGTGTGGTCAGAGGAGCAAAGAAATGTTTAGGAAATGATATGTTGAGTTCCATGCTTGAGGCACAAACAAATCATAGCTTCACACATTAAGATACTGAATATGTTTACTGCAATGACTGAGCTGCACATTATAGTGAAAAAATGCAGTAAGAAACCACCAAATGTGGCTGTGCTTGACAAATGCTACCTATAGAGAAAGGGAGTAGCCTGTCTTTAGCTGGTAGCACTTCCTTAACTCTTGACATAAACCAAGAATCTGTAATCCCATTTTGGGGTAAAAAATGCAGAGTAAGGAGCTCAGAGAGTTTTGAAGTGTGAGAACTTACTTTGCTACATAAATAAATAAATAAATAAATAAATAAATAAATAAATAAAATTTTGGAAGGTGTCACTCTACTAGTAATAATAAAGATGCATGTGGGGTATTGTGATGTTAGAATGGCATGGAGCAGAGGCAATATACAGTGGGGAGTCTGTGGGTGGGGTGTGCATGATACAGAGAGGAAGGAGGGTGGCTGACTTTGTGAGGTAAAGGCCTGAGAAACAAATGCACTAAGGTATTTGCAGTTAGCCAAAAGCAGTCTTAGATTATTTAACTAGCCTGCAAAACTGTTTAGATGTTACATGACATTTGTGTGAACAATGAGTTGAATTGAACAAAAGCAAAAGTAGGTTTCTTGTTGAAATCCCTCCACTCCTTATTGTTTCTTGCCAAATAACCCAAACTCCCAATGCTATTGAGGAACTGCATAATCTTTACCCAGTAACCCAGGCTGACTTGTTCTCATCTTGCTGGGAGTACAGCTTGCCTCCCAGATTGATTTCCATCTGGAAATTTGGCTTCTCTTATCTGAAGACTCAATTGCTCCCACCCTACATTTTTTTTTTTTTTTTTTTAAATCCAGGAAACATTTCTAGATATTTTCTGCTGCTGTTTTCTCTTTTGACTGTGACTCAAGGTTTGGGTACCTTTCAAGTTCTTATTTGTGATTCTGTTGTATGTGTGCCTCTTTTTTCTCACCAGGATTATAAGCTTCAGCAGGGTAATCATAGCTTCCTGCAAAATGCTTGTCTTAATGCAAGAGACTACTCTATAGTCGAGTAAACATATTGATTAATTGATACAAATATCAATAACATTGAAATTTCTACCTGAGCGCAAACTAGTGCAAAAACCAGTTCATGAATTTGATTAATGTTTTTGTTAGAATTTCTAAAACACCTTTCACGTTATTTAACATGCATGCATAAAATACTCTACCTTCAAACATTATTGTAGTGCTCTGAATATTTATAAACCTTTATACATCTGTTTTAAATGTTTAGAACTAACATGTTTCTTGTCTTGAGGTAGAAATTAGTGTCCTAGGAATCAGTAATGAAATTGTCCTGAGACAGGACACTAAGGAAGTCATGAATTCCACAAAGTAGATACAACCAAAGCTCAATGAATTTGGAGTGTAAACAGCTATGCATTCTTGGCTTTGGGCTCTTGTCCCATAGAGAGTAAGTGGTTTATAAACAATAGGCACTTATACTAGTTGTGGCAAGGAAATCAAAGATGAGTTCTGGTGAGGGCTGTTTTTCTGGTCCTCAGTCAACATTACTATATAGTATCACATGGTGGAGGGGCAGGACAGTTTCTGAGGGCCTCTTTTAATGATGCTCTAATTACCTTCTGCAACCTCATCTTCTACTATTATCATCTTTGGGACTTATTTTAAGCATATAAAAATTTGAAGAACATAAACATTTAAACCATGGCAAAATTCCAGGAGAAAATCCTAAGGTTGTATGTTCCTTGATATCTTTAATATGGAGCACATGATGAGCCATAGTCCCCCTCCCCCTTTGGCAGATGTAAAATGAAGCAATTTGCTTTAATCACACAAAGATAATTCCCAGAAAACAATATCTAAAAGCAAATTAAACACTCTAAATAAAATAAGTGGAGTTTCTTGGGTGCTGCTAACTCAGTACTGCTGTGCACTAGGAAGAAGTTGTCTTTTATCATTTTTTTCCAAAGTTTGTTTGGGTCATGATCACATTGTCAGTACAGCTTGTCATTTAGTGAGTATTTCATAGTTTCAGCCCTTATGCCAATGAGACCTCATTTGTCTAGAAGACAAGAACCAAAGAAGAATCATATCTGAGACTGTCTAACTGTAATAACTTGAATATAGTCGCTGACCCCAGTGCCGTCATCACACAGAGTGCTGGGTGTAGATGTAACAGTCTTATTAAATAAGAAACAGAGGGCTAAATGCAGAGTTAAAAGCCAAAGAGGTCAGAGCAATAGCTAAGAGCTGAGACTAAAACCGTCTCCTTACCCTTCCTGCCACTGCCGTCCTTACCCTCTGAAAGGGAGCTAATTCTTGTGTATCTGTCTTTTTATTAACTTTCTGTTCTGCCTTCTCATTGGTTGTAAACCCAACCACATGACCTCCTTGTCACTGCCTGTCTATACAGACCTCCAGGTCTTCTATGGTTGGTATTAAGATTAAAGGCATGTGTTCCATGCTGGCTGTATCCTTGAACACAGAGATCTGCCTGTCATGTGATTGGGATTAAGGGCGTGTGCTACCACTGCCAGACTTCTGGTATGGCTTGCTATTAGCTCTGACACCCAGGTAACTTTATTTATTAACAGATGGGGATTGAGTATGCTAATGAACACAGACGATGGTCTCTAACATGAACTATATGCAATGGCATTAAGACCCCTAAATAGGTGTGAGAAAACACAGAAGACAGCTTATGCTGGAGAGGATGTGGAGCAAGGGGAACTCTCCTCCACTGCTGGTGGGAATGCAAGTTTGTACAGCCACTTTGGAAATCAATATGGTGCTTCCTTAGAAAATGGGGACTCCATCTCCCCCAAGATCCAGCTATAGCACTCTTGGGCATATACCCAAGGAATGCTCAATCATACCACAGGGGCATTTGCTCAGCTATGTTCATATCAGCTTTGTTTGTAATAGCCAGAAACTGGAAACAACCTAGATGCCCTTCAACTGAAGAATGGATAAAGAAAATATGGTACATATACACAATGGAGTACTACTCAGCAGAGAAAAACAATGACATCATGAGGTTTGCAGGCAAATGGATGGATCTAGAAAAAATCAACCTGAGTGAGGTAACCCAGACTCAGAAGGACAAACACGGTATGTACTCACTCATAGAAGGATACTAGTTGTAAAACAAAGATGACTAGACTGCTACACAACTCCAGGGAGGCTACCTAGTAAACGGGACCCTAGGAAAGACACAAGGATCACCCATTGACAGAGAAATGGATGAGATCTACATGAACAACATGGACGACAGTGGGAGTAATGAAGGGCAAGATTTGAGGGAAAGAAAGCTTAGGTGAGCAGGAGATCCCAGCTGGATCAAGAACAGAAAGGGAGAATGAGGAATAACAGACCATGATAAATGAAGACCACATGAGAACAGGAATAGGCAGAGTGCTGGAGAGGTCCCCAGAAATCCACAATGATACATCCTCTGTAGACTGCTGGCAATGGTTGAGAGAAAGCCTGATCTGACCTAGTCTGGTGATCAGATGACTAAACACCCTAACTGTCTTGCTGGAACTCTCATGCAATAACTGATGGAAGTGGATACAGAGATTCTCAGCCAGGTCCCAGGTGGAGCTCCAGGTGTCCAACTGCCGAGAAAGAGGAGGGACTATAACAGCATGAATTGTTGAGACCAAGAGTGCAAAAAGCACAGGGACAAATAGCCAAATGAATAGAAGCACATGAATTATGAACCAAAGGCTGTGGAGCCCCTAGCTGGATCAGGCACTCTGAATAAGTGAGACAATTGAATAGCTTGAACTGTTTGGGAGGCATCCAGGCTGTGGGACCAGGACCTGTCCTTAGTGCATGAGTTGGCTGTTTGGAACATTGGTCTTGCACAGGGACACTTTGCTCAGACTGGAAGGAGGGGACTGGACCTGCCGGTACAGAATCCACCAGGTTTAAATGAATCCCTAGGGGAGTCTTGGTCCTGGAGGACATGGGAATGGAGGGGAGGGGCTGGGGGGAAGGTGGGGTTGTGGGCGGGAGTGGGGAGGACAGGGGAACCCGTGGCTGATGTATAAAATTAAAACACAAATATAATAAAAAAATATAACACATGACCAGAAGAAATATATAAACTCAAAAATTCTGTATCCAAACAAAACAAAACAAAACAAAACAAAAAAAACCAAAAAACAAAAAAGAGGTGTGAGGGTTAGAAGCTTTGTTGCAACTTCCTTGACATCTGTGTTCCTTCAGACTAGAGCTGGTTGCCCTTCTAGTATATTAAATAATTGCTCTTGGTAGTGTGGCAATGCTGGCTTCTCAATATGCTGTCTTTACTACAGGAACTCTGGTGATTAGTGGCAATGGAGAATCAAACTCAGGTAACAAAGATCAATGTTCTGGCTAAGCATGTTCCTCATTTTAGCTGCTGAGGTGTCGGGGGCACAAAAGTGCTTGAACTCACAGAGAAGCACCAAGAGAACCAGGAATGTTAATCAAGCAGAGGTGTCTCCTGAATGGAGGAGATAAAATCAAATATCTGCATTCCACCTAGAAAGCTGAAAGTAGAGGTTCTTAACAAGCTAGTGACTTTCTTGCTATCTGAAGGGACAGACCTCACCCTGATTCCCCAGAATGACTATCCCAGACTCTTCCTCCCTAGACCATTACCCATCCTTAGGGTGGATGTCACATGTACTTTATAGACTGTTGAACTCTATGCTATCAGTCAAAGACCACACTAGAGTTTAGGGCTTTTAGCCTTATGGTCACATGTGCTTTGTATAGAGTGCAAATAGTCACACCTTAAGCTTTATTGTGCACCTGGAGTTGGACTGATTGAACTGATTGTTGCCTGGAAAAGTTTTCCCAAATTGCACTGTGTTTTAAATAAGGTAACAATGAACCACTGGCATTAGACTCCATGAAGTCTGACCTAGTTAAATAATGTCACTCTGCACTGGGTTTTCACTATTATCTCTTCACAGGTTTTGCTTCCCTGTATGACACTTGCAGGGATCCCTCACTGAGGATGATCCTGGAGTATTCCCAGGATTTCTTTTCACAGGCCTACATTGTATCATATATGTACATATATCCCACAGACTACTGTGAAGATACAGCTGACAGTGATGGTTCTGTGGTTTTGCTTCCTAGAAGAAATGGGGATGATGCCTTGGGAGACTCTAGATGCAACATCTCCATCAATCTTTACTCCATGTTTCTATGTAGACATTCTATCTAGCTGGTATTGTTGGATTCATGAACATCTCACTCACAGACAAGTGCACTGTTTCTCATGCCTGACTGGAGGTTTTCTGTAGCACACACATCATTTCCTTTAAGTTCATTTCAAGCTTGTTGGTCTCACTAATATTGGATTGCAGTTGAGCTTTTATATTAAAGATCATTTTATACAGTGAAATTGCCAACAAGTACTAAGATGCACTAGACAGTGAAAAGAATACCTGGTTACAGTATGAGAACTGAAAGGGAAGGCAGAACTTTGGTGTCTCAACACTAGTTGCCATCCCATGCTTTGGGTTACCCAAGTCACTTGCCATTCTTCACATGTGCACTCCTCAAATGAGACACCTGATATGGACATGGCAGCACAAACCCATGTTAGTTAGCTAGGGAGTTAACATAAAATCTACACGTAATGAGTCTGAATGATATATAAGTATACCAGACTTGATTTTTTCACAACATTCTAAACTCTGAATGTATTAGAAAGGTTCATTTTTAGAACTACTCATTATAGGAATAGATCAACCAAAATGAGATTACTCTCTTACCCAGGTTTTATGTTCTTTCACCATTTTTTTCCAGGTAATTAGATTTATACTTATGAATGAATCTTGTCCTATCTTGGGTCCTCAGAGCTTCCTGTAACTTATCTCTGTGCAACTTTCTTATTATATTGACTTGATTCAATCTATTTTAAGATGGAAAGGAGTTTCTATCCCAATCCTGTCCTTATGTCCACTGTCTTCACAAAATGTAGTCATCTGAAGACACAAGATACCTAGTATTAGTAATGAAATACCTAGGTCATTGAAACAATCTGCTCTCTGAGCCTTCTTTTGAAATGTAATGTCAGTGTTTGAATGCTTGGCAGAGGAATGAGTAGACATGGCCACTCGAGGCTTCTGTTCTCTCCCTTTGCTATTCTTTCTCACCCAGTAGCTAAAGCTGCTGCTATACCTGGCTCTCAGGAATAGGAGAAAAGGTAGGTTTGAGTGGTGTGGATCTTGTCACCTGGAGTTGGTTTCTGTGCCAACATTCTTACATTACTCAATTGCAGGTGGAGCTTTGTGAATTTCTAAGACGTTTCCTTTCTGAGAACTTTCATGTGCAGTTATGACTATGTGAACAGTACCTCTGTCAGCTGTCTATCATGACTTGCAAAATTTTAATCTCATTTCCTGTCTCTGGAATGATTTCCTTTGTAAAGTCTACTCAGTTTAAGGAGGTAGGAATCTGGTATCTTTCTCTATATACATGTAATTAGTTTACCTATTAATGGAAGGTAAACTGGATCATGTTTTTTTTTTCTCTGTATATAGTAAAATCATAATTTATTATTTTATTTTTATTTTATAATTATATATTTATACTTTTATTTATTCATGCCTCGTTATAAGTTTAAGTGTTTCTTTTGAAGCAGGATCTCACTCTTTAGCCTTCAGGTCTCCACCATCATCTTCTGCCTTTTAGTATTGGGATTATAGGCATGCATCGCTACATCTGGCTAAATATAAATACTTTAAATATAAATAATCATTATTGACACTCTCAGCAAAGGTTTTGTCCCTACTAGTTCTGTTTTTGGAAATTATTCTCTTATAAAATCATGTAAGTTAGTTTTCAAATCACAAAATACAAATATCTGAGTGATTACTTTACCAAATGTAACTGAAAACTCAACACCAAAGTCTCATTGTGCATTCTCCGCACCAGCTAGTTCACAGGGCAGATGGACTACCTAGTAGCTGTTTCTGGCAAGAATGAAATACCATATGTCACATGAATGGGTGAGAAGAAATCTAAAACTAAGGCCATACCTGTTTTTATTTGAACAATCTGATGCATTATCTTCCATTGTATATAAGCAGGGCTTCTCTTTGTAATTCATACCTCTCTCAAGATTAAGTCTTTTGAAATTCAAAACATACATTACTGAACTTTGATACTTTAAAATAAAATTGGTGTTCTTTTTCTAATGGGTGGTGATAAAATAATCAGATACATTTGGACAAGCATCACAAAAATTGTCTCAGGCAAGCCAAGCCAGGGTGGATGTTGAAATACACTAGTTAGAATTACTGCATGTAACAGCCAGATATTTGTTGAAATATTTTAAAGAATTACAGCCTTTATCTATGAGAAAAGGAAGTTCTAGATCACTAAAGCTATTCTTCATGACAATAAGTAAGGTTTGGAATAATTACTTTGACAATGTTTTTCTGAGTTAACATTCAGCAGGAATTCTGTGTGATAATATATGTATAGTTATTACTCAGCGCAGAGTTAGTTCCACATGTTTCATCCTTTATGATATCTGTATTTATGCTTTCCTGCTTATTGAGGAAACCACATGCAGCTCTTCTAACCTGGATATTGAATAGTACCACAATACCAAAGAAAACTTTTACTAGACATGCTAAACAGGCATGGAAAATTCTTTTTGAAACTGTTTCATCAGGGAAAGAAACTGAACTCAACTTCACTGAAATAAATTGTAGAAAGATGAATAAATATGATGAGGAGTTAGTGGAAAGGTACCAGAGGCCATTAGGGTGCTATATGATAAGGCCATCTATATGTGCTCATTGGTGCTCAGAGATGGGCCTTTATGTTTCTTGATGATCACAGTTCAAAGGGATCTTCTCAAGTGTGTCTGAGATAGACATTATTGTAAAACTGGAGACTAGGGGAGGATTTATAAGAGAACTTACGACACAAGATTAACTAAAAAAATCAGTAGCCCTCCTATATATAAATGATAAATGGGCTGAGAAAGAAATTAGAGAAACAACACCCTTTATAATAGCCACAAATAATAAAAAATACCTTGGAGTGACTCTAACCAAACAAGTGAAAGACCTATATATCAAGAATTTTAAGTCTTTGAAGAAAGAAATTGGGAAAGAGATCAGAAAATGGAAAGATCTACCATGCTCATGGGTTAACATAGTAAAAATGGCAATATTATCAAAAGCAATCTACAGAATCAATGCAATCCCCATCAAGATTATAACACAATTCTTCACAGACCTTGAGAACAGCACTCAACTTCATATGGGAAAGAAAAAAATGATAGCTAAAACAATCCTGTACAATAAAGGAACTTCTAGAGGTATCACTATCTCTGACCTCAAGCTCTATTATAGAACTATAGTAATAAAACAGTTTGATATTGGCAAAAATAGACATGTGGATCAGTAGAATCAAATCAAAGACCCTGACATAAATCCACACACTTATGAATACCTGATTTTTGACAAAAAAAAGCCAAAAATATACAATGGAAAAAAGAAAACATCTTCAATAAATGGTGCTGGCATAACTGGATGTCAACATGTAGAAGATTGTAAATAGATCTATATTTGTTGCCTTGTACAAAACTCAAGTCCAAGTGGATCAAAGACATCAACATAAATCCAGTTACACTGAAGCTGATACAAGAGAAAGTAGGAAGTAGCTTTAAATGCATTGGCACAGGAGACTACTTCCTTAATATAACACTAGTAGCACAGCCACTGAGATTGACAATTAATAAATGGGACCTCCTAAAACTAAAAAAATATTTGTAAGGCAAAGAACACTGTCAATAAGACAAAATGGCAGCCTACAGAATGGGAAAGTATCTTCACCAAACTCACATCTGACAGAGGACTGATATCCAAAATATATAAAAAACTCAAGAAACTAGACATCAAAATACCAAATAATCCCATTAAAAAAGGGCTACATATTTAAACAGAGAATTCTCAACAGAAGAATCTTGAATGACCAAGATATACTTAAAGAAGTGTTCAACATCCTTAGCTATTGGGGAAATGCAAATCAAAATGACTGAGATGTCATCTTACACCTGTCAGAATGGCCAAGATAAAAAACTCTAATGACAGCATATGTTGGAGAGGATGTGGAGTAAGGGGAACACTCCTCCACTGCTGGTAGGAGTGTAAACTTGTGAAGCCACTTTGGAAGTCAATTTACCTCAAGACCCAGCATTAACACTCTTGGCATATACCCAAATAATGCACAACCATACCACAAGGACACTTGCTCAACTATGTTCATAGCATTATTCATAATAGCCAGAACCTAGAAACAACCTAGATGCCCCTCAATCAAAGAATGGATAAAGAAAATTTGGTATATCTACACAATGGAGTATTACTCAATGTGGGGGGAAAAACAATGACATCATGAAACTTGCAGGCAATAATTGATGAAACTAGAAAAAATCATCCTGAGTGAGGTAACCTAGACCCAGAAAGATAACCATAGTATGTATGTACTCACTCAAAAGTGGGTATTAGGCCAGGCAGTGGTAATGCACGCCTTTAACCCCAGCATTCAGGAGGCAGAGCCAGGCAGATCTCTGTGAGTTTCTGGCCAGCCTGGGCTAGAGTGAGTTCCAGGAAAGGTGCAAATCTACACAGATAAACCCTGTCTTGAAAAAAACAAAAGAAAAAATGTGGATATTAGATGTAAAACAAAGGGTAACCAGGCAACAATCATCAGTCCCAGAGAAACTAGGTAACAAGGAGAACCCTCAGAGGGATGCATGGATCTCCTTGGGAAGAGGAAATAGATGTGATGTCCTGGAAAAACTGGGGATGAGGAGGGAGAGTAGAGGGGAGATTATGGGGAGATGGGAACATGAGGGATCAGGATGCTCAAGAGGGGCACAGGTGCTGTGGATATCACTCTATGTAAATAAAGTTCTGATTGGCCAGTGGCCAGGCAGGAAGTATAGGCGGGACATGACAGAAGAAAATTCTGGGAAGTAGAAGACTGGAGAGAGACACCACCAACCGCCGCCATGAGAAGCAACATGTAAAGACACTGGTAAGCCACATGCCATGTGGCAAAGTATAGATTAACAGAAATGGGTTAATTTAAGATAGAAAAGGTAGATAACAAGCAGCCTGCCACGGCCATACAGTTTATAAGCAATATAAGTTTCTGTGTGCTTTCTTGGTTGGGTCTGAGCGACTGTGGGACTGGCGGGTAAGAGAGATTTGTCCTGACTGGGCCAGGCAGGAAAACTCTAGCTACACACAGGATGGAGGGGAATAGTAATGAAAGAAATATCTTGATAGAGGGTACTTTTATGGCATTAGGGAGAATCCTGGTGCCATAGAAACTCCCAGGAACCCACAATGATGTCCCCAGCTAAGATTGCTAGCAATCGTGGAAAAGGTGCTTAAATTGGCCTTCCCTATAATCAGATTGGTGACTACCCTAATTGTCATAATAGACATCCAGTACTTGATGGAAGCAGATTCAGAGATTCACAGCTAAGCATTGGACTGAGCTCTGGGAGTTCAATTGAAGATAGGGTGGAGGGATTATATGAGCAAGTGGAGTGGGTCATAACCATGATGAGAAAACCCACAGAGACAGCTGACCTGAGCTTGTGGGAGCTCATGGGCTCTGGATGGATAGCTAGAGAGCTGGTAGGAGACTCACCTAGGTCCTCTGTACCTGGGTGACCATTGTGTAGCTTGGTCTTTTGTGGGGCCCCTAGCAATGGGACCAGGACCTGTCCCTGATGCATGAACTTGGTCTTTGGAACCTATTTCCTATGGTGGGATGCCTTGTTCACCCTTGATGTGTGGGAAGAAGTTTGGTCCTGCCTTAACTTGATATGCCATGCTTTGTTGATTCCCAAGGAATTCCCTGCACCATCAGTGTGGAGGAGGAATGGGTGGTAGAGAAGGAGAAGGTAGGTTGGGAGAGGGAATGGGAGGGGAATCTGTGGTTGGTATGTAAAATAAAATTGAGGAAGAAACCTTACAATTGCATCTTTTTTAGGGGAAATGTTGGCAGAAGTTTTCCTGTGTCTTACAGCCACTCAGTCCCAAGTAAACACAGAGAGGCTTATATTAATTACAAATTGTATGGCCTATGGCTCAGGCTTCTTGGTAGCTAGCTCTTACAACTTGTCTCAACTCATTCCTATTAATCTTTGTTTTGCCATGTGGTTTCATGGCATTACCCGTTCTCTCACATCTTGCTTCTCCTGGTGGTGGCTTGCAGAGTCTCCATGACTCAACCCTTCTTCACCTCCATCTTCAGTTTGAATGTACCACCTAACCTTATTCTGCCTCACCTTTGGCCAAACAGCTTTATGTATCAACCAATGAGAGCAAAACATATTCACAGTATACAGAAAGACAACTCACAATACTTCCCCTTTTCTGTCTAGTCAAAAAGAAAGGTTTTCATTTTAACATAGTAAAATTACCTATAACAAAACAGTTATCAAGCAAGAATTATAGTTACAATATCTAGTTTATTTGTAGTTGGCAAAAATTAAAGAAAATACTTTACCATAAATCCTATTTTGGGGAGTCTAAAGTTTTATATCTAACTTATGTCTTATCATAACCAAGGAAAACTATAATTATAACTATTTAGTCTTCAACTCCATCAAAGACCTCAAAAGAATATAATATTACCTAAGTAAACAGGAATGCATTGTAAGCAACTTCCAAAACTTCTAGAAGTGACAGAGACATCTGGCTACCTGGACAGTCACCCAAAGTTCCTCTGCAACATTGTGGTATCCATCTTCAGCAGACATTTTAGTGAGGCAGGAAACTTGAAGGATTGTCCCACCTATTGGCAAAGTTCATCAGTCGCTTTCCTCTGTGCCTTACAGAATGTCTAGCAGTTTATTCTGTGAAGCAGGAGCCTGAAGATCTATCTTGCCTTGATTTGGCAAAACTCAGTTGTCACTTTCCTATGGGTCCTGCAAGTCCAGTGTATACAACATATTGTCAAGGAGGCAGTTTCTTGCCCAAATGGCGAGCCTTTTCCACATTATAAGCAAACTCCATAGTGAGTTTATTCAATGCCCAATTGTAGCTAGAGTTTTTCTGGTCCTGTCTGGCCCAGGGTCAGGACAAATCTCTCTCACCTGCCAGTCCCACAGCTGTTCAGACCCAAAAGAGTAAACACATAGAGACTTATATTGCTTATAAATTGTATGGCCATGGCAGACTTCTTGCTAACTGTTCTTAAATCTTAAATCAACCCATTTCTATTAATCTATAAGTTGCCACGTGGCTTGTTGGTACCTTATATCTAGTTTGTCATGGTGGCGGCCTGCAGCATCTCTCTGCTTCAGCCTTCCACTTCCCAGAATTCTCTTCTCTGCTTATCCTGCCTATACTTCCTGCCTGGCTACTGTCCAATTAGTGTTTTATTTATTAACCAATCAGAGCAACACATTTGACATACAGAACATCCCAAAGCACTAAGGAGATAGGAGAATTTGAGCTCATCACCCCATTTACTGTTTCTCTTGCTGTGAAGAAACTTGAATTTCTTTTAATTATTTCCTAAGATATGTGAGAATTTTCCCAGAAAATCTTTGGCTCTGTCTACCTCTTTCAGTGTTTTCCCTAGGATTTTTTCATGTAGTTTCTAAGTCTTACATATGACATTAAGATCTTTGATCTATTGTATTGTTTTTGTACATGGTATGAGATATGGATCTACTTTCATTTTACTACATGTGAAAATTCAGTTTTCCTAGGACTATTTGATTTTTAAATTATTTTTATATATGTGATATGTATGTGTATATGTACAAATGTTTATATTTGTGTGGGTACACTTATGTGTGTGTGTGTAGGCCTAAGGCTGATGATATTGAATTCTTCCTTGATTCCTCTTCTCAGTCATTGAGAACAGGATCTCTCAACTGAGCCCAGAACTTGCCCATATAATTTGGGTTTGCTCTGGGGATCCTCTGTCTCCACTTTCAGACTGTTAGAATTACAGGCAAGATGACAAGCCCACCTGGCATTTATCTGGGTTCTAGAAATAAAACCTCTGGTTCTCACTATTCAAGCTTGCACTCTAGGTACTTTTTCTACTGAGCCATCTTCCCATCCACTTCCCAGCTATTTGTTGAAAAAAGCTATCTAATACTCAATGTATGTTTGTATACCTTTGTCAATAATTAGTAGCTGTGGGGACTTGTTTTTGGATTCTTCATTCTATTCTATTTTTCTGTGACTACTTTCCGTCTTGGTACTATGCTATTTTTCTACTACTGTTCTATACTATCACTCCAATCAGGTATCGCTATATCTCCAACACTGGTGTTTTACTTAAGATTGCTTTGGGTAGTTTTGGTGTTTTCTACATTTGTGAAGGGTGTCATTGAGATTTTAATGACTTTTTTCTAATTCTTTAAATTTTTTATAGTATAGATATTTTAGGAATATTAATTATGCCAGTCCATGAGCACAAGAAGTTTTTACATCTTCTAATATTTTTCCTCAGAAATTAAAAATTTTCACTACAGAAGTCATTCTGTCCTCTAAGTTAGAGCAAACTCAAATAATAACCTGACTATGAATATGATCCCAAGAAAAACAATTATTTTTTCAAAACCCAAAAGACTCTTGATTTTTAGTGTTTTTAACTATCCAATACTTTTGCACCATCTGATTTAACTTTCCATTGGTTTATAAAAGGAATTGCTTCCTTATATAATATCTCATGAGCTTTTATTGTAGCTTTTTTGTTTTTTCAGAAAAGTCTTCAGACTTTCTAGATGGTATCCTGATTTTTATCCAGCTGTTACATTTGTTTCTTTTCTATCTTGATTCTAATCTTCTCTTAGCAAGTAAAATCTGGCCTTTTGCTGTACTTTAGTGTATTTAAAATATTTTATTACTGAATTATGAACCAAAGGCTGTGGAGCCCCCAGTTGGATCAGGCCCTCTGGATAAGTGAGACCATTGAATAGCTTGATCTGTTTGGGAGGCACCCAGTCTGTGGGACCTGGACCTGTCTTTAGTGCATGAACTGGCTGTTTGGAACCTTGGGCTTACACAGGGACACTTTGCTCAGTCTGGAAGGAGGTGACAGGACCTGCCTGTACTGAATCCACCATGTTTAAATGAATCCCCAGGGGTGCCTTGATCCTGGAGGACATGGGAATGGAGGGGAGGGCCTGGGGGGACGGTGGGGGTGGGCACGGGAGGGGGGAGGACAGGGGACCCCATGGCTGATGTATAAAATTTAAAACACATAATAATAAAGAAAAAAATATTAAACAAAAAAAGGAAAATTTTTATTACTAAAAATGTGTAATTTAGGCAGTGGGCTGGTTAGGTTTGCCAACTTGACACAAACTGTGATCATCTGTGTGGAGGGAACCTCAGCTGAGGGATCACCTCCAGCAGATTTGCTTGTCATCTTGTCTGTTGGTCAGTTTTCTTGATTAATGCTTGATGTGGGAGGGCATGGCCATTATGGGCAGTCCACCTTTTGGACAAATGGTGCTGGGTATATAAATAGCAAGCTGAGCAAGCTAGTAAGCAACATTCCTCTGTGGTTCTGCTTCAGTTACTTCCCACTGCTGATGGACCCCAACCTGTAAACTGAAAACAATTCCTTTTGGCCCCAAGGGTTTTTGTTTGTTTGTTTGGTGTGTGTGTGTGTGTGTGTGTGTGTGTGTGTGTGTGTGTGTGTGTGTGTTTAAAAAACTTTACTATTTAAATTTTAAATATCTAGGCAAAATGTTAACTTGTTTACTAATGTTGATCATTTATAGGACATTGCTCCTCTAATCATTAGATATCTATAAAACTATAACTGTGTACAGATGCTTCCAAATGGAGTGCTTCAGGCAAGGAACAAGTTATTTGTTTTCATATGGAATTGAAAATATGTCTGATGTTTTATATTAAGCTTGTGGAATTTGTTTTGTATGGATGATTTCTATGAGAAGTGTGAAGCTCTCTGACCTAGAGTAAATCTCTTGTGCACACCACAGATGTCCTTGTTGTGATAATGGCAAATCAGGGCTGGCATAATGGGTGCTGGTAGGACCTATATGAACTTACAAGTTCTCCAATTACCAACACTGAACAATTTTAGACCTGGAAGTGAGTGAGCATCAGAGTCCAGCATTTTTCCCAATTCACACAGAAATTGGTTTCTTTAATTATAACCTTTGAGTATTTTTGTCTTCAAAATTCTTAATTAGAATTTATTCAGGAAATGTCAGTTTTCAGACATGTTGTGACTTTTTAAAAGGTAGATTGAATGCTCAGAGTTGACACATCAAATGTATCCCTGCTTCTAAATGCCTGCTGAGAGAAATGTTTTGCTTCAGCTAAATGTCTTGGAAGAAAAACAGAAAGCACCAGGGAGTAAGCTGGATGCATGAAAGTCAGTCCCACAGGAGGCAAAATTGAGTAAATGTTAGTCAATAGTAACTATTAGGAGAGAATAGGCTTGTGCCAAATAGTTCCACAAGCTTATTTGAGGAACCGTGTTTCCTTTTTTAACCAAACAACCTTTATTCATCTTCCTTAGAAGCAAAATGTCCATTCGTATTACCCAAAGCGGTTTGGTTAGATGCAGAATACAGCTTTTTGTTCTCGTTGTTTACAATTTGAATCAATCTGGATTTGTATTGAAGTCTAGTGTTCTTTGTCTCTTAATTGTGCCAGTTATTTTGCTTATTGTAAAATACAGTCATGTGTCAGTCAGATTTTTTTTTCCACTTGAATTACCTGTTTGTGTAATTTCTCCTGCTTCTCCTCCTCCTCCTCCTCCTCCTCCTCCTCCTCCTCCTTCTTCTTCTTCTTCTTCTCCTTTTTAATTTTTGAACATCATGTGGCTAGATACACATTATTTCATTTTCCCCAGAAACTATAAAATAGATCCTTAATTTATGGGGCTCTATGAAAAACCATTCACTGTACTACCAGAGAATTTAAGTGCCTATAGAACCATTTATGCCATTTAAACCCCCCCTCCTTTTAAAATTTTTGTGGGGGTCTGGTCTCACGTACCTGTCTGGCCTCAAACTCCTTATGCAGCTGAGGATGACCTTGACTTCCAATCCAGCTGCCTCTCTCCCAAGTGCAGGAATTAGAGCGTGCACTGTCACAGCTGCTTTTACATGCTGGTGGGGACTGAATCTCGGGCTCCCTACAGCTATGCAAGCACTCTACCAATTAAGCTACATTCTTAGGCCTCCTCCTCTGTCCTTTCTCTGCCCTTTAATTCTACATATATTTCACTGATGCACAGCATTGTTACTATTATCTTATGCATTCCACTATTCATTTACATTCACCTGTAAATTATTCCTTTTGGTACTTTTCATATCTTCCTGCATTTCTATGTTTCGTTGTATTATAGGATCAGCTGGTCTTCAGGAAGAATACCTGTTAGTATTTCTTGGTAACTTATATCTTCTGATGATGAGTTCTTGTAGGTTTTATTTTAACATTATTTTAACATTAACACTGTTTAAGCTGCAGATACTTTAAGGACACTGGTGCTGTCCTTTCCTCAGTATTTAAGTAGAGAGGGTCTAATCTGGCTCCCCCACCAGAGCTCTGTCCTTTCTCCTTGCTCTCCTCCTATGTAACAATTACTTTAACTACAATACTCATGTCTCTGACTTTCTCAGGTAGTGCCACCTGCTACAGTCACTTTCCTTTCCTTCAGTTTTCAAACCAAAAAATTTTTTTCTTTTTGAATGGAGTAGCTTCTCTTATCTCTAGATGATGTTATTTTCCCCCTTATTTTTAATTTTTGGAATTTTTTCCTTAATGTGACTAATATTTATTTTCATGATATTTCAAGTTGACAAAATTGAAATTGTAGCTCTTTGTCCTTTATTAATTTTTGGTAAAAAAAATAGCCCATTTGTTTCTAATACTAATTTCTCTTTATTTTTTATTTTATTTTTGAAATTATAATCTAATCACACCCGTTGCTTTACTTCTCTCCCTCCAAACCCTCCCATTTACCCTTCCCTGCTCTCCTTCAATTCATGACCTGTTTTTTCACTAATTGATATTACTGATTTCTTTTTTTTCCTATTCATACCATAAAGTTTCCACCTGGTATTGGTTTACCTTCCAATTCTCAAATGATCTGTGTGTCTAATCTCTTTACAAATCTACTAGTTTTCCCCCTTTCTGTTACAATATTTTCATTTCTAGAATTGACTTCATATTTTCTAGGTTCCATTGCTGCAATAAAATTCATTATGTTGTCACAAATTGTCTTGAATACTGGGAACGCATTCCTTTGAAGTTCATGTCAGAAACCTCTACTGTTTGGAATTCTTATAAGTACAGTTCTAGGATCTGTTTTTTTTTTCCTTCGTGTCTCTAATTTTTTGATCATTTCATTTGTTCTCTTGACAGCCCTAGTCATGTATCTCCCTGCTCACTGTGAGGAGCTGATTCCTTTCTAATACAGAAAATAGAACTGATCTCTATGGTATGATCACTTTTGAACTCACAGCAGCGGGGGAATTTAATTTATTTTATCTTTATTTCTAAAATGCAGTTTTAAAGGTTGTCCGTCAAGATTTTGTGAAGCTTACTACAGGCTTTTCTCCTTTTGGGGAGTCCCTGACTCCAATATTTAATACTCCAACACTGAGCTAGCAGAAAGGTCACTTAGATTTTATCCTCTTTAATCTCACGATTCCGTCTCTGTGCATCAGCAGGTGCCTGGAGAGGAGACCCAGCTAAGGGTCTTGTCTCTCAGTGTCCCTTCCTGCAGCATTTTGCTCCTTGCCTGTTTTGGGTCTAGCAGATACATTCAACATTCTGTTATATGATTATTTTTGAAATTGTTTAAAATTTACTTTTTCCTTTTTTATTCTTGGTGGGGGGTTGGAGTCCCTGTGAAAGACAAAGTTAATTGATCAAGCAAAAGTGCTTTTTCAATTGTCATGTAACATTTCCCATATGTAAAGGAAAAGAAAACGAAACAAAAAACTGGCATTCCTGAGAGCATACACACTAAGAGGAAGCTGTTGTCTGGCTTAAGTGGAGGTAATTGATTTTAGGAACGTTTGGATGTTGTTAGTTCTTGTTGCTGAGACTGGTGGTTTGCATAGCTTATGAATCACTGTTCATTCTTCTAGAAGACTTTGTAAACTCTGTTTGGTGAGTTTCCTCACCATTTGGGGGTGCTTTGCAGTGAGCCCTGTTTCCTCTTACATTCCAATTGTGCTGTACAGATGTGAAATGTGAACACTGGTAAATGAAGGCAAATTTAGTCACATTTCTTATATGTTGTTTTTCATTTTACAGATTTTAAAAGCAAAAAAAAAAAAAAAACCCAAAACCAAAACCAAAACAAACCTTTACTTTGAGAAGTTAATTTCTAGCATTCTTAGAGTCTGTTTTTCTATCAAGGATAGTTTAAGCTCAATGACTTACACCAGTGAGTCTCAGAGACTATTTTGCCCCTTTGGTGGTGCTTGGGAACATTTATTGTCATCCCCCAGGTAAAATCCTAGGTTTGTAATTCAGAGGGCAGATGCTGCATGGCACCCTGTGGTGCACAGGGCCCCAACTAAAACAGAGCAGTGGCTGTTGCACACTAAAGCAGTGTCAGGCTCCAGCATATCTGATTTAAACATGAAATTAATGTGAACAAAGATTTAAAAAAAATACATATAAATTCTAACATAAACTGATACTTAAATCATCAAGTGTTATGAATTTTTAATATTTACCAGGCATACTTATTCAGGAAAGAATATGTAGCCAGAAGTTTTCTCTGATCCTATAGAATCTCTCCAATCCGTGTCCCATGCAGCCTCTTGGTCCCAAATAAACACACATAGGCTTATATTATTTTTAAACTTTGGTTGTGGTAGGCTTCTTGATAGCTAGCTCTTACATCTTAAATTAACCCATTTCTATAAATCTATACTTTGCCACATAGCTTTTGGCTTACTTTACATCTTGCTTCTTCTGGCAGCAGCTCACAGAGGCTGCCTTGCCTCTCCTTTCCTCTTCCTGTCTATTTGTATTTCCCACCTGCCTCTAAACTGCCTTGCCATAGGCCAAATGGCTTTATTTATCAACCAAGGACATCAACAGCACTTCCTCTTTTCTTTTTTTCAAAAAAAGAAGGTTTTAAGTTTAACATAATCAAATTTCATATAATAGCACAGTTATCCAGCAAGAATCACATTTACAATATCCAGTCCATTTATGTTTGGCAAATTCAAAGATAATATTTTATTTATCCTATATTTGTGAGTCCAAGGTTTCATATCTAACTTATCTCTTATCATAACCAGGGAAAATCATAATCATAACTATCTAGATTTCAACTACATCAAAGACCTCAGAAGGATAGAATATTACCTAAGTAAACAGGAAGAACATTGTAAGCAACTTCCAAAAATCTAGAATGACAGAGACAGCTGCCTGCTGTTATTTACCATTGAAGCCAGCTTGCAAAGGAAAAATTAGTTTTCTTCAATGGAGTCTCACTGGGCATATAAACCACACTTGAGGGTAGGCCTCAAGTCGAGTAGTAGCTAGTCAACACAAAATGGACTCAATGATGTTTGTGTAAACTGTTTTGGTCTCTTATTGCTTTGTTTTGACTTTTTTTTATGTTAGTGGTCTTTTGCTTTTATATTCTGATTTCTGATTTTGTGTGTTTGTAGCTTTTGTTTGATAGAGTTTGTGTGAAACATTGTATGTAAGTTTCTTGTACTTTTTTTATTAAAAAAATTCTAGTTTCTTTTATTTGCTTGCTTGTTTTCTAAAGAGAGAAAGAAGGCATAGAGTTAATGAGTGGGAGGAACAATCTGGGAGGAAACGTGGGAGGAAACAGTGTGATTAGAATATATTATATGAATAAAGAAAATTACCCATCATAGCTAAGCTTTCCCATTGAAACCAGCTTACCAGTTAGTTAAACTTTCCCCCATTCAGCAGTTAGATGCCATTTTAAAAAGAGAAAAAAAATAACTTTGGGAGATGGAGTTCTAAAATATGGTAAATAGTGTAGAATAACTCTGACTTCCTAGAATTTACAGAATAAAGTCATTTCATGAATAATCCTGACAACCCAGTCAGAATTACAAAAAGTTACTAGTATTAAAAAGTGTCTCAGACTGAGGGATCTAGATGCTGATTCCTAGTGGTGTTTCATAAATTAAAAGCCTGAACATATCATAGGGGACAAAATAGAATTGTGCATGTCAGTCATATGCACTGTTTTGACTTACAGATTGATTGACTGACATGTTCAGTTTTAATTTGGGATATAAGTTGTTGAAAGCTGTGAAATGTAAAGGTTGTATTGTTTGAGAGAAGAGCAACAATTGATGCAGATGAGAAACCATGACACAAAAGCACTGAGAAAATACTTCATCTCATGTGAGCTTGGGAGGAGCCCAATGGAAGGAAGAGGAAGTTCTAGAACTTGTGTGCTCTAGCTTGCTTGATGCTCCTGGAGACCATGGTTCCACCTTGTTTCTCTTGGTGTTATCCTCACTTTTCCTGGGACACATTCGCTCTTCTTGTTTGAATGAGACACATGTCTTTACAAGCGCCTATGACTGAACACTTGGTTCTCAGCTGGTGACACTGCTTAGGGGAGCTGTTGAGAACCAAGTGTTGAAACACAGGTGCTCCTAAGGGGATGTTTCCCATTCAAATGTGGATGAACAGCAAATGTGTCACAGAAAAAGTGAGAATAACAGTTAATTTTTTCTGTGTGTGCACGTGTGTGTGTGTGTGTGTATGTGTGTGTGTGCGTGTGCGTGTGCGTGTGTGTGTGTGTGTGTGTGTGTGTGTGTGTATACTGGGAGTTTATATGTATATGCAGTGCCTGTGGAGGCCAGAAAAGAATGACAGATCTTTTGGAACCATACTCACAAGTGGTTGTGAGTTACCCAGTGTTGATATGAAAAATTGTACCTGGTCCTCTGCAAAAGCGGTAAGTGTTCTTAACTGCTGAGCCATCTCACCAGTCCTCTAAGTTAAGTTGTGATAAATATCAAGTGGTAATACTTGCTGGAAACATTTAAATACTTTTTGAGAAAAAGATAACTTAAAATTTGCTGAAAACTTGAATGCAATGCTTGCTTAAGTCGCAAAATTTGCTGTCTGAATTTAAAAATGCAAAAGAAAGAAGGCCAATAGTTTGGAAGGAACATAGTATTTCAGGTCCAGGCATTTTCAATTATTATTGTTAATTTTTTTAGTGGACAAGGTTTCTCTGTATAGTCCTGACTGTCCTTGCACTTGCTCTGCACACCAGGCTGGTTTTGAACTCAGATATCTGGCTGCCTCTGCCTCCTGATTAAAAGAGGAGTTTAAAGAAAAGGGATTAAATCTCTGCTGGGATTGAAGGCATGTGCCATCATGCCTAGCTATTTTCCAATACTGGAACACTGAAAGCTGTCAGCACCCATTCTCAAGGGATATCAGTGTGACTGTCTTGTGAAAGGAAAGCAACACCAGTGCTCTGAGCCATGCTTCCAACACAGAGAATGAACCTCAAACTCAAATTCTTTGGAACAAAATTGGTAGTCGTTATTCAGATCATGTTTCCACTAGCAGTCTGAATATTATATTAATGTATATAACTTCATTAAATCTACTCTATGAATGATTTTAATGAAGAAAAAAGGGAAACACAAACACATAGGCACTCATACACTTGCATACACATACATATACATCCACACATACACACACACACACACACACACACACACACACACACACACACTGCTGATGAGGAGCTTATAAGTTTTAGGAATCCAGAGAAGTTAACAAAATAATTATGAAACACAATATTTTGTGGGTATGTGCTCTTAATTTTGTCTAAAACAAATGACATAGTCATCTCACTGCAACTGTAGGATTACAGTTTACTTTATTTCCTAAGTGTGATCATTGGAGTCTGAAATGTGTGTTACATGTCCAAATATTCTTTTATATTTCAATTTTTGCATTTTCCTTACCCTTGCGTACCTTTAACCATACTTAATTTTGCAAAACAGTAATCTAGTCATGTATTTCTTCAGTCAGCTTTGAAATTGTCATGTTAACCATATCTTCCCTACATCCATGAGTGCTGATCAAGCTTAATCACATGGAGTTAAATTCCTATCAGCTTTCTTAAAAGATTGAGCATGATACTATGACTTGATGTCTTCCTTCTCTTGCAAGAAAACCTAGGATTATTTTTCATTTTAATGAAAACATTTTAATGTTTGCTATGACTAGCAAACCATCCTTGAAATCAATTTGATCATCATTAATTGGAACTGATATTGTGAAGGCAATATGAAGGCATAAACTTGACCTTATAGACTCCGACTTAGGGAAGGGCCACCATCTTAGATCATCTGGTGATTAGGGGCCATACTCAGTTCCAGGAAGAATCTCAGAAATGTGCCACAACAATGAAATTTGAACAGATAGCCTAGAAGCAGCCAATTAAGAAACAGGGCAGTAAAATTTAATGAGACCCAGATTTTCCTGCAGACATCCTGTTGAAGTTTTATGGCCCTTGCAGATATCCAGATAGCCTGACAGCAGGTTGTGGTTTAGCACCAAAAGTTTAACCAATAGTTTCAAAAAATCACCTTGCCCCATATCCCTTTACCAAATCCCAAACTGCCAAGGCATGTAACTCCCAGCTTGTGGTTTCTTCCTTTAAAAACTCTCCTACCCCTGAGCCTGCTGCCACCACTGAATTTTCTCCATCCAGTTTATCAGAGCATAGGGTGGCAGTCCAGGTTCAAACCTGACAATAAAAGACCCATGTGTGCTTTCATCAGAAACCAGCTCTATCAGACAAATTGCTCTATCAGACAAATTACTCTGTAGCTGGAGTTATCTCCAGTCCTGCCCAGTTCTGCAGCCTCTCAGACCCGAATAAACACACAGATGCTTATATTATCTAAACTGTTTGGCCTAATGGCTCAGGCTTCTTGCTATCTAGTTCTTATATCTTAAATTAACCATTTCTATTAATCTATAAGTTGCCACGTGGCTTGTGGCTTACTGGTACCTTACATCTTACTTCTCATGGCAGAGGCGAGGCAGCTGACAGCATCTCTTGACTCAGCCTTCCACTTCCAGCGTTCTTCTCTCTCTTTGTCCCACCTATACTTCCTGCCTGGCTATTGGCCAATCAGTGCTTTATTTGTCAATCAATCATAGCAACACATTCACAGCATACAGACATTTACAGCATTACTCTATCAGAAAAAAAAAAAATGTCTTCTGGAGAACCAAAAGACATTTCCTTGGTTTTCATAGTGATGACAAAAGCCATTTTATCACTTTTAATGTCATTTTATGTGTTTGTCTTTTAAAAAGTTTTCCTCACTGGCCAGGCAGTAGTGACATATGCCTTTAATTCCAGCTCTTGGGAGGCAGAGGCAGGTGGATCTCTGTGAGTCTGAAGCCAGCCAGGTCTACAGAGTGAGTTCCTGGACAGCCAGGGATGTATAGTGAAACCCTGTATTGAAACTCCAAAAAAAAAAAAAAAAAAAAAAAGTTTCCTCACTTATAAAACACCGAGGAAAAATGCTACTGTGGAGGAGCCCCAAACAGCTTGACCACATGCTTAGGGGCCCAGACACAACTTCCATGACAGGCTTCCTGGCAGATACCACCTGGTCCGCCTAAAAAGCCATAAGCTGACCCCACCCAGGGAGGGCCAGCATCTAGGGGAAATACCTGACATTCCAAACATTCCCACTGCACACCTGTAGTCCTAAACAAATGTCAGCCAGTCTGGATCCCAAACCCTGGAAATCCCCTCATCCCCAACCTCTAATTAAAAAAAAGAACCAACCAACCTGCCCAGGCTCAGCACTCTCTGATCATACCACAGTGTGGGATACACAAAAGGTCCAAGCTCAAGTTTGCTTGAAAAAAGGCTATTTGTTTTTACATTTGGTCTCTGTGGTAGTCTTTTGGGGGTCCCTGTGATCTTGGCATAACACTACAACTTGGATGCTTCTGCAGCAGCTCATGGCTTTTTGAAAGGGAGTCACTATATAACATATAAGTGAATGAAGAAAAGAAATAGAAAAGGAAAGGGCATAACTGGTCCTGGGTATGGTGGGGAGAAAGTTTATTGTAGATAAAAGGGAAAGCATAATCAGAGGCAGGAACATCTGAGGGAGTCCAGAGTGGGCATGTCAGACTGAGCCAGGCCACATGATGAGATGGGGAAGTGGGAGGGAAGAGCCAGAATGAGAGTACAGGAATGTAAAGAGTGGATGAAAGGCCAGATAACCAAAATGGCTAGATTTTATAGGGAAGGGCAGCCAGTCCCTGGGCTGAAGAAGTTTGGGATGGGGTGGGGTAGGGTATGCCAGCCATATACCCTGTAGTAGATTGGGACTGAGGGAGTCTGGGAGAAGGTGGCAGCCAGGTCCACTTTGATATGTTAATGGACACCTCATTAGCCACTTGTCCCAGGGTTGAGACCTAACAAGGAGAAGTTCAGAAATTTATACAAAACCTATAGGAAATTAAAAACAAACAAACAAACAAACAAAAGAAAAACACTAGATAATTTAAAACAAACTTTGCTGCATTCATAGAAAATAAGAAATAAGATGTTTGCTTTTGTGCACTGGTGAGTAAGTTGCTGGGTGGAATGAACACTGCAGAGAAGGGAGGATAGATTGGTGTGGTGGCAAACTATCATCCCAGATAGTTACAGCTATGTTTTCTTCGACAGTGGGCATTTTATTTTCTTAAGTTCTCTAATAGAAGAAAAAGACACAGAAGAAACCTTTTCTTGTTTGTTTGTTTTTGATAGGTCTTGCTGTGTAGCTCTGCCTGGCCTGGAACTTGCTATGTAGACCGGGCTGCCTCAGCCTTTCAGTGCCGGGACTGAAGGCATGTGCCACCATGTCTGGCTAACATTGTTTCAAAGAGACTTAAGAGCGTGAACTTTTTATTTCAATTCGATTTTCATTTGACACCAAATACTTGGCTTACATTTGAAGGCTGAATGAACAGATGCTTAAGAACATTCCTTTACAAAGACTTTGGTCAATCAAGCGTAAGTCAAGAGACCAACAAACATTGAGAAATAGTGAGAGGAGCGGATCGTCCCTTTATAGTAATTGTTCTGCAGAGAATGGGGCAGGTGTGGCTGAATGGAAAACTCTTCCTTCTTTTCTGTCTCCTTTCTGCTCCACTTTTTACCTCACTTTCCCAGTTCCTCTCTTCTTCCCCTGTTCTTTCTGTAGATCTCCTTCTTCTTCAGGGATCGTTGGGCCCCTCCCAGGGCAGAGGGAGCAGAAGCAGTGAGCAGGGTTGAGATGGCCATGGGTATGATAGCATGGGCTTCTGGGAATCAGCCGCTGTGAGACCGTACAGTTCATTGAAGCAACAAGGCTAGCTTATGTAACTGGAATCAGGGGTGAGGCGATAACAAACGAAAGGGGAGGGGATACACCGAATTTGCAATTGTGGACCTAACTGAGGACAGACAAACATTAAAGATGCATCAATTCAAATACCAGAGTGTGTGGGAAGAAAGAAGGTAACTTATGTGTCGAGTCATACACCCTTTGCAGGGAGCTCTGTGCAGAGCCATCCTCCAAATAACATCAGGCATCTGAGCTTAGACACTCAAATAAGGTTAGGCAGAGAAGTGGAGTCCTGCTGAGAAAGGAAGTTCTCCATTTTGCGCCAAGCACAGAGAGCTAACCAGACGCGGTGGACTGCAACCTTAAATGCAGGGTTCTCCAACATTTTCCTTCTTCTTTTCCTCATAATGCCACCCTATTAAAACAGCAAAATTTGAGCAAAAAACTGTATATCAGATCTTTCTGAATGTATCTGAAAACAAAACCTATACTAAATTCTGCCTAATGTCCAGAATATGGCTTTAAATTTTAAAATGAAATATAGGACCTATGGGACTATTTTTGATTTCAGAAGTTCAAATGGTTTTGATTTAGAAGCAATATTAAAATCCCAAGGCTCACACTAGAGTATTATATGCCAGCCCAATATACATAGATATGGAATATATATATATATGAAGAGTTGAGATGCACTTGTCTAGCAAATTTCAAATATGTAATATTAAAATTTGTTTCTAGGCTGTAAATTAGGTCTCATGAACTCATTCATAACTGAATAGATGAACTTTGGCCAATGGTTCACCTCCCTGGCCTGTCGGCCTTTGACAAGACTATTCTGATCTCTGCTGTTAAAAATTTGACATTTATTTTAGGTTTCATAAGTGAGCTAAATCACATTGTCTTTCTGTGTCTGGCATATGTCACTTAGAGTATATCCTCCAGGCCTCATGTTGTAATAAATGCTCAAATTTCAATTTTTAAGACTGAATATTTCATTTGTAATTATAGGTCTTTTCTTTTTCCATTCATCTATAGAGTATATATTTCTGTCAGATAAAGTGATTTCATATCCTGTGGATGGTGGTTTGGCTGGAATGAATGGTGATTCTATTTCTAATTTTTTGAGCAATCTCCATACTGTTTCCATAATGGCTGTACTTCTACCAACCCTTTAAAACCTCTTATTTCTATACATTTTCACCAACATTTCTTATCTTTTAACTTTTTTGAAAGTAACCATGTTAATTGGTGAGATGATATCTTATTGTAGTTTGATCAACTTTTAAAAAGATTACTTTTTCATATATACTAATTTAAAACTTTAACAAAATCCATGATTTTTGTGAGGGTTTGAATAATAATGGCCCCCAGAGGCTCAAATGTTTAAATACTTGGTCCCCAGTTAGTGGACCTGTTTGGGAGAGATTGAGAGATGTGGCCTTACTGAAGAGGTGTGTCATTGGGGCAGGCTTTGAGGTATCCCAGTGTGCCCTCTCTCTACCTCCTGTAGTATGCAGATCAAGATGTGAGCCTTCAAGCTCTTTTTGTTGCCATGTTTCTGCTTTGCCATCGTGGACCCTAACCTTCTGCGGCCATAATCTGTTGCAAACTTTCTAAGTTGCATTGGTCATGATATTATATCACAGCCATGTAAAACTAAGGAGTAGCCCAGGAAGTTGGCTAATACTGTAACAGGACTGACCGTGCTTGTTTTTGGAGGAATGTGGAAGACCTTGGGACTTTAGGAAAGAGGCTGAATGCTGTGGCAAAAAAGAGCTTAATGAGCCATCTTAATAGGAGCTTGGGATCAAGTGGTGCTGAGAGCTCTGTGAACTGTGGAGGTATGGTTTAAGAGATTTCACAGGGGAACTACATCAGCAGCTGAGCTAGAGATTATTTCTGTGATGTTTTGGCAAAGAATGTGGCTGCCTTCTTCCACTGTCCTAAGAATTTCCCTGAGGATAAATTGAAAAATAATGGACTAATTTCGTTGATGGAGATTTTAAGATAACCTAATATTGACTGTATTGTATGTTTATTAGTAATCACTCTTATGCAAGTGAAAAAGAACAAGTGGGGCTATATATATATGAGCAAAGAGAACCAGGAGACTTAGTACTGGAGCTAAGACTTGTTCTTAAAAATGTAAGCGTTTAAGGAAAGGCTTTAACCAAGTAAATGAGAAAATTCTCAGGGCAGGACACTACTCAACTAAGCTTCCAACTTGTGACAAGAAAATACCTGATTAATTTTCTGCTAAAAAGCAACAACAAATGAAGCCTGATTCAAATGTGATTCAAGGAGGTATGGGGCTAGTTCCCTCCCAAGTAGGCAGCTGAACATGTTGTCTACATGGTTTTGGCTTTAGAGTCATAAAGAAAATGTGAGTTGATTCCTTTACTGTTAAGGGGAGCTGTTGAGGCCAGGTGTACTGCAGCGGAATCCCTGTATGGAGGCTCTGAAAGACCATTGAATGAAACTGTGAAAGTGAAGCCTGTATTGTGTTAGAGACCTCAGGATGTTAGAGATGCCAGAGCCTTGAGCAATCTGCCAAAGGCGACTGCAGAAGGCAAGTGTGTAATCTGCTTTTTTATTTTATAGGGGCTAAAATTATTGAGTCTTAGAAGAGACTTTTAGAGTTTTAAACTTTGTTGGGCTGTATAAGACTATGAGCACTTTTGAAGTTGGACTAAACATATTTTGTACTTAGGAATCACGGGTTTATGGGGGTCAGGGAGGGGAGCGTGGTGGTTTGAATGAGAACGTGTTTCCCTTGGGCTGATGTTGGAATACTTGGTCCCCGTTCGGTAGAAGTATTTGGAAAGGATTAGGAGGTGTGGCTTTGTGGGAAGAGGTGTGCCATTGGTGACTAGTTTTGAAATTTCAAAAAGCTCACTCACAGCATTCCCAGTGTGCTCTCTCTGCCTCCTGCATGTGGATTGAGATGTCATGCCATTGCTCTACCATCGTGGGCTAAATCCCCTAAAACAGTAATCTCTATTAAATACTTTCTTTACAAATTGCCTTAGTCATGGTGTTTTATCACAGCAATAGAAAGGTAACTAAGGCAATCTTAAATAGAAATTGTGTAGTTTTGGTTTGTTTGTTTTTTTGGGGGGTGGAGGGTATGCTTATTTGTCCTGAGAGTTTTTCTTCTTGGTTATGGGGACTGAGTTCTACTTATCCAACATTACTTTCTACTTAATTTTAGAATATAGATTATAATTAAATGTAGTTCTAGGCTGATTTATACAAAGTAGAAGGTAGTGAAGAATCACTCAGGGAAACAGATAAGTCAGCAAAGTGACAACAGCCAATATATTAATCATATCCAATCATATTAATGATATTCTTCATCACTTAATTGTGAACAGCTTTTTAATTTTATCAATAATGTAAACACAGAGTGTAGAATCAAGTGAAATGACTAAAATTTTTGTGTAGTCACAAATTTTATTAGGTTATAATGCATAAATATGTAATGGAGAGGCAGAGCAGTGTGAAGATTAAAACCATGATGTGCTATGAAAGGATGGTGATAAACACAGAGGGTATGGGTAAAAAAAAAAAACAGATTATTCATAGTATTTTTAAATATGATGGCATTTGAGTGCCAGGGAAAAGGAAAGACAAAGAAAAGAAAACCAAAAAGCCAGCTAAAGTTATTAGAAGTGGGTGTCTTGAGTGAGCAAGGCCAGGGAAGGCAAGAGAAAGGTTGTGAATTAGTTTTATTAGAAATCTATAATATTATTTGAAAAAAGAAAGGGTCATTAGAAGAAAAATTTTCCATGAAAAATATTTGACATTATTTTATATCTTAATCTAAGAGTTTCCTGGCATAATTATAAATGTTAATATATGTGGTGTTTATATTTTTACATATATTTATTTATCTATTTATTTGTTTATCATCTATCTATCATCTATCTATATCTATCAGTCTATCATCAGTCATATCTAATCTATCTATCTATCATCTATCTATCATCTATCTATCTATCTATCTATCTATCTATCTATCTAACTATCTATCTATCTATCTATGTGTAGTATCTGAGGATGTGGACATACAAGCCATAACACGCATGTGCAGGTCAGAAGACAACTTATTGGAAGAAAATTATCTCCCTGACCATGTAGATACCTAGGATCACATTCATGGAGTCAGATTTAGTAGTAAGCATTTTGGTCACCAAGCCATCTGACCAGTCCCAAATTTCTATTTTTAGTGTGTACTTTTATTTTGAAAACTTATCTTCTTAAAACAGAAATTTTAGATCCATTACAGAGTAGAATGATTATAATCTGCCAATGAAGAACTCCCCTTTTCTGGGTTCTGATTTTCAATGTCCTATGACAGGCATATATGCATATGCTCAGCATTCTTTTTAGAAATTGAATTCATAAACATGAGCAACTGAAAATAAAAGTGAGATGAATTTGGATATTCATTTCCAATGCACTCTGTGCATCATTTTTCAGATTGCACACATCTGTTGGATTCTGAGTATTACTATCACACAACAAAGCTAGTCCAGGCAGTCAACACAAATGTTCTTAAAAATTGTAAAAGAAATGCTTAATGGCACCATTTTTTTTAAAGAGGCTTGCTAAATATTTTATGGTTTCTGGGTATAATACTAGTAACCATGGAAACTCACAAAGCTTGGTGATTGAGTGGAGTTTAAAATATCCATGTTAAAGCAGAAACACCCTGGCAGCTGTAAAAGTATTTACATTGCTTCAAGTTTTGATTTGATGGTACTGTTTGGAGAATGTGACACATAAACATCAAAACTGAAGGGTCTTTAGGGATGGCAAGATGGTGCTCAGCAGTACAGTACTAGCTGTGCAAGTCTAGCTATCTGAGTTCTATTCCTCAAACAATGAATGATAAACAAAATTAGAAACAAAACTCCCAAAGTGAAATATCTTTAAATAGTTGAAATTATTTTTATTTTTTTCATGAATGTTTGTGCATGCATGTGAGTGTGTGTGTGTGTGTGTGTGTGTGTGTGTGTGTGTGTGTGTGGTGGCATATGAGGGTGAGCTTGCCCATGTGTGTGCACATTGAGGCCAGATATTGGGTGTCTTTTTCTATTGATTTCCATTTTACGTACTTCTTTTGAGATAAAGCCTTCCACTGAACCTCGAACCATTCCAGCTAGACTGGATGGCCCATGGAGCCCACCTCTCTCTAACCACCCAGTGTTTGGGGTTTACTGATACGTGCTGCCATGCTTGCCTTCTACATGGTTTCTCGTGCTTGTCCAGCAAAACGTCACCTGTTGAACCACTTCCTAATTTTAAAATTCTTAAGAAACAACACAGTACGGTACCTTATAGATTTTTCAGGCTTGTTTGCTTTAATGAAAGCTGAGAAAAAATACAAAATTCCAGATATTACAAAAAGTACATGGAAGTCATATATTCCTTTTGTTTTCATACTGTATACCATTTCCTTTTCTCTTCTTAAGCAGCAGTTTATATCTTGTAAAGATGATTTGACTTCAAAGTGGTTATGGTATTTTGATTCTTTCCTTAACTTAATCATGGATGCAGCTTATTGTTAGTAGTCTTCATAGAAATATGCATGCCTGTCAAGTTATTGTAAGTGGTAAATCTATTTTTTTTGTATTAGAAGATTTTATTTAGCTATATGTTATTTATTATTTAAACCTGAATTCATATAATTTAACTATTTAATGATAAAATTTCATAATTTTTAATGCTTGCATGTAGTTAAAATTTAATGTTTTCTTAAATTTTACAATTAAGCTTCTATTTTTATTAAAATTTTCTAAAGTCATAAGTGTTCATAATCTAAAACATAGTATGATATGACGTTTGAAGCAGGAAGAGAAGTCCCTTCTCAATTCCTACATTTTCTCAGAATACAAGTCTTTGGACACTTTCATCTATTTATTCTGCTATTTATATCTTCATGACTAAATGAAAATCTTGGATTTATCTGTAGCAGTTTTGATTAGGTGTGCCTTCACACACGATTTCAAATAATGGTGGTTTATGTAAGTCAGAACTTTCTCTCTCATGGAAATGGATGACTAGTCCAAAGAAGTTATGGAGGTCTGCTCTATGGCAAAACGCAGTAGCTCAGATAAACGTGTCATTCACAGCTAATGATCACTTGTACTTCCAGCTTCCAGAAAGGAAAATGGGATGTAGGAAAGTACCCTGGCTGTGCCTGCTGAATGACACAGGGAACTAGCACAGGTCACATTAGCACTTACTTTCCTGGACACACTTAGGAGTAAGTGCAGTAGGGCGATTAGGCTGTGACTGCATAGTCCTCTATGGCTGTAGAAACAGTGGGTGAGAAATGAGGCAGGAAGGACAACAGTCTCTGGCCCTCTTTATACTTAGCTTTGCGATTGCACATATTCTCTGTAGGTTTCTTTTTACAAAATTTAGATTAAAAATTTCTGTACACCTCAAATCTCCTATCTTACTCCCCCTCCATTTTATGCTTCTTCTTTATAGTTCTGGGTTAACATGTTTCTTCTACGTTTTACACAGAAAATATGGGTCACAGCTGTTTCAAGCAGCTTACATTTCCCTTTTTATATGACTTTTTGTTTTTGGAAGAGATAAAACTGTCCTGGACTTTTTCATTTACTGATTTCCCCATCTAGAATTAATTTATCTCATAACTGCTCATACAAAGAGTAAAAGCCTCTCAAGGATGCCAAGCATGTCCAAATATGAGTCTGTGTTTCTCCTCATTCCCCACTAAAATCAGTCCCCTTCAGGCCCCTGCCTCAGGCTTTTCTCTGTGCTGTTTGCTCTCCAGGCTTGCTTTAGAACCACCTCCTGGGATTTCCTGCCTCCCTCCTGTGAAGGGTCCTCCAATTTTTCTTGGTAAGATCATCAGACTCTGGCAAATGCCTTCTGCTCCCTTCTACAAGTTAATCATGAGGGAAGAAGGACGTTTTCAACAGCTCTTGCCTTTCATCAAAGCCAGAAGGATGTGAGCAGATTGTTCTCTATGTTTCTTGCCTCAGTCTCATACAAAAGTCTGTTGAAACTCAGATTTCTCTTTAAGTGAGATATTCCTTTTCAGAATGCCAAGTGAAAGCTTGTGAAGCTTACAGTCTGATGTTCTGGGGCTGCTCACAAGGTCTGTGCTTCTCCTAATCCCCAGAGGGAGGTTCTGTGTATCACATTTTGTTGCTGCTGGCCCAAGGGAACTGTGTGCCATACAGATGATGAGTAAGGCTCTGTGAGATAGGTGATTAAATGGAATTACTAAATGTACGTCACCATGCCTAATCGACCATTTCATGTAGAAAACTCATCGGGATTTGACTGACTAGAACTGCATTGACAGCAGTTTACCCAATAATACCATAAATAGTTTTATTTTTGAGGGGCAGTACAACCGTCACAAGTGACTGATTTCTTTATTTTTTTTGTGCATTTACTTCCTTAATCACAAAGTCATCAGTCTCCAAATCTCCATCCCTGTAGACCTAGAAGGACCCTTGCACTCACACTGACCTTATACTTACTGTTTTTAATGGGGTTTCTTTCAGAATTGGAAATAACTACTTAGTGTTGAGTTTATCATGCTTAAAGATGCAATATCCTGGTCTTATCCTGAGGTTTCTGTAGAACAAAGTGGTGTCATTTCAAGTGGCTTTTTTTCTATGTGTTCTAAGCAAGGGTAACTAAAATGGGGCTTCGGAAAATACTCTAAAAATACGATTTTAATGTAAAATATTCAGGTAAATTTTCCCCACATAGTTAAAACAAAACAAACTTCCAACAGAGGACTACACAGTCCTACTAATGACTTCTCTGTGGGTACCTCTGTAATTATTTTACACAGTGGAGTGACCTATCGGCACAGCGGGGCTTGACACTGAGAATGTAAAGATCAATGTTGTTTAGGATCTGCTTTTAGCTGAGCACTGATTGCTATGTACAGATAGTCACTTGTCCACTGGTGAGCACTCTCATTAACGACAGGAAGGCTGTGACACCAGCGGAAAGAAATGTGGAAAGAAGGTTGCTAAGCAGCAAGGCAACTCTCAGTAAGTGGCAACATATTTTCAAAAATATTAAGACAACCACAGAAGCCTGCTAACACAGCTAGAGTCGATTTCAATTCTGTCGCTTCTATTTTGTTAGTTTTTCAAGATAATATTCTGGTTACTTATTTTGAAATACTTTGTATATTGTAATTATTTGCGATGTGAATTTAATACAATCCTTGGGGCTTAGTTTAAAAGTATCATGCATCTTCACAATCCAAAATGGAGAAGTTGGGTAATAAGAGTGAATGTGAGAAGGGTGGCATTAATGCAAGCCAGTCACTGATGTAGCTTCTGACAAAACATGTGGCTGCAATAGTAACAATGGACGCATGAGAATAGCAGTGCAGGCTAGTGCATATAAAATCTTTTGTGCATCTGAAGGACTGACAAATTGCTGCCCACTCTGATGAAGCTAAGTGTTCCAGCATATAATAAACAGTCTAAACAAATACTTGATTTAACTAAAGTTAACCTTTTCCTGGTGCTCAATTTCCATATGGTTTAGCATCAGAGAGTTTTCAGAAAGGAATATTTGAAATTTTGTTCCAGGTCTTACCATTTATGTCAATTTGAAGAAAACTCCTATTTTCAATACTGAATACTCCAGCCTGTGGATAAATCTTGTACCCACATTTATTTAAATACTTTAAACTTCTCTCAGTGGAGTGATTAGTTTTCTGAAAGGATGACTTTCACATCTTTATGAAATTCTAGGAGTTTAATCCACGAATGTTGCTACAAACGTTATCTTTAACTGTGGTATTTTGTTTATAATTGCCACTATATGGAAATGGATTGATTTTGGTTTTTTTTTCTAGAAAAAATCATATCTAATACCAGATAAACTCAGTCCATAATTCAAATAATTTATTTTGAATAATCTAGGTTTTTCATTAAGCATAATCATTTCATCTATCATGTTGAAAATTTTATTTTTTCAACTCTTACACCCCTTTTTCCTAGCATTAATTATTAATTTTGCATCCATCCACTTCGCTGAAGGTGTTATCACCTGCACAAGTACCCTGGCAGAATTATTGGGATCACTTACACATGCAGTTGTATCTTCTGCAGAGCAATACTTAAAGATCTCCCTGTGCAGTTAGTATCCCCTTGATCTCCTTTAGTTGTGAAAACCACATGGTATCGGCATAAAGCGGACAGGTTGATGATACAATCAAACCAAAGTCCCAGACATAAATCTACATATTACAAACATAATTTTTGATTCAAGAAGCCAGAAATATACAAAGGAGAAAAGAAAGCATCTTCAACAAATGGTACTAATCTAACTGGATGTCAGTCTATAGAAGGATGCAAATAGATCCATATCTATTATCCTGCACAAAACTCAAGTTCAAGTAGATTAATACCTCAACATAATACCAGATACACTGAACCTGACAGAAAGCAGGGGATAGCCTTGAATGCTTTGGCACAGGAGACAATTTCCTGAATAGAATACTAATCTCAAAGACACTAGGATCAACAATTAAGAAATGGGACCTTATGAAACTAAAATCTTCTGTAAGGCAAAGGATACTGTCAAAAGGACAAAATGGAAGCCTACAAAATGGGACAATATCTTCATCAATTCCACATCTGACCGAGAGTTCAAATGGCCTAGAAACATTTAAAAAAAATATTCACCATCCTTAGCCATCATGGAAATGCAAATCAAAATAATTCTAAGATTCCATCTTGTTCTTGTTATAATGGCTAAGATAAAAAACACAACTGAAGGCACATGCTAGTGAAGATGTGGAGCAAGGGGAACACTCCTTTGCTGGTGGGAGTGCAAACTTGTACAGCCACCTTGGAAATCAATATGGTGTTTTCTCAGAAAATTGGGGATAGACATACCTTAAGACCCAGGTATACCACTCCTCGGTATACACCCAAAGGATATTACACCATACCACAAGGACGCTTGCTCAACTATGTTTATAGCAGCCTTATTCATAATAGCCAGAAACTAGAGATAACCTATGTAGTTGGAGTTTTCCTGCCTGGCCCAGTCCGGACAAATCTCTCTTACCCACCAGTCCCACAGTCGCTCAGACCCAACCAAGAAAGCACACAGAAACTTACATTGTTTACAAACTGTATGGCCGTGGCAGGCTTCTTGTTATCTACTTCTTCTATCTTAAATTAACCCATTTCTGTTAGTCTATACTTTGCCACATGGCTTGTGACTTACCAGTGTCTTTACATGTTGCTTTTCATGGCGGCAGCTGGCAGTGTCTCTCCCCAGCCTTCTACTTCCCAGAATTCTCTTCTCTCTTGTCCCGCCTATACTTCCTGCCTGGCCACTGGCCAAACAGCATTTTATTTTTACAGAGCGATATCCACAGCACTTCCCCTTTTCTTTTTTTTTTTTTTTTAAAGGAAGGTTTTAACTTTTACATAGTAAAATTACATATAACAAAACAATTGTCAACCAAGAATTATAGTTACATCATTAAAGAAGATATCCTATCTTATATTGGTGAGTCTAAGGTTTTATATCTAACTTATCTTTTATCATAACTAAGCAAAATTATAACTATCTAGTCTTCAACCACATCAAAGACCTCAGAAGGATATAATATTACCTGAGAACCGGGAGAAGGATGCAAGCAACTTTCTGGAGTCTTGCAGGGTAGACAGTGACAGCTGGCAGCCTGGACAGTCACCTAATGTTTCTTTGTAAAGTTGGGGCATTTGTCTTCAGCCCACAGGGCTAGAGTCTCTCAGTCACTTCTCTCAGTGTCCTGTAGAATGTCTGGCAGTTTCCTCTGCAAAACAGGAACCTGAAGGACCATTTTGTCAAGCAAAGTTTAGTGGTCACCTTTCTATGGGTCCTGAATGTCCAGTTGATGGAGCAGTCCAGACAAGAACAGTTTCTTGCCCAAATGGCTATTTTTGCCAAGGTGAAGATAAACTCCATATGAAGAGTCTTCAATGCCCATCCTCCTCTCTAAAGTAAATCGGTGCTGTTAGGAGCAGACATGTCTCACTGTCCAGAAAGTCTAAATTTTAAAAGTATTTTAAATGCCATATTCTGTAGGTATTTAAAGTATTTGAAGATTACCTATCTATCTGAAATATGTCTATGTATACCTAGAAGACTTACCTAACATGGCTACAAGTATGATTATCATAGATGACTAATTATTAATCTATTTTTAATTATCCATTACAATTTAAAATGAGCTATATAAACATAATACATTAAACACGAGTAGAAAAATATACACAATATAACAAAATTAACTTTAAGTTTGTATCAATAGACTAAAAACTATACCAATGTAAAACATTTTTAAAAAGTTATTGTTCTTTAGAAGTTCCTTAATCTACCCTTCATCCTATCATATCTATATCATATCCCCTTTTTATCTTTAGAAAGAGATTGCATAAATAATCAAACAGTTTTAAATAAAAATGTTGGTTTTTCTCTGTCCCACACCAGAGGGTTCTTCTGATTTGGGACACAAGAATCTCTCAACCTTTTCTTTTGTCAATATGCCTGGGTTTAGAGAAGGAGTGAGCCAATTCCATCTCCAAAGCCAGCTTGATAATTTTGGGAATGTGGGCGTAGTTTCTCTTACTACTTCCTGCTGAAGGGGGGCACTGTATCTTATGGGGACACAAAGAAAATTTTAGGATTATGGAGTAGTCTGTGAGGGTAAACCTCTGAGCCAGTTGCCTTGAAACCATTCTGGATGTTGGATCATCTGGGCTATGGTGTCATCAGAGACCTTTCAGGTGGTCTTGGCTGATCAAACCTGATGTATCTTAATCTGGAACAAATCCATAGCCTCTGGCTTTCTGTGGAAACAAAAGCAGAGACTCTTTACCAAAGTAACATATCCTTATATCCAAATTTTGAAGTCAAGGTACCTTTAAAATTTACACATTTGTTTAACTCAACAGCTTTTATGATCAAATCTTTTTCAGCTGTTAAAAATCCCAAAAACAAGACAAACCAGATTCTCTGTGTAATATCCATCTTTGTAAGACTGAAATGCTGCTGTGGCTGCTGGCTCCGCCCACCTCAGCTTCCCAACATGGCGGTGGTACAGTTTACCACCAGCTCTGGGTCTGGAGCCATGTGTACCATCATCTATCAGAAGCAGTTCTATCAAAGCAGTGCATAGCCCAGAAATCTTTTTTTTTAAACTGGCAAAGGCTAAATCCACCATGCAGCAGAGTAAAGTGCTGCTTGTAGATTCCTCATTCCCGCCACACGGCAGGTCAGACGCACACGCCAAGAACCCGCCATAGTAGCTCAAACTGGCAGGCTGCCGCTAACTTGAGACAACTAGGAAGCTGTTTTTAGCTCCGTCTTAGAATCTTTTTTCTCAGGTTTTAGGTGGAAACTCTTGGCAATACATTGGGCGGAAACCAATTATAAGGGACCATTATCTTCAAGATTCTAATTCTCTCCATGCTTACTCTTGATTTCTTGGAATCCTTTCTTACATGTCATGACATCTTTAAATCCAAACCTTCCATTCTGATAAAAAATAAGTTTTTTCCAATAGCAATCTCTGAAGTCTCCAGAAGGCAGATGGGGCCCCAACAACAACAACTCTACCCAATCCAGAATGATGCAAAGGTAATCATCATCATACTACACTTCTTGCCAAGATTTCAGACAATCTTACCCATTACTCTGAGAGTTGCTGCAGAATCTACAGTTAGTCTGAGATTTAACTATCTGAGCTTTCTCACAATACCCAACAGAGATACCATCGCTCCCTAAACAGCAGGAAGCAATTCTAAGAAAATGACGCCCCTTCTCCCTAAGGTTTCATATTTCTCAGGGTTATGGATAATGGTTCTAGGGTTGGGGGTAGAAGAAACTGTTAAACTCAGTACTCTCCATAAGGAAAGAAAATATGTCTCAAAAAAAAAAAAGGGAAAAGAAGAAATGGAATGTATAGGTATAAGATATTATGGTAGACTATCATATACATTAGTAAACAAATTTAGTAATATAGCAGCCTTTGCACTGTTATGAATTCTTATATGTTGATACAAATATAACCTTTTTACATTCCTATTTAAGATAATTTATATATTGATACAAATACAGAACTATGTTTGTTATATTGTACACATATTTTTAGTCTTATGTGAAATATTTGTATATTGATACAAATGTGAATTTATATCTATCATACTGTATGTATGTTCTACTTCTGTTTAAGATATTCTGTATACTGATACATATTTAGGATTATTATCATATTGCATATTGCACTATACATTCCTACCTCTGTTAAAGATATTTTGTGTATTGTCACAATTTAAAGTCATTGTCCTTTTACTGTGCATTTGCTTACAGACTGTTTGCCTTATTTATAGGAAGCTTAGTCCTTAGGTTGTTTAGGTAGATAAGACTTACATAGTTATTGTCACCTATGCTTGTCGTCTCTATAATTATGTTAGTTAGGTTATCCAGATTTATAAATACATAGGTCAGATGGACAGGTAATCTTCAAACACTTCATGGACCTAGAGAACATGGCATTTAAATAACTTAGAATTCTGTTGACGTGAGACATAATTGCTCCTGGCAGCACCAATTTGATCCTGAGAGAATGTTGGGCTTCTAAGACATTTCCATTTGGAAGTTTGTCTTCTTGGCACAAAATGGCCTACTGGGCAAAGAACTGCCCTTGCCTCAACTGCTGACAGTACAATTGCTGTCCTTTCTGGACAAGCAGGACACAAGGAAAGCGACCACTATACTTTGCCAAGACATGGTAAGATGGTCTTTTAGAATTCCTGCTTCTGAAAATGGTCTGTCAGATACTCTAGGCCTGTAGCCAATTTGAATGCACCAACGATGCTGAGAAACATTAGGTGACTGTCCAGGCTGCTAGCTGTCTCTGTCTACTCTTGCAAGACTCCCGAAAGTTGCTTGCATCCTTCTCCCATTTCTCAGGTATTATTATATTCCTTCTCAGGTCTTTGATGAGGTTGAAGATTAGCAGTTATAGTTACAACTTAGTATATATACATATATAATATCTTAGATAGGATATATTAAGTATTAGACTCAGGTTCTTTAGGATAGGACACCTTTTGGAATGATCTTTGTAACACGCCACCTACCCATGCTCTAGACTTCCCTGGATTTTACTATGTGTTTTTTGCTTGATATTGTTTGCACTTATTGTAATTCCAACTTTTCTAGGTCATTATCCCTCATTACTCCTGGACAATATTTGATAACCATCTCTTTGTATATAGCCTTGTATTAGGTTAGAACTTTCTTATTTAGACAAAAGGGGGAGATGTAGTGGATAGCCATCCCAGCATTGGCCTGGAAGTTCCAACCCCCATTGAGGCTTTGGTAATGGTCACGCCCACAAGGCGGTGCAGAGGAGGAAGCGGAAGACCAAGGATCGGGAAGAGTCTCTCTCTCTTGGTTCCAGGACCCTGCACACTGGAGGTAGACCAAGCAGAGTTCTCCAGAGAACACCACTGGACTGTGCTATACCTTTGCCAGACCCTGCAACCTACCCCTTCATTTGTAAGTTAGCCCACAAAATAAACCTCCCTTTTAACTATGTGGAGTGGCCTTAATAATTTCACCAATAAACCTAGATGTCCATCAAACAAAGAATGGATAAAGAAAATATGGTACATTTATACAATGGAATCTTGTTCATCAGTTAAAAAAATGACATCATGAAATTTTCTGGAAAATGGATGGAACTAGAAAAGATCACCCTGAGTGAGGTAACTCAGACTCAGAAAACAAACATAGTATGTACTCACAAATATGTGGATGTTAGCTGTAAAGTAAAGCATAAACATTCTATAAATCCAGAGACCCAAAGAAGCTTAAGTGACACAGACGGCTGAGGGTGGGGGTAGGGGAGCACACATGAATCTCACTATGAAGGGGAAACAGAAGAGACATCATAGGCAGATGACTGAGAGGTCAGAATGCAGAGGTAGGTGGACATGGAATAAGAGGCATGGAGTTGGGGGAGGACTAGGAAGGAAGTACTGGGACAGACACCTGGAATCAGGGGCATCTCTTGGATGAGTCAGAAGCCTAGTCCAATGGAAACTCCCTAAAATCTATGAGGGTGACCCTAGTGAACACTCTGAGCAATGGGAGATACAGAGTTTAAACCAGCCATTTTCTGTGATCAAGCAAGACTTCCAGTAGAAGTATTGGGGTATCAACCCAGTCACAAAGCCTCTGACCTACAATTGGCCCTTCCTATATGATATGCTGGCAAAGATGGTACATAAATTATGGAAGTGGTCAACCAATGCCTGGTCCATCTTGAGACCCATACCATGAGAGACCCATCCCTGATAGTGCCTGGAGGGCCAGGACCTAGGGGCTGGACAGCTCAGAGACCTAGGATAGAACTAAACATGACTGGCAAAAGAAAAAAAAAAAGAAAAGAAAAGAAAAAGAAAGTCAATGAAATGGTTTCTAATGATATTCTGTTATACTCATAGATTGTTGTCTAGCCCAATTGTCGTCAGAGTGGCTTTACCCATTGACTGATGGAAACAGATGCAGAGACCCATAGTCAAAAATTAGGCAGATCTTGGGGAATCCTGTGGAAGAGAGGGAGGAACGACTAAGGGAATCAGAGCAGCCAAGGACACTATAAGAAAACCCACAGAATCAACTAAACTGGGCTCATTGGGGTTCACAGATACCGAACCAACAACCAGGGAGCTTGCATAGGACTGAAATAGGCCCTCTGCATATACGTTACTATTGTGTGTAGGTTGGTCTTGTGGAACTCTTAACAGTTGGAGCAGTGTTGTCTCTGACTCTGTTATCTGCCTTTGGGACCCTTCCCTCTTACTGGGTTGTTTCATCCAGCCTTAATAGTAGAGGAGGTATCTGGTCTTACTGCAACTTGATACACTGCGGCTGGCTAATAAACATAGGAGGCCTATACTTTTCTGAGGAGAACAGAGAAGGAGTTGGGGAGGGACTAGGAGGAGAGGAAGGAGGGAGGAAAAACAGTGATTGGGCTGGGAAAAATTAATTAATAAATATGATTTTAAAAAGGAAGGGGAACCAAGTGGACTTAATTTTGTTTTCTATGATTTTACTTACCTTAGGGACAATGTTTGTGATTTGTCAGGTACTATATAAATATTTTAATGTTTAATTAATTAAAAAAGTAGTCAAATCAAATAAAAATATATGGACCCTTGAGACTGGTGAGATAGCCCAGCAGGTAAAGCACTTTGCAGGCAAGGGTAAGGACTTACATTCAAATTTCCAGAACCCATGTTAATAGCTGACTTGTCTATAATCCCAGCTCCTACAGAAAAATGGGAAACAATGATAGGAGAATCCTTGATAGCTCAATTGCCAACTAACCTGATGTACACTGTGTCAAACAACAAAAGTCCCTCCCTCAATCAAGGAGAAAAGTGAGGGTGAGAACTCATACCCAAGGGTGCCCTGTGATATACATATGCACATTACTGCACATGCATGCCCATATTCTCTTCCCAGCCCTGTATGTATGTGTGAGGGGGGATTGAGTTACAGGGTTACTTATTCCTATAATCTTCTTTGTACTTTGCTGTTTGAGTTCCTGAACTTGTTAGAAAGCATTTTTTACACAGAGGTATAGCACTATCTTTTGACTTTTAAAGATGTTTTATGAAATACAGTGTTCTGGTAATCTTACTATTTGAAAAAATTTACTGTGGGATATTTGTACACTGTGTGAAGATGTATTACTTTGATTGTTGTAATAAAAAGCTGAATGGCCAATAGGCAGACAGGGAGTATAGACAGGACTTCTGGGCAGAGAGAGAACTCTGGGAAGAAAGGTGGAGTCACCAGCCAGAGGAGGATGGAGCAGGATGGGTAGTATGGAAATGAGGTAACCAAGCCACATGGCAGAATGTAGATTAATAGAAATGGGTTAATTTCAGTTATAAGAGCTAGTTAGGAACAAGCCTAAGCTAAGGCTGAGCTTTCATAATAAGTCTCCATATTGTTATTTGGGAACTGGCTGGTGGTATAAAGAAAGACTTGCTACAGAAGCAAATGTATGTTTTAAAATAACAGCAGGTTGCATTTGGTCAAAAATATGATACTGTCTTTTTTTCTGCCCTTTTCCAGCTTGTTACCTGTATGTTTTAAAGAGTTTGTAGTACTCGTTTAACTTTCCAACTTTCCTGAATGAAAATTAATTAACAAAGACCTAGTTTCATACCATAATTAATTTATCACTTTTTGTTCTTTTTTAATTTGACTGTTCAAATTTCAGTTGAACTCCATATATATATGATTGTTAGGTGTACGTTTTTCATGCCTCATAAAACAATTAATATTTTTTCCTGAGGATACCTAAGAATATCCTTTCATTTTCATGTTCTTCTCCAATAAGGAATACAGATAACTGCTCACAAAAAAAATAGATGAAACTTAAAATATTTAGCAACTGATGTTTATTTCTTAGACATAATTGCTACCCCCAAACATGCTGAGTTGGAACTCTAGAATATCAGACCTTGAAGATACGTTAAGCATTTTGAGTTGTAGATAAATAATCATCTGTTCTTTCACTATTTAGTTGCTTTTTAAGTTGCATTTGTGCTTTTTACCATCAACATAAACAGGACATGGTTCCGTAGGTTACTCAGAAAGCGGTGTAAAGTGCTGATAAATATATGACATCAGATTTATCAAATTCTGACAAATGTTTTGGCTAATTTACAAATGATTTGCGTATAAGAAGACAATTAAAATGTGCTTTCAATGAATGTGTATAATTCATTTTCAATAACATTTATATTGGTAAAAAATTTAAATATTTGAAGGATAGAATGGGCCTGTGATATGCTGATTCCTAAGGTGTCCCATATCTTTTTTTTATTTCAAATTTTATTTTTATATGGATATTTGTGTTTTAATTTTACATATCAACCATGGGTTCCCCTGTCCTCTCCCCTCCTGCCCCCTCTTCTCAGCCCCTCCCCCCCATTCCCATTCCTCCAGGCCAAAGACACCCCTGGGGATTTAGCTCAACCTGGTAGATTCAGAACAGGCAGGTCCAGTCCCCTCCTTCCAGGCTGAGCAAAGTGTCCCCACATAAGCCCAAGGTTCCAAACAGCCAGCTCATGCACTAAGGACAGGTCTGGGTCCCACTGCCTGGGTGTCTCCCAAACAGTTCAAGCTAATCAATTGTCTCACTTATCCAGAAGGCCTGATCCAGTTGGGGTCTCCACAGTTTTTGGTTCATAATTCATGTGTTTCCATTAGTTTGGCTATTTGTCCCTGTGCTTTTTCCAATCTTGGTCTCAATAATTCTTGCTCCATCAACCTGGACGTGAGTGGGGGTAATGAAGGGAAAGGTTCAGGGGAAAGACAGCTTAGAGGAGCAGGAGATCACAGCTGGATCAAGAACAGAAAGGGAGAACAAGGAATAACAGACCATGATAAATGAGGACCACATGAGAACAGGAAGAAGCAAATTGCTAGAGAGGCCGCCAGAAATCCACAATGATACCTCCACTGTAGACTACTGGCAATGGTCAAGAGAAAGACTGAACTGACCTAGTTTGGTGATTGGATGGCCAAACACCCTAACTGTCGTGCTAGAACTCTTATCCAATAACTGATGGAAGTGGATGCAGAGATCCACAGCCAGGCCCCAGATGGAGCTCCAGGAGTCCAATTGGCAAGAAAGAGAGGGATTGGGTGTCCCATATCTTTAACTTGCAACTTTAGACATCCACATTTACTGGCCAAACTACATACTTTTCACATTTCTGCTTGGCTTTTTGCTTTTAATTCTTAGGATAAACTTGCCTAAAAGCAGACAGTAATTCTCATGCAACAGCCTAAATGCTTAGCTGACTCTTAGCATTTCCTTCAGTGTGAGTACAATGGTTATATATTTTATTTTTATCAATACTGAGGTTGCCTGACTATTCCTAAGCTTTTCAAATTTGTATGTTGTTGTTTTATTTTAATGACTTTCTGGTCATTGTCATTTCAAGTAATTTTTCTGTGTCATCCCCTCTTCTTCCCCCTTAAAAGTTCCGACGCCATATCTGACCGTTCGGCATTCTTCTGCAGTTCCTGATTGCTGTGTGGATTTGATCAGTGGCATTGTTTTCACCTGCTATCATGCTTTCTCTTGCTGTCATCATGATATTAATAGTCTGGGTCAAATAGGGCTCTGGTTTTTCTGCTGATTTTCTTTGATTCTTTGTGCTTTGTAATATTTAATAAATTGGCATTAAACATACTAGCAGATGTTAGGATTATGTCTGGACATAGGGCTCATTTCTTATTTGCTCAATCTATTGACACTAAGCCAATATCACCAGGAGATGAGTTTTGGTTTGTTTTTCCTGTAGTACTTTCAGTATAATACAGTTTTCAAATCCCTCTAGTATTGTGTTGAGATTAGGACAAAGGCTAAGCTGCTTGTTTTATTGATGTTCTTATTACCCTCTCAGCTTGAAACATTCCCTGTTTGTCTCTGAGTGACATTGTTGTCCCATGTTCTTATACTTCCCCATCAGAAGATGCTGTTACTTGATTCATTTTGTGTGTGTGTGTGTGTGTGTGTGTGTGTGTGTGTGTGTGTGTGTGTGTGATACATCTCCTGCTTGCGGTGGAAGGTTTTATCTTTTTGCTTTGTGTTCAGTGGCCTGTGAGGTCACATAGCCTCCTGCCTCAGGGAAACTATACTGTTTCTTGCCATTCCTTGAGGGAATTAATTTTTGTTTCATGGTAGAGACTGGCCAGAAGGATCCAGGCATGGATTCCTGCATTTACCCCAGTGGCTCTTCCTTCCTTTTCTAGGTATATCAGCAAGGGAGTACTTCATCATTCTGTCCACCATTCAGTTTCTCTCCCAAGGTCTTAGTAAGATCAGAGGGGAAGAGTTTAGAATGGCCAAGTTATTTTTCCGTAGATCTCCCCATGCTCCCTTCAGCCTGTACTCCTTTTTCTTAGAAACAGAAGGTACCAGACTTTTCTCAGATGTCTCTGCAACCTTAGGGTTCTGATACATACAAACAATGTTATACTTCTGAAGACTATTCAGTATTTTCTGGTTGTTTGATGGGTGATATTCTTCCCAACTTCTTATTTTATTAGCAGAGTGCAAATAAGTTATGAGTAGAAAAAGAGAAAGCATGTGAGCAAAAAGAGCTGAGCTCAAAGGATAAATTATAGTGAAATAAAATGGAGATGATACTGAAGTGAGGTTATAGATACTTTAATGATGATCTTCTGAAATACTATCTGTTGTAAATATTATAAACCTGTTTGCTGTTAAAGACCATAACATTGTGCATTTACAAATGACGCTTTTATGAAATGTGAAGGAATTTGTTAAATTATGGGATATTTACTAAAAATGCAAATTATTGAATTAATGTTAGTTCATAAAACAAATTGCTATTATTCTCCTGGCATTTGTTTTGGAAATTATTTCTAAGGAAATGTAAATCATATTCTATACAAAGGCATTAATTATCATCTGCATTTGGATGTTTCAGTTGCACTGAACAAAAATTCTGTTTAAATTACCTTAAATAGAAGAATGAATGAAGAAAAATAGAGTGAAAGTTTCATAGTATTCGTACCTTTATAAACTATCTCTTGGTTGAAGCATTGTTCCCAAGGCATACAGTATGTTTTCTTAATTTGAATTAAATTTTGGAATCTTTCCTGCAAGTGTCAGTGAATTCAAACCTTCTTAGATTAAAAATAATCTTCAAATAACTCTTAAAGATGCATTGGAAGCAGAGAAATGGATTAGTGAGGCAGTTCTCAAAATTCATTCTACATAGTTTTGAATACCCAGTAGATATGAAGTACCAAACTAGATACCCCAGAGATTTAGATTATAAGAGAAGTCTGTGTCTACCTTCAAAGATAGAGTAAAACTTGGCAATATATTGCAGAATAGAAGAAAGCAGAATTTTTGTTTTATATATAGTAAAACTCTTGAAGGTTCTTTAGAAAAAACAAATTAGGAATTATTATTCTAACACATAAAAGATGGTTCAAGATTTAAGATGTTGTCTGAGACCCATGCCCTTTGTACCTTCCATTCAGCTTCTCTCCTGTTTGTTTTGTTGTTGAAAACATATTCTTTTCTCATACACTGTATCCTGACTGTAGTTTCCTCTCTTTCCACTCCTCTCAGTTACTTTCCACATCCCATCCCTTCCAGATATGCTCCCTTTCTGTCTCTCATTAGAAAGGAACAGGCTCCTAAGAGATGACAAGCACACATGACAAAATAAAATATAAATTGAAGCAAAAACTTACATATCAAAGTTGGACATGCAACCCAATAGGAGGAAAGGAGGCCCAAGAGCAAGCAATAGAGTTGAAAGCCACTAGTTCTCCAACCCAGGAGTCCCATAAAAATTCTAAGTTAATAGCTATAATATATATGCAGGAGACCTGGTGTAGACCCATGTCTGCCCTGTGCTTGCTGCTTCAGTCTCTGTGAACTCTAAGTGCCTTGCTTAGTTGATTCAGAACCTATGTTCTCCTGGGGTTCTCCATCCACTCTGACTCTTACAATCTTTCTAAGTGTGGGATTCTCTTACCTCTGAGAAGAGAAATTTGATGGATAACTTGCATTAGACTCTCTCTGTATAATGTCTGGCTGTGGGTTTCTGCAGCTGTTTCCATCTGCTGCCAGAAGAAGCCTCTCTGCAGATGACTGGATAAGGCACTGACTGATCTATGACTAAAACAGAATAACATTAGGAATCATTTTAGTTGCTTACTCATTTACTGTTTGTTTTGATTTTTAATTTTTGACCAGTTGTTTTGGTTTTACCTTACAACTCTGGGCTATCTAGTCTCTGGTACTTGGTTACCCAAGCAGTGTCATGTATAGGTTCCTTCTCGTGGTGTAGGTCTTAATCAAATCAGACATTGCTTGGTTACTTTCATAAGTTCTGTGCTGCCATTGCCCTAGCATATTTTGCAGGCAAGACAGATTGCAGGTCAAAGGTTTTGTGGCTGGTTGGTGTCTACTTTTTCTTTCAGTAGCTTGCAGAATACCTTCCCACACTAAAGAAACAATAATATAGGGGAGAAGCTCCATGTAGGTACCAGCTCACCTTTTCCATGTTTAATGAGTTGTATGGATGTTGTCCTAGGCAAAGGGACTCCACTGTCAGTTTGTGGAGAACAACCTTTTCTCTTAGCATAAGGCTGGATTATTTGGGAATTTCTACAGAACACCCTTGGCCAACAACTCAATTGAATGCAACACAATATCACCACTGGAAGCCTTGCCTGGCTACAAGAGATGGCTAGTTAATATTCTCTGTATCTCATCCTAGGAGTCCTTATTAGATTCCAGGAAGTTTCTACTGCACTAGATTTCCACACCAGCCCTCAAGTACCTCCCCAATTCTAGCTGTCTCTCCTTCCATCCCATCTACTCCCTACAATGATCCCTCCCACTCACCTGCTTACCAACTCCCAGTCCACTGTTAAAATCTATTCTATTTCCCCCTCATAGAGAGATCCATGTATGCTTCCCACTAGACTCCTCTTCTTTACTTAACCACTCTGGATCTATGGATTATAGCTTGGATATCATTTACTTAACAGCTAATATCCACTTATAACTGACTATATACCAGAGCTGTCTTTCTGGATCTGGGTTACTTTACTTAGGATGACCTTTTCTAGTTCCATCCATTTGCCAGCAAATTTCACGATATCATTTTTAATAGCTATGTAAATATATCACATTTTTAAAATCCATTCTGCTATTGAGGGACTTCTAAGTTATTTCCAGTTTCTAACTATTATGAATAAAGCTACTATGAACATGTTCGAGCAAGTATCTTTGTGGTAAGACACAATGTCCAGTGGGTATATGCCTCCAAAATGATATAGCTCGATCTTAAGGTAGATTGGTTCCAAGCTTCCTGAGGAATTGCCACACTGATTTACATAGTGGATACAAAAGTTTCCACTTTGACCAGCAGTGAATGAATGTTCCCCTTGCTCCATATCCTTGCCAGCATGAGCTATCATTTTGTTATTGATCTTAGCCATTCTGACATGTGTAAGGTGGAATTTCAAAGTAGTTTCAATTTGCATTTCTATGATGGCTAAGGATATTGTACATTTCCTTAGATATTATCAAACATTTACATTTCTTCTACTAAGAATTTTCTGATTAGACGTGTACCCCACTTGTAAATTAGATTATCTGTTTTTGATATCTAGTTTCTTTAGTTCTTTATATATAATGTATATTAGTCCTCAATCTGATGTTAAGTTGCTGAAAATCCTTTCCTATTCTGTAGGCTTCCATTTTGTCTGATTGATAGTGTCTTTTGCTCTACAGAAGCTTTTCAACTTCATGAGGTCCTGTTTATTAAATGTTGATCTTAGTGACTACACTATTGATGTTCTGTTCAGAAAGTTGTCTCCTGTTCCAATGTGTTCAAGGCTATTTCCCACTTTCTTTCCTATCAGGTTCAGTATATCTGGTTTTATGTTGAGATACTTGATCCATTTGAGCTTGAGTTTTATTTAGGGAGATGAATACGGGTCTATTTGCACTCTTCTACATGTAGACACACAGTTTGATAAGCATTGTTTGTTGAGGATGCTTTTTTTGGCCAATGTATTTTTTGGCTTTTTTTTTTTAATCAGAAATAAAATGTCCATATATATTTGTGTTTTCCTGGATTCCTATAAGGGATCTATTCATTTCTTCTTTAAGAACCTCTATCATTTTTGTAGAGTTGGTTTTAAGGTCTTTTTCTTGTGCGTCAACTATGTTAGAATATTTAGGGCCTGCTATGGTGGGATAGCTGGGCTCCAGTGGAACATATTGCCATGGCTGTTATTGATTGTGTTCTCCCAATGGCATCTAAGTATCTGTATTTAGGATGATTATAGGTCTAGGTGCTGATTTCTAGGCTTCTCTTTGTTGGGTGAGTGTTTTATTCCTTGGTTTTTGTTTCTTCTCTAGATTTTGGAGAGTGTGATGGCTGTGTGTTGCCTGTTTTACTATTCTGCTCTTGCTAGTGTGTTCACAGTGAGTACCTGTTGCATTTGGAGATTGGGGGTCAGCAGACAGTGTGATCACTGGGGAAGGCAGGCTGAAGTTCATATATGTGTGCTAGTGATGAGACTGAGAGATTAAGTCTGGGGGAACAGAGAGAGCAGAGAATGTCTGTAATGGCCTACTTGTTATTTTGTCAGGTGTGTTGACAGGGTTGCCTGCTTGAGTTGTGGGCTGGGATATGGAGACAAGTGTGAGGAAAGAGGTTAAGAGAAGATGGATGGTCTGTGGGATCCACAGGGGATATGGGCAGGGAGGAAGGGAGGCTACAGCTAATGATCTGTTGCAAAGAGACAAAGGGATTGAGTCTGGGGAACTGAGAGAGTGCAGTTGGGAATCTTGCCTATTGATTTCTTTTGGAAGGTTCTTCTATTGAAATTGTCCTCAGAATTTCAGTAGCGCAGAGCTTTGAATTGTTTTCAAGGTCATTAAGTTCAATTTCCTCATTTTACAGTTTATGTAAAAGATCAGAGATGAAAAGGGACTTAAAAAAAGACCTAATGTAGTCAACAAATGGGGAATCTGGAAGAGCACACAATTTCTGTGACTTTTAGTCTGTATTTCTTCTCATTATTCTATGTTTACCGTTTAAAAAGGAAATAATTCTGACAATGTTATGTGCACATGAGGTCATTTGTCCACATACCATAGAAGCTGGATGCCATAAACTCTCTGGGAGTGTTCTATAGCTATTTCCAAAGGCAAAGATTGCAGGCACATACAGCTGCTTGTGAGTTGAACTATCAACTTCAAGTGTATGCTGCAGTTTTCCTTCATCCTCAAAGACATTTTTCAAATGTTTTATTTTTGACACTGCCACCTACCCACACTTATGAATATTAAATAATGTTAGAGGTTAATGCACTACTAATGGTAGGTTATTGACTCTCAATTGACCCCTTTTGGCATAAATGCCCAATAAAATGTTCTTCTCTAGTAAAATTAGATAGTCTTTTTATGTTTTGCCTGAAAGGAGGCAATGGAGTTTTATGTGTCTTTACATGGCATAATTCTTTTAGGATTCTGTGAAGAATCTTTGTGATTTTCATAAATATTTCATAAACCATTGATGACTTTACTACTTTTTTTTGTAGGCTTTCATTCATAGTTAATTCTCAGAATAGAGTTTGTTTATGAAGACTTATTCAGAACAATTTAACATTTAATTGAATAATTTAGAAATCCTATTTGAGGTACTTTGTTATATTAATAGTAATATAAATAATAGAAGTTAAGATAATTAGGGAGATTATAAATCTGCGCACTGGCTTTATTCCTGTACAGTTAACACAACCATTTGTCAACTTGACTTCTCTTTATAGTAAAGATAAAGGAGTATTTTATTTAAGAAATTCATTTACAGTCTAAGTTGGCTTGAAAATAAATTGAAATTGCTTAATGGATTATAACAAAAAAAATCAAGCATTATTAACTTTGTTGACATTTTGGTGTCTGAAGTATGAAAAAAAGAGACTTTTTATTTTTTGACAATATTGTAAATGAAACCTGGTATGGTCACAACTAAAAATAGTGTCTCTTATCATCAGTGGTGAGATGTGTCTAACATACTCCATCACCATACTAGAAAAATCTTAGTGATCAAGCTTTCTGTGCAACACAGCATAGAGTTATATAACCTGTGCATATTCTTCCACATGCTTTAAACCATTGTTAAGTTAGTTGAAATATCTGAGATGTAATTGTTATTTAGTTTTTGTGCTGCATTATTTAGGGAATTATGACAAGGAAAATGCTTGTATATTTTAAATATATATATCATTTAGGGGTGTTTTATATCTTGATGATGTTGAGAGTTGCATTGTAAATTTCTGCATATACTTAAAGAATGTTATTCTGCAACTATAAAAAGGATCAAGTCAAATATGTGAGTGTGAGGGTCTCATGAATCATGAAAATATGTGAGATAGTTATTATGCAGTATTCTAAACACTATATAATTAACTCCGTTCTAGCTATAGAGACAGACTCAAGAACTTAAGCATCATCACCATGAAAGGTCTTGATTGGACAGAAAACAGGGATGAGCTAACAGAAGCTTAGATTTGTCAGAGATTTATTTACACATTTGAGAATAATAAAGTGTTAGACACTTTATAGAAAATTGGAAGAATGAAAGTTGGTATAGGTTGTTGTGTTTGTTAATTAAAGATACCTCTTTCCATACAGATAAAATTTACAGAATGGGAGTGGGATTATATTATGAATGGTTAAAACATTGGAAAGAGGTAAGAAAATGGCTCCAGAATTATGTAATAAGAATTAAAGTTGGATAGTTTACTTATTTCTCTTCTTTTCCTATATTTTTTAGTACAATTTCATAGAAGAATATATTATAACATTTTCATTTTTAATCACATAGTTCTATGGCACCCATTTTCAAAGGATGTGGCATTTCCTTTCATTCAGTTGCTAGTTGACTATTGTATAGTCATGAGTCAGGGGATGAATAATTCACAATTGATAAGCAAATGAAACGTGCTATTTCTTCATGTCCCGAGATTTAAGAATGTGCAGAACAGCTAATGTTTTAGAGATACTTTTTTAAAAAATATTTTTTTAATTTTTTAAATTTTTAAAATTATATTTGTGTTTTAATTTTACATATCAGCCATGGCTTCCCCTGTCTTCCCCCCTCCCACCCCTGATCCCACCTTTCCCCCAGCCCCTCCCCTCCATTCCCATCTCCTCCAGGGCCAAGACTCCTCTGGGGATTCAGCTCAACCTGCTATATTCAGTACAGGCAAGTCCAGACCCCTCCTTCCAGGCTGAGCAAAGTGTCCCCACATAAGCCCAAAGTTTTAAACAGCCAGCCCATGCACTAAGGACAGGTCTGGGTCCCACTGCCTGGGTGTCTCCTAAACAGTTCAAGCTATTCAATTATCTCGTTTATCCAGAGGGTTTGATCCAGTTGGGGGCTCCACAGCTTTTGGTTCATAATTCATGTGTTTCCATTAGTGGAGATCCCAGCTGGATCAAGAACAGAAAGGGAGAACAAGGAATAACAGACCATGATAAATGAAGACCACATGAGAACAGGAAGAAGCAAAGTGCTAGGGAGGTCTCCAGAAATCCACAATGACACATCCACTGTAGACTACTGGCAATGGTCGAGAGAAAGCCTGATCTGACCTAGTCTGGTGATCAGATGGCCAAACACCCTAACTGTCGTGCTGGAACTCTCATCCACTGATGGAAGTGGATGCAGACATACTTTTAAATGAGATTTTGCTTCTGTTGTTTAGTAAAATTTTCTCCTTGAAGAAACTTGATATACCTCAAATGACTGACTTATATAAAACAACAACAAAACCTGAGTAATCAGTCCATGATGGTTGACTGATGACTGTGTGGTATTCACTATCCTGTGAGATATTCATCTTCTGGTGACATCATTTATTGAGATCTTACGGATTTCGTTGTTGGTATACTTTTTAATGGAATAAATTTATATGTGGATGCAGTGAGTATAAATTATCTAGAGTTTATTATGCTGCCAATCTTTGGAGTTAATTTAATTTAATTTAATTAATGAGTGTAATTAATATAAATAATTTCTTATATAATTAATATGATTACATTTATTAAGAGGATAAGGCATCTGATATAAAAATTATTGGTCAGATTCTATGAACTCCTGCTATTGGATCTGTCTTTGTCTTTCTCTTAGAGAATAAGACTTTTCTACTTACTTCAGTTCAGATTTTCTCCTACAATTCATGTTTAATAGTTCAGTAAAGGAATGTTTAGAACTTTGTGGATCTTAAATGTCAGCTGAGATGGAAACTAAATGGCATCCCCTTCCACAAGAGGCTGGGTGACTAACTGTAAATGTTCAGGAACCACAGCCTCAAGTCGGCTCTGCTTATTTTCAGTAACAACTTGACCCCAGATCCTTCAAACTTATAAATGAGGAAGACAATGTTTACATCAAATCTTTTTTTTATTAATGAGATTGTATTCTCTATTAAAGTATATGTGTGTGTCTATAAGTATACATGTAAGTATGAGAGAAAGTCTTCCAAAATGGTCAAGAAAAAAGAAAAAAAAAGAGGCATTTCTATTAAATAATTTATAGTTCAGGTATTCTTTTCCTGCTTTCTTTCTTTTTATTATGTTACATATAATTCTTTCATATAACAATCACAGATAAATAATTCTATTCCTTTCACTTGGCTGAAGATACATAATTAAGATATGTAGAACCAAAAGACATAACAAAACAAAATCAGAGCAGTGGTTTAGTCATACTGGTTATAATTCTAACCCCCCTGCCTCCGTCTGGAGGAGCAGCCCTGTTTACCGATTCTTCTGAGCAGAGGGCCTGTTTGTCTCAAATCTTCAGTGCATAGGAGCTCAATGACACACACACATGTAGTTTTCCTTCTGTCTACTTTATAGTTTACTTTTATTTCCTGTGCTAGGATTTCTCCTTGTACCTGGGTAGCAACACTGGTGCTTTTCAAGGCCTGTCTATGGAGTTGGTCTTTCCTTATGTTATTTGGATTTCCAGCCCACCAAGGGCATACAGGGGCACCTGCATGTTATCATATCATGGATTTCTATCTCCAACTGCTAACTTCTTTTGTGACCCCCAGATCCATCTATCAAATCTGAAATTAGATAACTCACAGATTCACATATTCAATACCTGCAAAACCTTATTCATAGATTTTCCAAAAGCTCTCTGGATTCAAGCCTGATTCATTTCAGCTGACAACCTAGAAATCTACCAGTCATCCCTCTTTGATCTGTTTAACAAGTACCCACCCAATTAACCATTCAATCTTCATCTTTTGGACCCTGAATACCTGGAACAAGGAATGAAGGTTGTTAATCTATTGATGAACACCATCTCTTTCTGGCTTTAGGATAGATGCATTCTCATTTTTCTTTGTGGACTCTTGGAAAGCCTTTTGCAGAATTTGGAAATAGCTAATTACAAAAATGATTTTACATTTTATTTATTTGTATATGTATATGTACAGATACATTATTAAGAGTGATCCAGTTCACTCAGCATTTACTGTTTCCTGACTTAATAATTTAAAAAATATGGTTAATGTGCTACTTAGTGAAACAGGACTTGTCTTGCTGAATAAATTTAACTGTTGAAGAGAGGAACTGTTCCATTCTGGCCATACTCAGGTCTAGTAACTTTCTTTTCCTATGTTATGTCCTACAAGCTCTCACAGGTTTTCCCTCTGCTCCAAATATTTTCTTCCCATATTTGCAAGAAACCTCCTTCATTTCCTTAGTTATTTATTTGTATCTTGCTTGCTCACTGGACCCCACACAGATTCAAAGGATGAAGTTAATTCCCTGTCATATGCTCACAATGACCATGCTATTCATTTAGTTAAATCTTGGATCCTTTCCAGTCACAGCACCACATTGCCTGCAGTCACTATGGCATACATAGCAGGATCTGCCCTAACTTGCAAGTTAGCTCTGAGAGAAGTTCTGCATTTCTGAGGGGGTTGTTTTGGGCCTCTTTAATCCCTCTTCACTATTAATTACAGGTGGGGTAAACTGTGCTGTGGATAAGGGTAACACAGGAGGTAGTGGAATGCTCAAGGTCACCAAAGTCTTAAATCTTTTCAGGAGGCAGTGCTCAGACCAAGTTCAATTTCATCTTCTCTATTCCTCATGTAGCTTCTGGGACACTTAGGAGGGCCAGAGGTTCCTCTGCTGTGGGATGTTCTGTATGTCAAATGTGTTGCTCTGATTGAGTAAAATAAAGTGCTGATTGGCCAGTAGCCAGGCAGGAAGGATAGGGTAGGTGGGACAAGGAGGAGGAGAATTATGGGAAGTGGAAGGCTGGGGGAGAGACTGCCAGCCACTGCCATTAGAAGCAACATGTTAAGACACTGCCAGCCATGCCATGACAAGAAAGATGTAAGGTATTGGTAAGCCATGAGGTATGTGGCAAAGTATAGATTAATAGAAATGGGCTGAATATAAGAGTAAGAGCTAGACAATGGTAGGCCTGAGCTAATGGCCAAGCAGTTCAAATAATATAAGTGTCTGTGTGTTCATTTTATAAGTGGGCTACCGGACTGCTGGGGCTTAGTGGGACCCGGAGTAAAGCTCTCCAACTACACTCCTCCCTCATACGAAGGGCTAAAGCTTGTCTAAGATATATGGTAAAACATTCTCAGTGAAGGAGTGAATGTCCAAATATATTTCTGTAATCCTAGCACTCAGGAGACTGAGGCAGGAGGAGGTTAAGGCAAATCAAGTTTGGACAGTTTAGTAAGCTCTTGTCTCATAACAAACCCATAAACAAACAAACAAACAAAGCCTAAATAAAGAATCTAAATAAACAAACAACAGACAAAAATCCTTAAAATAACAAAAAAACTGAAGGGTTTTTTTTTTGGGCGGGGGTGCTTTACAGCATATATATATATAGACAGTTCCTTTCTTTTGACTGATTTTTGTGTTTTCTTTCACATTTTGCTTTCTACTATGATCTACTTTGATAAGCTGGCAAAAAAGGGGGTGAATAAGTGTTGTATTTTACAAATGCATCCATTTTGCAATTAAATGCTAACTTATTAAAGATTTCTGAATCTCGGTCTTGCCTTCTGGGATGCTAGATCACCCTGAGTTTCTGTGACTACTGAGCATGTGCTCCAGTACCCCAGAAGCCAGATTAGGAGGGCTCTCTGGAAAAGGAGACTTCTGCTAATGCCACAACAATGATGCATTTTTTTCAGAGAAGATGTGCAAAACCCACCAAAACAGCAGAGTCCCAGTAGCATACCCATCTCACCTGCACCGTGAATTCTTCTAAGGAGAGCAAGGTTAATTGTGTTTCCTGCTGTGTTATGTTCTCACTAAGTGCACAATGTACCGCAAAATAATTCCAAGGCCTAGAATAGAAATGAGTTACTTCTTTAGGAATTAGAAAATTGTGTAGTGCTTTCTGAAGGCGATACACTCAGCAGCCTTTACTAAACATACTCAGGTAACTGTCTGATAAACCTGCCCCTTCCTCTTATAGGTACTCACTTCAGCTCCTTCCTTTTTCTCATTTTCTTCACTCCCACTTCATTAGGTGTCTTTCTGCTTGCTAATGAAATAATTGATAAATAGCAATTGTTCATTGTGGGGCTGGAGAGATGGGCCAGTAGTTAAGACAACATTCTATTCTTACCAAGGCCTGGGGTTCAATTCCTAGCATATACATAAAAAATGTAACCCAGTTCTAGGGTATCCAATGCCATCTTCTGGCTTCAAAGGCACTAGACATGGACACTGAACAAACATGCATGCAGGCACATACTCATACACATAAAATTAAGTATTTAAAATAAATCATAATTACAAGATTTCAGGAGTATCCTCTGTTGAAACACCTTTTTGCAGCTGCCTGTTGCTGCTGCTTCATCTCTGTGTAAGGCCTGCACTCGGTTGCTACCATGTGAATAAAGAAATATATCAGTGCATGGTTGTGAAATGTTCTTTGACTCCTGCTTGATTCAACCCACCCTTCAAGAATTTTTAGCAAGACTTATTGGATGTTCAGCTTCTCTTGTCTTGGAATCTTCTTGTCCTCCAAGGCAGTTGTGCTTCTGTTTGCAGTTTTAGAAATGATTTTTCTCTAGGGCATCTAAGCTCCTGCAGGCATACTTCCTTCCTTCCTTCCTTCCTTCCTTCCTTCCTTCCTTCCTTCCTTCCTTCCTTCCTTCCTTCCTGTCTTTCAGATGAGGATAGACCTTCCATCATCCAGTTCTACAAATTAACTGCTGAGTTGTAGCAAACAGATTCCAAGAGGAAGCAGGATTCACAGACCCTTGAGAGCAGCCAGGGTAGTAGTCACTCTGCCTTTGCTCTCTGCCTTTGGGTTTCTTTCCTGCTGTGGACTGTGGGGTTTTGTTAGTCTGTGGGTTTTTTATTTTATTTTATTTTATTTTATTTTATTTTATTTTATTTTATTTTATTTTATTTATTTTTTGTCACTCTCTGATCCTTTTAAACTATTCTTTCTTTGTCTTTAGTCTAAACATTTGCACATAGTGTCACTAGCAGGTTGAAAGGAAATTTGAAGACTCATTTAAGCACCACAAAGCAAGACTCAGCCTGCAGTGGTTATGAACATGTAATCTCAGTAGTCAGGAGACTGAAGCAGTAAGTTTATCAGGAGTTGAAGACCATTCTGGACTAAATATGAGATTGAAGCTGGCCTTGGCTGGCTACATGGTGATACCTCTTAAAAACAAAAACAAATGGTGAAATGGAAATCAATATAAAACAGGAACAGTGGGTCCAACAAGACATCACTCCCTAATCACACCATGTTTCCTCACTTCATATTCTTCTGTGCAGAATAGTCTTTATGAATCAACTGTTTGCTTTCAGTGAGGGAAAGAAGACTTAAAAGTGCTCTTGTCTTTTTTATTTGTAAAGAAAAACACAAGTTTTTTGTGTGTTTCATAATGTACCTTGTGAATCATTGATAGTACGAGATACTGTACTTTAAAAAATTCTATACTTTTAGTGTTTAGAGATGTTATTTATTATTTATTTCAAAACTACATTTGAGTTTCTTTGTGTTTTACAAAAACAGAAACCAACGTTCATTGTTTAGGGAACACATAGGCAGCCACATATCCCTCAAGAAATAAAATATGGTTCATGCCCAGGAATGCCTGACTCCAAAGTCTGTTTCCTTTCACATGAAACACTTCAGTGTGCACAGAGATAAAGTAAAACATGTTTCTTTCCTTGACAAGTACAAGCCCAGTATTTGTAAGCTATTAGATATAATTATAGCCCTCATAGTGGGTCAGAGAGCTGTCTTCTGCTCTGATGCATGAGAATAACTCTCAGCTCTGATTTTGACTTTGTTCACATCGTGTCAAGCTTTTTTCCTGTTGCTTCCTTCTCAGAGTGACCAGCAATGAGCACCACCCGCATACATGTTATTAGATCGATACCATTGGCTTATAGACTGGCTCAAACTCCTTTTCTTGCTTTACCAGGTATACTATTTAGTTTTCTTCAGGGATCATGAACTAAAGATATTTGCACTCTTACTTTAACATGCATATTGCCCTCCCAGCCTGTCACACATTGCAAGTCTCACTACAGTTCTCACTCTGATGGGCACACATCCCTTGGTAAAGTATATTAAGTGGCATGAATTTGTATAGTATATAAATGATATGTTTCTCTACATTCTCATAACAGTATCTTTTAGGAAAAGCCTTTTAATTTTGTCTAATGAAAATTCTCAGAGATGATCAACAATGTATTGAAAAGGGAATAACTCGCTAGAATAAATCATCATCTAATTATCCAAAAGAAAAATTATATCATTTGTGATATTTTCTTCTTATCTGTGAAGGAAGGTTGTAGACAGATTTGGTTCACATACTGGTTTTCCTATGCAGCAGTTTCTTAGATATGAGCTAATCTTAGTTTACTCCTGGAGGATTTTAACTAATAATAACCACCTTCAGGTTTTGCTTATATAACAAAGGATGTAGAATACCTATTACCTCAGAAACTGTGTTAAGAATTTGAAATAAAATAGCCAAAAATAGAGAAGTGGCTCTACTCTCATGTGATTTATATTTGTTTCAGTTGAAGAAAGTAATAAATGACTCTCATTGTAACAAGTGCTTATGAGAATTACAAAGTGTCCTAGGACTAGGTGAAATTCAGATTAGGGATTATACTTAAAACCATGAGTTTTTCTATCACATAGTATGAGTATGTCTATTGCATATGTGTAAGAAGAAAGACAGAAATATTAAAGACCAAAACCTTTAGAGGTAGCCAGAAGAAAGATTATGTAGACTATTAGAAAACATATAAGAAATTTGGAGTTTCTTCAAATCTTAATGTGAAATTGTGTATGATATGATTTGGTTGACTCATTAAATTACTACTTGTGAAACTATAATAAACAAAAGCCCCAAACTTATTACCCTTATTGTGGTGGCCTGAGTGAAAATAGACTCATAGGGAGTGACATTATTGGAGCTATGGCCTTGTTGGAGTACATGTGGTCTAGATGGAGAAAGTGTGTTACTGGGGATGGGCTTTAAAGATTCAGAAGCTCAAGCCAGGCCTAGTGGCTCACACTTTCTTGCTGCTGCCTGTGGATTCAGATGTAGAACTCTCAGCTACCTCTCCAGCACCATGTCTATCTGCATGCTACAATACTTCTCACATGACAGTAATGGACTAAACCTCTGAAGCTGCAAGCTAGCCCTAATTCAATGTTTTCTTCTATAAGAGTTGCTGCCAGGTGGTGGTGGTGCATACCTTTATTCCCAGCACTCAGGAGGCAGACCCAGGCAGATCTCTGTGAGTTTGAGGCCAGCCTGGTCTTCAGAATGAGTTCCAGAACAGGCTCCAAAGCTACACAGAGAAACCCTGTCTCAAAAAAGAAATAAACAAAAAAAATTGTCATGGTCATGATATCTCTTCACAGCAATAAAACACTAACTAAGAAACTTATACTTACAAATTCTCATAGGAAAGGATAACATAATGTAGAATGTGGTGAATTACATTTGTAGCAAGAATGTCAGTGCCATTAGATAAAAAGATTAGGGGATTATCATTTCAGAAAACAAAAAATAATCCTGAATGACTGTTGAAGGCTGAGCAGAAAAGAAGTGGCAAGAGAGGATTTCAAATCAGTCACAGGGTCAACATCTCATGGGATTCTAGATCATTATAAAAACAATGTTTTTACTATAATAAGTGAAGCAGTCATTGGCCAGTATTTGACAGGGATAACATGTTATCTATTTATATTGTAAATGAATACCTTAGCCTTTAAATTTTAAAACTTAGTGCTATGTCAATACTGGAAGCTAAAATATCAATTGGGAAGCAGATAAAAATATTAACATGAGTGATGGCTAGGAAAGTTCTGGGTAGAATATTTTCAGGGTAGAACATTCAATATTTCCTGACATACTGATTGTGAGGGTTACAAGCTAGATAATTAAGGAAAACCATTTAAATTTTTGTTTTCTGAGCAGCTGGACATTTATATTTACCAATAATAAGACAGAGTAGAGAAGCTTAAGCACATCTGGATAATATTTCAGAGGTTGAGTTCAGATGTGACCACATTTGAGATGTTTAACTGAGTTTCAAGGTGGGAAGGTAAACAGACAGTAAGAGCAATATTTGGAATCATGGAAAATAGCTATAAATTTGGGGAATTTTGAAACAGACTAGATATTATTACCAGAACGGATCATTTTTTTTTAAACATGTAGGCAGAAAAATAAGAAATACTGAGAGGTCAGCTAAGTTGAAGCAAAACTGAATACTGTATACAGCCAAAAAGAGGTATCAAGAAATTTCTGTGGAATCAGGATAAGCTTTGGTTATTAGTGTCATCATCATACTAACTAATGTGTACACAACAATGACAATATCCAGATAAGAGACATTTCAAGCACAAAAAAATAAATGTCTTTTCAGGGATCCAACAAGCAACCAAAAATAGAGAGAAAATGAAATAAAATTGACCCTTGAAAAACTGATTCTAGCAGACAAAATGTGCATATGTGTTTCATTTTTTTCACAATCCAGTGAGTTTAGTGCTGCAGAAAGCCAAGGCTTAAAGAGTTGTACTGTCAGAGGACATAGTTCAGAGCTGGAGGAACAGCTTGAAATTTTAAATGAGAATACACAGAGAAGGTAAGCTTCAAAATCCATAAATTAGCTTTAGAAATTCCTATTTCATTACAATACACACACATACTTTCATTCTTAGAAAACTCAGTAGCTAAAACCAAAAAGAAACAAGCAGAGACTTCAGTTTACAGTCACACAGGAAAGATATCAGAGCTAAAATCTATCTGACTCCAAAGTAAAGAGTTAGTGTCGTTAAAATAAAATTTGCAATAACTGTAGTACTCACAGTGCATGAGCATGCAAGAGCACAAGCATGCTTCAAGGACATGAAAGTATTATGAGGCATAAATTATTACATAGTTAGTTAATCAACAAAAATATTAGTCAGTAGATCCTGAGTTGGTCTGAAGGTGGAAATAGTAGGTAAGGCTTTTAAGTGTGGACTTGTAACAAGTGCAAGCCTTAAAAAAATCTGTGAAATTTCATCTAGAAAATATGAAAAAGAAAATTAAAAGCAAGTATTATACATAAAGAGATATAAATATTAGAAAGTCAATATTTCAAGGAGATACAATTATGAATAGATGTGTATCTAATAAGATAATTTAAAATACATGAAGGAAAACTTACTGAACTGAACAAATAGATGAAAAATATAATCACAGTTGTAGAATTTATACATTTCAGTAAGTTACTGAATGACCTGACAGAATGTCAGTGACAATATAAATGCCTCTGCCCACCCATGTTCAACTTATTGATACTTATATAACCTGACAAATGTAGAATTAACTATTTTTAAGTGTAAGATGAATTTTGTAGCACATTTTTTCTTTTGGGCCACCAATCAGCTCCCAAATCATGACACAGAGACTTAATACTAGTTATGAATCCTTGGCCTTAGCTTATGTTTGTTTCTAGCTTTTATTCTTTAACTTAAATTAACCTATTTCTCTTCATCTATGTGTTGCCTCAGGGCTCTTTTGTCTTTCTTTCGGTATGTCCTACTCTGAATCTGCTGGCTGGCAGCTGCCTGGCTGGCCCTGTCTATCCTTTTTCTGCCTAGCTATTGGTTGGCCGTTCAGCTCTTTATTAGAGCAATCAGGTGCCTTAGGCAGGCAAGGTGAAACAAATGCAACACAACTTTACATAATTAAACCAATGCAGCACAAACAAATGTAACATACCCTTACATTGTTAAACAAATGCAACATAAGCAAATGTAATACAACTTTACACAGTTAAAGTAATACTCTGCAGTATAAACAAATGCAACATATCTTTGCATACTTAAATATTCCACAACAAAATTTCATAGGAAAAGTACATGTAACTCTAGACTCAGTTAAAAATTATCTTTTAAAGTGTTAAGGATTCAGTACAGGCAGGTCCTGTCCCCTCCTTCCAGACTGAGCATGTGTCTCTGTGTAAGCCCAAGGTTCCAAACAGCCAGCTCATGTACTGAATCCATCAGGTTTAAATGAATCCCCAGGGATGTCTTGATCCTGGAGGAGATGGGAATGGAGGGAAGGGGCTGGGGGGGAAGGTGGGGGTGGGGGCAGGAGGGGGGAGGACAGGTGAACCCATGGCTGATGTATAAAATTAAAACACATAATAATAAAAAAACAAAACAAAGAAAAAAAGTGTTAAGGAATGTGCACTTTATCTGCATTTGAATTAAACAAAAAAGCAGATAAAATTGTAAGAGACAATAAGAATACTTGAGGAATTTTGATCCGATGTAGTTTTCTGTAGTTATCTCTATCTGTTAAAATCACATTTTTCTTGATGAGGGGTGAAGACTACATTTATTCATAGGTATAACAACAAATGTTTATAGATAGTTGTTATGGATTATGCTGATTTAATAAATTGGTGGTTGAAGATTCTCCTCAAATAACCACGATATCACTCACAAGAATTAAGTAGCTTATTTTCCAGTACATGGTGTCCTTCTTGTTGAATGGGTCTTAAGTCTAAGTAGAGAGCTTGGTTACTGCCAAACTATATGTGCCACTGCTGCACCTGTAGGGAGTTGTGGAACCCAGTACCAATGGATATATCTACCAAACACTCCCATATCTAAGGCTCAGGGAAAATTGTAGAAAAGGGGGCAGCAAGATTTAAGAGCCTGAGGATGAGGGAAATTGCTGTTAAATTGTGTCCTCTAATAACATAAGGTGCTATTCCCATAAAGTCTCATCAACATGACCTCAAAATGTGAACTGAACAAGGTCAATACCAAGGAATATGTCAAACTAGGTAGGGAGAAGCCCATAGGTCTCAACTCTACTCAAAGAACTACAGGAAACTAAGTAAAGCTGGGAAGGGAAGATGTGGTCCTCTTGGGGAAAGAACATACCAATTGTTTGTCCAGTGCCAAAAGGTCAGTCATACATACAAGTAACATTATATGAACTGAACATGTTATATTTAAGAATATATATGTACATATACACATATATGTAAAACAGCAATTAATGAAAAAGGAGGCCATGCATTTTAAGTAGAGCAGGGAGGAGTATATTGGAGAGTTGGAGGGGAAAGGGGGAAAGGGAAAATGTTATAATTAAACTATTATCTCAAAAACAAACCAACAAATAAACAATATTCTGGGAGCTAGTTTCCTGCCATGAGGCACCTGAAAGGTGAAGTGGATTAATAGATGGGATGTTTTTCCCACAAAAGTGATTTAATCCAAGTTTCCTAGTGCACAAAAACAAACTTTAAAATATTAACACCACTCTCAACACCCATCCCTACTTAAATGTTTCCATTCTCCACATTCTCCATTCTGCTTTCATACTATTTAGGTTATACAATCTGCCCTCCCTTAAGGTTATCTCCCCCTGTGGCCCTTTTCTCATTATCTTACTCCGAAGCACTATGTGTTAAACTCACAAGTCTAGTGATTTGAAGCTATGAAGGATTCCCGTACGGGAGAGGCCATGCCATGCTTTTCTGAGGTTAGTTACCTTGCTTAGGATAACTTCATCTGTCTTCATTCATTTATTTCTGAAAATTTCATAATTTCTTTTTAATTTACAGCTGAATAAAATTCCACTGTGTACGTGTATCACAGTTTCATTATCCATTCATCAGTTGATGGGCATCTAGACAGATTCCATTTCCTAGCTGTTTGGATTAGAGCAGTGATGAACAGGGATAAGCTGGTACTGCTCTAGGCCTTCACAGCCCCTTTTGCCTTTGATAGCTCCTTCTCCTCAGAGGCAGATCATTCTTATTTGGCCTGGAAAGGACCATACTACATCTGAATCAGAAGGATGACCCTAGGGGAGGCATAGCCACTGTCTCATCAGGGTTTAAGACTGCTGTGCTTCACCCTGCAGCTATGCATTCAGACTGGGCACATCTTGAGCTGCATCTTGGCTATTCACATTGCATGTCTTGGTGTGTATTGTTGGGCATGTGCTCTAACTTAATGACACTCAGGTCTAGTTTGTCTCTATATTCTTCCTGACTCTCAGGAAAAGGCTGACTGACTTTTGTTTTTTGTTTCTTTTTTTTTGTTTTTTGTTTTTTTTGTTGTTGTTGTTCTTTTTTCTTTTGTCATTTGAAGATGTCCTTTGCTGTGTCACATAGTTAGGGAATTTGATCTACCAATTGAGATCAAAAGCAGAGCTTACGTTTGACAGTGCTGACATTTGACAACTGATTGTCCTGCAAGCTTAGTTGAAGGGCAAAAATATTGTCTTTGCTGTTTCCTTATTTCATTTAATATATGACTTAAATTTTAGTGATTTTTATTTTGGCCATTTACATCAAATAGATGTTTGTGTTGAAAGTACACTTAGGTTATAGTCAAATAGTGACCTTTATCCTAATATTCCAGGGCCATCTTACCTTTTTAACATATTCTTTAAGATTCCACATTTATGTGTAGGCAGAAGTTTCTCTCCCACCTGCCTGTTCCCACATACTCGGCAGCAGCTTCCCAAATAATTGACTTGGAGGCTTAATATTATTTATAAATGCTTGATCAGTAGCTCGGGCTTGTTGCTAATTCGCTCTTACACTTAAATTAACCCATAATTCTTATCTATGTTTAATCATGTGGCTTGATACCCTTTCTCAGTGTGGCATTTCTCTGTGTCTGGCTGGTGACGCCTGACTTCGTTCTTCCTCTTCCCAGCATTCTTATTTTGGTTCCCCCTCTACACTTCCTGCCTGGCTACTGGCCAATTAGTGTTTTATTAAACCAATTTGAGTGGCAAATCTTTACAGTGTACAAGAATCTATGTGCTTCTTTTTTGAGGTAGTTCTTTGCTTCCTGTCTTTCAGCTTCCATAGAAAGAATGCAAGATGTATTTACCTGTGTTTTCCTTAACTTCACTAGGTGGACTGCTGGCTTTAATTTCTGCCTGTTATCCAATGCACATAGTTTGGATATGTATTCAATGCTTCAACCTGGTGAGCTCCTGTTTCTATAGCACATTTTACTAACATTTCAAGAACAGTTTGTGCAAACCCAAACTTTTGGTTTTACTCCCCAAGATTTGATTTTGGTTATCCTTAGATGAGTCTGCTAATCATAACCAAACTGCCAGCCATTACCTGCCATAACTGTCTAAGATCCTCCTTACTTCACAGGTTCTAGCAAAATTGACTTTTGCTATTTTCCTGAACACAGTGAGTACAGTCAAGACAGGTGAACACTGTCCATCCTGATTTTTTTGCCCTCCATGCTGTTTGTTTATGTCCAACTCAAATGGGAAAGCCATAGAGAGCCCCTTTCTCATTATTCATCTCCCAGGACAACCTGTTTAAAATTTTTTTGAGATAGGGTTTCTCTGTGTAACAGTCCTGGCTGTCGTGGAACTCAATTTGTAGACCAGGCTGGCCTCAAACTGACAGAGATTCACCTGTCTCTGCCTCCCAAGTGCTGGAATTAAAGGTGTGTGCTACCACCGTCCAGCTATCCATGACTACTTCTCTATATTTTACTATCTGTGAGGATTTTTAATACTACTGTTTGATTTCTAATAGTGTTTTTATTCATTATAAGTATAAAAATATAAATATTAGAAAGACAGAGTCACATTGTCCTTGTAAATCTTTATAATACTACTGACCTACTTTAGTAATAAGTGAATATATAGGATACATTTGATGAATGACTATTTCTGAAAAAAATGCATTTTGGGGATTTTATTGCCTTGACTTGTCTTTGAATATTGTTGCATTACCCTTACCATGGTGTGTTACCCAATAGATTTAATGTAGACTGGGAGATGACCTCTTGAGAAAGCCAAAATATGGCTTTCAATAATATATTCTAGCCTGTACTCAGTCTCAGTGCAAACTGCGTTTGAAACCACCTCACAACTCACTTATTAATTCTGTTGCATGTGTAGCCTCCTGGGTAAGGTAATTTATTATCTATTTGCAACATTTAGAAAGGAAGTAGTGTCAGTATACACATTTCCATATTGAAATCATAAATAGTGTTCTATTTAGAAAAAGAACTCTCTTTTCTTCTCAATACCATGATAATGTTGAATGCAGGTAGTTCCCCATAACTGAATGCCAAAAGTTTACTTAGTATAATGACATTTTTTGTTTTTAATTGAAAATAAAATTTTTCCATACAATTTATTCTGATCATAATTTCCCTTCCCTCATCTCCACCCAGGTCCTCCCCAACTCCCTGTCCTTCAAAGTACATGCCTTCTTTCTTTCTTAAGTAAAGAAAAATAAAAAAAGACAAACAAACTAGAATAAAACAAACAAATAAAAGAAACAGAGAGCATGGGAACACATACACATGCATAGACACAAGCACATATACATACAGTCAAAATCAATAAAAACACAAAATTAGAAACCATAATATAAGACCAAAATACCAGAAAGGTAATCTAAAAAAATGTCCAAACAAAGCAGTATGTGGCAAAAAAACCCTCCAAAAATAACTTTGAATTCATTTTGTGCGGACTACCTACTGTAGTCATGAGCCCTGCTCTTGAGTGTGGTTGGTATACCCAGTAAGAGTTTCCCTGTGAAAACCTAATTTTTCCTTTACAAGTGGTGGTCAATTGGACAGAACTTCTTGGTTAGGGATGGGAGATTTTGTTGATTTCCTCATCTCAGTAATGGGACACCATCTCTTTGGACCTGCTCAGGCCTGGTGCATGTTGTCATGGTCTCTGTGAGTTCTCAGGTTTGTCAGTCCTCTTTTGTCTGAAAGACACCATTTCCTTAGTGTTGTCCAGAGCCCCTGGCTCTTACATTCTTTCTTCACATAGTTCTCTGGACCCTGAGAGGAGGGATTTGATGGATACATCTCATTTAGGAGGTTGGATGTCTCAAGGTCTTTCACTTTCTGCATGTTGTGCAGTGGTAGTTTATTACTGTATTAGTTCCCATGGACTATAGGAGGACATTTCTCTGGTGATGCCCAAGTGAGAAACTGATTTATGGGTATACAAGTCTTTTTATTGCATGATCCTTTAGCAGAAAAACAGTATTGTATTTGGTTTTCCCCTAGATCCAGTCTCAGATTCTTGGCTGCCACAGCAGCGTAAGGCATGGGCTCCATTTCATGGGCCTTAAATCCGGAGAGTGGTTGGTTACTCCCACTACATCTGTAACACTATTTCACCAGTTTATTATGGAAATGGGTCGCAATTGTAGATGACAGGGTTTATAGCTGGGTTGTGGTCAACTTTATCATCTAGTAGTATGCACAGCAACTTCCAGTACCAATAACACCAGTCAGTAGGGGTTAAGGCTCTTAGTAGGCACAGCTCAGTTTCTCTATGTTCAATGAGTTGTTTTATGTGTTTCCTTCAACAATAGAACCTTAGCATCAATTTGTGAAAGCAACCAATATCCTTGGCAACATCCTGAGTTGCTTGGGGGCTTCTAGAGCCCCTTTGGTCAGTCAACAATCTGATGTAACCCATTTCTGACACTGGAGGTTTTATTTGGAGGCAAGAGATATCTAATTAGAGCCTTCTGCCCCCTGTTATTAGGTGATTCCATTTAGATTTATTATATAATTGTACATATTTAAAGAAGCTTCTACTGTGGTAGGTTTTCATATGACCCCTTAAATGGCCCTTAGTGTTAACTGTCTCTCTGTATTCCCTTTCACATCCAGCTCCTTCTTGTCCATTTCCTTTTAGTCATCCTGGTCCAGTCTCTCTGCTGCCCCTCTATAACTATATATCCTATTTCCCTTACTTAGGGATAATCTCCTCTCTCTCTGGTTCCTTAAACTATCAATAGTTACATGCTTATTGAAGAATTAAAAACTAACATTTATATATGAGATAATGCATGCCATATTTTGGGATCTGTGTTCACTCAGGATTTTATTTTTCTGACTCTATTGAGCTGTAAATTTCATTTATTTTAAAATTTTTAAAGGGCACAATGACATTCAATTGTGTAAATGTGCCACATTTTTATTATTCATGCACTATTGATAGACATTTAGGTTGTTTCTGTCCATTATAAGTAGAACATCAATGAACATGGCTGAGCAAGTGTCTCTGTGAAGACAGGTGATCTGGGCTCTTGGGAGCTCATGGACTCTAGACCAACAGCTAGGGAACTTGCATGAGACTGACCTAGGCCCTCTACAGTTGTGTAGCTTGGTCTGTTTAAAGGGCCCCTAAAGCAGGACCAAGATCTGTCCCTGGCACATGAGCTGTCATTTTGGAACCTATTCTCTCTGGTGGGATGCCTTGCTCAGCCTCCATGCACCGGGGAGGATCTTGGTCCTGCCTCAACTTGATAGGCCATGCTTTGTTGACTCCCATAGGAGGCCTTACCCTTTCTGATTTGGGGGAGAGGTATCAAGGAGGTGGGGGGTGGTGGAAATTAGAGGACAGAAAGGAGAAGAAACTGTTGTTTGTATGTAAAGTAAGTAAGTAAGTAAGTAAATAAATAAATAAATAGTCTCTGTGGTGGGATGAATCAATCTTTGGCAAAAGGGTAGAGTAGTTGAGGTAGATTTCCAGCTTCCCGGAAAACTGCCACACTAATTTCCATAGTGACTGCATAATGTTGCATTTTTACCAATAATGAATGAGTGTTCCCTTTGCCCCACATTCTCAAAAGCAAGATCTATCATTTGTTTTATTCATCTTGTCCATTCTGACTGATGTAAGATGAAATTTCTAAGTAGTTTTTATTTGTATTTCCCTGATGACTAAAGATGTTAAGTGTTTCTCAGACATTTGTGTTTCTTCTTTTGAGAATTCTCTGTTTAGTTCTCTACCCCATTTTTAATTGGATTATATGTTTTCTTGATGTCCAGTTTTTATTGTTCTTTACATATTTTAACACAATCTTTCTATTGCTTCTTTTGGGAATTTCACATCATGTACCCCAATCTCACTTATTTTCCAGTCCTATATCTGCCCTCCACCCTTATAACCTCCTCCACAAACGAAAATAAAAAATTAAAATTAAAAACAGAACCCATCTTGCCAACCCCTTTGGGCAATAACCTGCTCTTCCATTGACCACAGCCTTCTCTCACAGCTGTCATGTCTCTGGTCCCACCATGCATGTACACTCCACTCCTTTGTTTTCTGCCTCTCCATCACATATTTGTACATTGTGGTGGTGTTGGAAGCTGAAGTGTGTCATGCAGTGTACCCTTTTGCTCAAACAGCTTCACTTGAAAATGTTTATTGCAATAAGTCATTGGTCTGGATCAAGGCCTCTGGATTCTGCTACTGGTCCCAATACTGAACCCTCCCTGGGACTTCTTTTAGATATCTTGCTGTTGCCCTGAGTCATGAAGATCCTGCAGCTATGTTTCTGCAGGACTAGTTTCTTTGCATGCTCCAGCAGGTCATAGATGGGGTAGATGTTCCGGTGGGCCAACTCAAAGCCCTGGATATGGGCCTGGATAGTAGGTAGCTGAGTTGGTCAGCGGGGCCTTTTCTGGGCATCTCTGCATTCCCCTATGTAGGGGAGGGCCAACTCTTCCGCACTCTGCCACCCCCAGGGCTCTCTTGTGCCCTCACCAATGGCCCTAGTGAGGGATGGGGCCATCTCAGTATGACTCTCGGTCATTAACATGGTTGCAGGCTGCAGCCCAGACCAAGAATATCCATGTGGCCCTCAGCAGCAAACATCAACACAGATCTCAGCGGTGGTAGGGCCATGGACCCAGAAATGGCCCTTGATGGCAACATGGCCTCTATGTCACCTCAGATGTCAGTGCAGGCCTCCCACATCAGCCTGTTCCTCATCACCTTCATGTCTCTATTTCTGTCTCTCTCCCCAGCACACTAACTGCTCTGCTATTCTTCCTCTCCTATATCTCCACCACATACTTGCTCATCTTAATGGCACCCACCCATGTGTGTCTTGAAGTGGTGGAAGGGCCTCTCAGTCTTTTATATATTTTAGATATTAATTCTCTTTCAGATGGGTAATTGGCAAAGATCTTTTCACATTCTGTAGCTTTACCCTTTGTCTAGATAATGGTGTTCTTTGCCATACAGGATCTTTTCAGATTCATGAGTGTCCATTTATTAATTGTTGGTCTTGGTGCCTGTATTATGGGTCTTCTGTTCAAAAGATCTTTTTTCTGTGCCAATGCATTTAAGATTATTCCCCACTTTCTCTTTTATCAGATTCAGGGTATCTGGCCTTATTTTGATGTTCTTGGTACATTTGGAATTGAGATTTGTGTAGGATGATAAGTATGGATCTATCTGCATTCCTTTACATGCAGCCATAGAGTTTGACCAGCACTATTTGTTGAAAAAGCTGTGTATTTCTGGCTTCTTGATTAAAAAATTGGGTGCCCATATGTATGTGGACATACATCTGATTATTCAATGTCTGTTTTTATGCCAGCATCATATATTTTAATTTCTATAGTTTCGAAGCTCAGCTTGAGAATGAGGATGCTGATAACTCCAGAATTTCTTTTATTATTCATGATTGTTTTAACTATCCTGGTTATTTTTATGTTTCCATATGATACTTAAAAGTGTTCATTAAATTTCTGTGAAGAATTATGTTGATATTTTTGATGGAGATTGCATTGAATCTGTAGATGGCTATTGGGAGAATGGTCATAGTCAGTATATTAATCTTCCCACTCCTGGAGCTTAGGGCTCTTTCTATCTTCTGATATCTTCTTCAATTTCTTTCTTCAATGTAGTAAAGATTTTATTATACAAGTCTTTAGCTTCCTTGGTTACAGTTACCCCAAGATACTTTATTTTTCTTTTGAGGCTATTATGAAAGGTGTTGTTTGCCAGTTTCTTTCTCAAACTGTCATTTATATAGGAAGATGACAGTTGTGGTAATATTATAGCCTGCAACTTCGTTGAAACTATTAGCTGTAGGAGTTTTTTAGAAGAGATTTTAAGTTCATTTGTGTACATAATCATATCATCTGCAAATAAGAATACTTTGACTTCTTCCTTTCCAATTGTATGTGATAGATTATATTTATCAGTTCATATATGTTGAGCCATCTGTACCTTGATCTCTGAGATGAATCCTCTTTTGTCATGGTGAATAATCACAATGTATTCTTCATTTGGGCTTGCAAGTGCTTTATTGAGAATTTTTCACTCACCTTTGTCCCTGCCAACTATGGCTGTTCAGGGTCCTAAGTAGAGAATGTTTTAGCTAGCACAATAGATGTAGGAAGGAGGAAAGCTAGGTCTACTTCATGGTTTGACAGAGTTCCCAGGGAATATGGGTAGTGATGGAGGAGAGGCCCTGCAAGCAGTCTGTTACAGGGCTGGAGAAAAGACTGGAGAGATTTGTAGTGGAGGACAGGAAGGAGAGAGGAACTGGCTTACCTGAGTCAGGTAGAAAGAGTCAGAAGGAGAGAGGAAATGGGCACTGGGGATCATAGAATTTATTTCTAGGATCACACAAATGTGTGTGTGTGCGTGCGTGCGTGTGTGCATGTGTGCGTGTGTGCGTGTGTGTGTGTGTGTGTGTGTGTGTGTGTGTGTGTGTGTGATGGGGACAGGGTCCACTGCAAGGTTTGGTGTTCCCACAGAATGAGGGGATGGAGAGAGGACATACCCTTGCAGGAAGTCAGCCATAAAACTGAGGATGAATGAGCCTGGAAAGATTTTAGTGGGAAACAGGAAGTGAAATGAATTATCTGAGTCTAGATCCAGTGTGGTCTTTGGAAATCCCAGATACAAAGTGGTATAGTGACATCTTTTTAATCATACTTTGTCATAAAAATTCTATATTGAGTATTTGTTAATAAAAATTCTAATGGAATGATTTCAAATAAGACGTTAGTTACAATTGCTTGTATTGTATAAAAATATAGGGCCTTGAGGTAAATTTTGATGCATGACTATTCACATTTGTTCAAGTAATTAGTAGTTATCTAACAGGAGTATATAATAGCATTGCTTAAGCAAGATGTAAAGTTATACAAAAAGAGATTGCCCAGTCTGAAACATTATAAATTAAATGACATGATAGGTTGCTCCTTGCACAAAAGTTTTATAGGTGATTCTGATGCATCCAGTTAGAGCCAGTGATATACTCTCCAAAGTTCTCAAATACAGAAATTAGAGGAACTTAAGAAGGCATGTGGGAAAAAAGGGCTAAGAATTTTCATTAAATAGTAAGGATATCAAAAATCAAGGGGTGGAAATTTTTTTCTTTTACTTACTATAAATTTATAATTTTGGTACTTGGTCATATATTATATCACATAATTAATATATTAACTTTTCTTTAATTGAAATCTATTTCTTTATTTCTGAGACTTTCCTTGTCATGTATTAGAATGTTTTATATTTGTTAAAATAAAAATTTTTGTGTCTCAGTTCCTTGATCTTGTACTATAGTCAGACAACTCTTTTTGTCTCTGTGAAAAAAAAATACTTATTTATAAACAACAGCAAAGTACTTGATTATATTTTCATACACACATATACATATATAGTTTTATACATACATATACAGTTCCATATGCATATATTATCTAATTTTCCATTGTCCTTTTTTCTTTCTACAAATTATTGTTTTTTACTTACTGAAGAAGTTAATATGTTCACTTTATTCCAGTACATAATAAAAACTAGATTTCAATGCAAGAAAATTTGGAAGATGTGAACATGTCAAATAGGGTTGGGTGAAACTGATGGAACATCATCTCCCACATATCATTTAGTATTCTTTCTTATTGCAAAGGAAAAAAAAAGATAAAGGCTGAGATTAAACCATAATAACATCTGTTAGTGTGGTGTAGGTCTTCCAATAACTGGGGTTATTTGATTTTCAAATAAAGATTCTAGGAGTTAAAGATCTTTATTTTTTATCTTAAATTTTTAAAAACTTTTTTCTTCATATTTTTATGTGTATGTATGTTATGCCTGAATGTATATCTGTCTATCACTATGTGCCTAATACCTGCAGAGGCTAGAAGAAGGTATTAGATGCTCTGGAACTGGATCTGTAGATGGTTGTGAGCTGCCACATGGGTACAATGAACTGAGCCTGGGTCCTCTGGAAAAGCAGGAAGTGCCCCTTATCCTTGAGATACTTCTCCAGCCATTCACTTAACATTAACATTAGCATCTACGCACCAGAGATTTATGGCTAATATTTTTGTGAGATGAAGTTTTTGCCTCGTATGACTAATACATAGATGCATGCTTTTTATTAATCCTCGATGCAATAAAATATTTCCCATAATTCAACCCATACATAACTCATATGCAACTATCATTATAATGCAGGCTTGCATTTGTAACACAAACTGGTGAAAAAATAAAAAAACAAACAAACAAAATCAGGGTTTGATTTATACAGATTTCTGAGCAAAACAGGATCATTATTCTTTGTTAGTGGAATGAACAACAGCATTACTCCCACACAATTTGTTTTTAATATGCCTCTTTTTCAAACCTTTTTGTCCCTAATATTGCAATTGTGCCTCTCCCAGGCCTGTGATCAAACAACCAAATTGTTTGCTCCAGTGAACCTGTGCATAGTCTTAACTTGAGTTAATGTTCTTTCTATGCTGATGTCATGTCAATGTCCATGACATAAAAGAAGTGGATTCTTTTAGGCTCTGCCAACTGGGGAGTTTTTCCCTGCCCAGTGTCATCTGGATCATCACCAGTGTGGATCTAGGGTAAAGTTACATTATGTTCAAAGAGTGGATAGTTCTCTTATAAATGCATACACTTGCTCTCTAATTATTGTGCTCTGCTCTGTGGGTATCCTACTGGGGCTTGCTATAGATCTTTCTCTAAAATTTTGTCTGTTATTGACCTCTGTACCATGGCCTGCTGGCATATGACCTAAGCATATGAGTGAGTACCTTTCTTTCTCTAGATCCTATGTATAATGACCTTTATATCAACTAATGAATCAGAGCAATAATATTTCTTTAAAACTTGGTAAATGCCTACTCAATACTGTGCCTGTTTCTTTGTGGAGGGCAACACACAGTTGAAAATATTTGCTGTTTACAGCATGCCCTAGGTCAAGGACTTGCTGGAACTGTATCAGTTTGGCAGGTATCAGCAGTCCTCTGGAGCATGAAATGACCAGCATATCCAGAGTACTTTCAACTTTCTGCTTATCCAGTGATGCTCTACTGTGTCAGCAATATAAGAATGCATCTTATGTTCTTTCTAGTACACTGATGATTTAGGTCATTTTGGACTATGTTAGGGCAGAATGTTAAAATTATTTCCAGAAGAAGGAAAAGCAAAACCCAAATGTGCATATTTTCTATCACATGTGAACATAAACTGTTTATGACCCTTTTTCTAATGAATATAGAAAAGATGGAAGAGCAAGTGTTCAGAAGAGGATGTGTTTTGTAGATCATTTGCATCACACATACTGTAAGTGATGTTTTATAGTTAAATTTCTAAAGGTACTACATCATCTTCATCAAGATTGCCATGTGGTAGAGTTTTCAGTCTCATCTGCCATGAACCATCTGTGTTTGTGTACATGTATCCATGTGTGTTTGTGCATAGGGTACAGACTGGTTAAGCAAACAATACATTTAAATATAATGGAAACTATAATCCAGGTAGCTTAGAGGGTAAAATCATGTGAGTTTAGTCCTCATGGTATATATATTTACTTTTTAGCATGCTGTTTATCATTGACTTCCAGGCTTTTCTTATAAAAAATGATCCTTTATCATTGGGTTTTTACAGATGCTAAGCATATTTTCCCCAATTGTATATTCAAGGACTAGAGAAATGACAAAGTGTGTCTATGTACCCACTGGAAAGCTGAAAAACCTCAGAAATATGACAAATCTAATGCAAAATCTGTGGCCTGGTCCTGTTTGTGATCTCACCCAATACTGTGGTATCATTACCATCTCAGATCCAAAATCAAAAGTCTGCCCAAAAGCCTACAACATACATAGGCTCCCCTTCCCCCAAAGTATATTTACCTGGATGCATAACCTATGGTGAAGTGCTGAGGAGAATCACTTTTTTAAAATCATTTTTATCGCTCGTGTGTGTGTGTGTGTGTGTGTGTGTATTACTTCTCTCCTTCCATGTGCGACCTAGGGTTGAACTTTGTTTATTGAACTTGGTGGCAAAGGGTAAATGCTTTTGCTATTTCAGCCATCTTGACAGCCTGGGAATGCCTTACATATGCAGTTGATGAGTAGTCATAGTCCTCATTCCTCGAGCAGATCTGGCTTTTCTTTGTGATGCAGGCTTAGTCCAAGAACTAGTTCAGGTTGGAGAACTAGTGAGGAATGATTTGTCATTAGGGAGTCTGATGAGCCTTGTGTATCCATTCTTGATCTCTTTTGGTTTCATAGTAAGCAGTACCCCTATGAACTGCTCATGAATCATTTTTCAAGAGCATCATGCTCCATGGCCATGCCCAAAGACTCTTTAGGTCAGGATCCATCTCCCCATTACAGTTTCTTGCTATGAGGGACTTTTCTGCTTGTTTAAGTAATAATTTTCACCTTGCTTCTGGTTAGTAAGGGCTGCTATATGTCCTCTGATACTTTAGGAAGCCATCTTTCCTGTTACTACCAAAGATCAGTGTTCTTAACCTCTATCCTTTGCTTACAAAGTTTATAAAGGTGTTCATACCTACTTCTACGCATGAGGACATTAATTATGGTTTTCCCTGTACAGTACAGAGTCAGGTAGAGACTCAAACTTTTTAATTTTTCAACAAAGTTAAATGTGAGTCAAAAAAAAACCCTAGTATTACAGAATGAAATTGGAAAGAAAAGGGATAATAATAATAATAATAATAATAATAATAATAATAATAATAATAAATAACAGCTAAACACAGGAAATAATTAAAAGTCTTTCAAAATTCCTGAGTGGATGATTAAGTGTGCAAAAACTGAAATTTCACAAATTACTTAAAATATGCAGTTGCTTATATACAAAACTGCACAGATGGATCATGGATGTTTTGGCAAACATCAGACAGACAGCATGGGTGAATCAGCACTGTGTTGGTTACTACCTTGCTATCTATCCTCAAGGAAAGCTTGATTATTGATTAGCTACCGAGCTGGGCTAATGCTGGCAGCAAAGTCAGGGACTGCCTTTCTTCTGACCTGCTGATCCTCCCTCAGGTTCACAATTTTGACTTTCACTCCAGATATCTAACAGATATAATTGATTCTGGCACACTGATACCCAGTTATTCAGCCCATGAAATTGTTTCAACTGTGAGTTTCTGAGAAGTCATCTGAGCAGATGGATCCAAACCTGTGCAATATTCTTTCACCTGTGAAGAACTGAGTTCAATCCTGCTGATCTGACGATGTGCTGGGTAAACAAGGTTTCCTTTACCGACTGATGCAGTTTGGCCAAATCTACCTATAGAATGACATATACTGCTTGAATGATCGATGCTCTAGAGAGGGCTCCTCTAGGTCAAGTTTGAGAAACACAGATGGAATGGCATACCTGTTCTGATCACCTGCAAAGGTGATTGGAGAATTTGAGAGTTTGGGCCAGTACAGGATGGTCACACCTTTGGGGAAGAGGGGCCTTGAATGTGACAGGCAAATCTGGTAGACACACTCAGTAATGGGTTAAAGAATGCCAGCAAAGTGATGGCTCACCCAGCTACTCATCCTAGGGCTTCTGCACTCTTCTTAGAATCTTGTAGCCATCTTTTCCAGTGAGAGAGACACAAGCCTTGGGGAGGCTGGGAGTTTACTGGCATTCTGCTTTTGGTCAAAAGGCTGATGATGTCCTCTTCCAGTTCATGAATCATAAAAGCAAAACATTGAAATAAAGTGATAATTCTCTCAAGAAAATTCCTCTTAGATGCTGATAGGCATTTCTCTCTACTGGCGTATTCTTAACTGATTCTCTTTTCTGTCTGATGAAATTGACAACTTCTTTCCCTGCAAAAGCAGCTTAATGGTCAGAGTGACATTTAATCCATCGTCAGACTCACCAGTATTTGTGCATGTGGACAAGAATTATACTGGACTAGACTCTGAATGATGAAATCTTTGGCACTGGTAAGCATGAATGCTAAAAACTGCAAGAGTGTAAGTGAGATAAAGATGCCAAAGCTTTTCCCTTTCCCTCTCTCCTTTCCTCCTCCAAGTAGACAAGAGAAAGGGAGGAGAAGTGAAGGAGGAGGAGGAAGTGAGAAAGGATGGAGGACTGGGCAAGAACAGCAATGGGTGGTACAAGGAGAGATGGTAGAGTGCTTAGTTAGGATTTCTTATTTCTGTGAAAGACACTGTGACTACTATGACAACTCTTTTTAATTTTTTAAAAATTTATTATTTTTGTGTATAAAGGTGCTTTGCCCTGCATGTATGTCTATGTATTGCTTATGTAAAATGCCTACAGAGGCCATAAGATGATGTTGGAAAGGTAGAACTGGAGTAACAGATGACTGAGCCACCACATGGGTGCTGGAAACCAAACCTGGGTCCCCTGGAAGCATACCCAGCTCTCTGAGCTATCTCTCCAAATGCCAGCATTTTTTAAAAATTTATTTTCATACAAACCACAGTATCCCCTCCTCCCCTATTTCTGTTCCCTCTCCCCACCTTCTGTCTACTCCACCCCCATCCATTCCTCCTCAGTTCAGAAAGGGTCAAACCTCCCATGAGAGTGAACAAAGGATGGCATATCAAGTTGAGGCAGGACTAAGCCCTTCCTTCTTCATCAAGGCTGGGCAAGGCATCCCAGCATGGGGAATAGGTTCCAAAAAGCCAGTTCATGAGCCAGGCACAGGTCCTGATCTTACTGCTAGGGGCCCTGCAAACAGAGCAAACTGTACAACTATCAGAGAGCTTAGGCCAGTCCCACACGCAGGCTTCCTAGCTGTCGGTCAAGAGCCAGTGAGCTCCCGGAGCTCAGATACGCTGTCTGTGGGTTCTCCCATCATGATCTTGATCCCCCTTTCTTTTACAGTCCCTCCTCCTTCTCTTCAACTGGACTCTTGGAGCTCCACCCAGTGCTTGGCTGTGCATCTTTGCATCTGTTTCCATCAGTTACTGGATGAAGGTTCCATGATGACAATTAGGGTAGTCACCAATCAGGCGGGCAGTTCAGGCATGCTCCCCACTATTGCTAGGAGTATTAGCTGGGGTTATCTTTTTTTTTTTTGACCATGATATCTCTTATAAAGAAAACATTTAATTGAGCATGCTCGCTTACAGTTTGAGAGGTTCAATCAATTATTGCCATGGCAGGGAACAGGGAGGCATTTAGGCAGAGGCAGTATTGGAGCTGAGACTGCTACATCTTTCTGGCACCAGGAAATCAACTGACTTGTTGGGTGGTATTTTAAGCATAAGAAACCTCAAAGACCACCCCCACAGTGACACACTTCTTATAAACAGGCCATACCCACTCCAACAAAGCTACACCTCCTACTAGTAACACTCCCTATGAGATTATGGAGGCCAAATCCATTCAAACAGGTACTTCATATACTACCTTCAATGGTTTGGTGGCCAAGACCCATTGAGTTTGAGATATTAGCTCTGTCTTGTGTAGCAGGAATCTTAACAGGTCTTATTAATAAAATCAAACCAGAGGCCAGTTATTGGGGTGAATGCTGGAAGATCAGAGAAGCAGAACAAGCCGTGCTACCTCACCTCGCCAGTTCCTCAGCTGATTCTGTTTCCTCAGAATGGATGCTTCTGTGTCCTCGTCCAGAATGAATCTCAGCTGAATTGCTGCCCAAAGCCTAAATGCTTAACCAGCCCAATGCTTCTAGTTTCTGGTCTTCACACCTTATACATCTTTCTACTTTCTGCCATCACTCCCTGGGATTAAAGTCATGAGTCACCATTCTTGGCTGTATCCTTGAACAGACAGAAATCCAGGTAAATCTCTGCCTCTAGAATGCTAGGATTAAAGGTGTGAGTACCACCATTTTCTGGCCTCTTTTTCTAGTGGCTGTCTGTTCTCTGACCCCAGATAAATTTATTAGGATGCACAATATTTTGGGGAACACAGTACCACCAGTCTTGCCATTATCTGAGCCTTTGAATCTGTCTTCCATCATCTGCCTGTCCATTTCGGAGCCTCTTTGGTATTTAATGTGGGACACTGCATCTTTGAGATTCTTGTGGAAAAAAGCATTGCCATATCTCTAAGAACCATTGCCAGGACATGACATTCCATGTCATGAAAAGGTGCCACATTTACCACCTGTTCCTATCTGGTCTTAGATCTTTGGTCTTGTTTCTGAGCATTCAGAATTCATACTTGACTAGTCTTCAAGTCACAGCTGCAGTCAGTTAAGTTTTGTAGTGCCTTCACTTTTAAAAATCAACAAAACCCCCTTTTTTTCTTACAGTGGTCCAGCAGTATAGTCCCTATTAGGATGTGCTGACATTTGACTCTTAGTCAAAGACAACCGATAGAATGAGAGGTTGATAAAACTGAAAATGAAATATGTCTGGTTAGAATACCCAAATAAAAAATTAGGGGGGGTTGTTGATATGAATTATGAATATATCATGTTTGTCAATGGGATATATCTGCTTGCCCAGAAAATTAATGGTAATCTAGAAGTACAAGGCTGTCCTCTTTTCTCTAACATCCACATCTTAATTGTTAAGGTTCCTGTTCTTTCTGGGATGCCAATTTCATTATGCAGTATTGCATAGGAAGAATTCAGTCCTCCTCATGTGCTAATCATACAGTAAGTACCAGGCCTCATCATCAGCATGATCTGCTCTCTAACTATAGTAGAGGACAAGCAAGCCCACTACCTCCCACGCTTTGATTAATTGATCAGAGCCTATCCTTCCTCTTGGCACAGAGGTCCCTCTCAGAAATAACTACTCACTCACATATTTTTTTCATTCACTATATCCTTCTCCTATGTCTCCAAACCATCAAAAATTGCACAAGCTAGTGAGTGTATCTGCAACTTAGATCATGGTTCACATGTCACAGAGAAAAAGTCTCAGTAAGTTTTTCTACCTCATTATTGCAGGGCTAGAAAATCCAATCTTTGTTAGCTGGCAATGAAAATTTAATTTTAGAATCTTATCCTTAGTAAAGTCTCAAAGAACTCACTCAAGGAGGTTTTATATCAAGTTTTGAAGAAATGGAGCTTTGAAAAAAGGTATTCCTGTGTGAGACACAGTTATTAGGAAACTTGTAAAGCAGCTGGGGAAAAAGTTCTAGGTAGGGAAGAAGGTAGGCAATGATGGTCCAGACAAAGATGTATAGTTAACCTGGCCCCATGGGGAGTCCTGAAGCATAAATCATACTATGAAGGTTTTTCCTTTTCTGGCAGTGCATCAGTCAGTCATCACCCTAGGTGCAGCCCTCACTGGTGGATAGGCACGGAGTTAAGTCGACATCTTTGAGGTTAAAACAGAGCAGATCTCTGATATGATCATGGACAGTAGCCAAGGCAGCAGGTGCTGCAAGCTGATAATGGGGATCTAGTAGCAGAATCTGTTTCATCTGCTATATCCTGCATTATATTATTGAAAAATAATGGAAGTTTATAGTTGGCATTTTAAGTTTTAGAGAACTAATTTCATTTGGGCAAGATAATTAATCTTTGTAATACTGTTTCTTCTCTAGGGAAACAGATGAGAAGTCATCTGAAGGGATGAAGTGAGGATAAATTTGTGAAAGAGCTAGTAGAGTTCTTACTTCCAATGCATGCAAAATTGATGTTACTTTAACAAAGGAGGCAGAAATTAACAATTTTACCAGGAAAAAGATTAGGTTTATCTAACATAGAAGCTGATAGCTATTTCTTTGCACAAAGATACACTGTGTCACTAATAGAAAATAATACAATATACTCTATAGGAATAAGCTTGAATAATACTTAAGGTAAAGAGATGGGTGTTTCAGGACATAATCAGTGTGATTAATGTTGAAAGTGAGTTATTGTTAGAATTTCCTTTAATATACTACCAGAACTTTTTGAAAAGCTTATTGATAAAGTGTGTGTTAGATGAGATGCCTGTCACTGAAACAAACACTTCTACAAAGTTCAGGATTTATCTTGGCTTAGAATTTGTTGTATATAGGTGATTGATTAAATAAATAATACAAATATGTGGAATTTATTTTCATGATCTGGCCATTCTTTCATGTCTCTTATTTATTTCAATTTTATACAATCTCCAAAGATGGTGTTTTTAATCCGTCAACTTAATTCCTCCTGGGAAGACTTTAACAATTGCTTCCTTACTTTGACTCTTTATGTAATTCTAAGAGCATCTGTACACAGCGAATGACACTGATTCATCTAACAGCTTTTAGGTGCCCTGTGTAACTGTGATTTATGCTGCAATTCACTGCACATACAGTTCCTATGGCTGGTCATGCTACTTTAGGATGTTGCTCTCCAGGCAATCATATTCCTGTCATGTTATTCAAATATGAAATAACTATAGAACCAATACTTAAAATACTTCTATAACTCAATATGATATCACAGGATAAATTATTTACAAAGTTAAGCAGCAACATAGAATTATTCTGTGAGAAATGTTCATTAAATATAGCTTGATTTATGCAATCAGCCTTACCAGAGAAGACATATGGTAACTAATGTACTGGTTCATCCAAATACACAATTAGGAGTGACGTGTGTAAACATTTGCTGTGCCACAACACATTCTTCTCAAGATACAACATTTAAAGGTATTTTAGACAACAGCAACAAGAAACTATCAAACATATGTAATATACATTGTAAGAACCTTATATTGTTTATTCCATTACCCCTATTGAAACACAGGATGGTCAGAGAAATACTCATTGAGAAAATATTCAGTCAACAAAGACTTTGAAGGGGGTGTATAACTTAACTACATTTTTGATGATTTAAAAATGTTTCTCACATTACATAGAACCATGGGAATTCCTTTAGCTGTGATGATTGCTAATATTGACATGAATTTTGAGGTTTAAATGCTTGTTCAAATCAAAATAGCCAATCCAATTTCTTTAATTCAGCTCCATTTTTATTGTAAGGAGACAATGCACACATATCTGTTTATTTAAAAACCTAATAATCATCATGATACTTGTAAATATTTTAGGAGAACTTATTTGACTTCATACAATGTTACTCTCACTTCTATTGATTCTCATAATAGCTAAAACTGGGATTATTTTCCCACATACAAAAATCAGTGACCATAGATGCTTGATTTATAGCATTGATTTGGATTTTAATTCCAATCTGCTTCCAAACTCTATGATTTGAGGCAAATTTCATAATCTATTCTTAGTTTCTTTTCCCTATAAACAGGGGCAGCAGTAGTGCTAGCAGTTTTCTGTAAGGGTGGATGTATCTATTATAAAAATCCCTGAAATTACCTCCCACTTAGCATGGCACTGTGGGCTCTTAGGATGCCCACTTCAGCTCACCAAATATGAGAGACAAAATTAAAAGGCACAGGAATTAGGAACTGGCTGATAAAATGTTTCAAGCTAATTCATTTAAGTTTTGTCTGTTGACTTATTATCAACTAGATTTCTAGGCTTGAAATTTTGTCAAATGACTTATCTCTTATCTTAAACCTTATTTAGAGCTGGATGAGACTTGTAGAATATTTCATTAAGTTTTTTTGTTTGTTTGTTTGTTTGTTTCTGTGCACATCTCTCTCTTTATTAATGTCTCTCTCCCTCCTTCCTCTCTCTGCTCTCCTCCCTCTGTATGCTTATGCTCTATCAGGCTCAGGGACCAAGTTTACACTAGATCCATCAGCAAACTAAAAAGTGTTCTCTGCCCAAGTTTTCTGAAAAGCTTGTATGTTGCTTCCGTTACCACTTTTCCTTCCATGTTGTACATCTTACTTTCCAAGCATGTACTTCCATTATGATAAACTTTTGATATATAAAGTTTGATTTAAGTAATAGAGTTACTCAGGTTTTATACCTTAATCTTCTCTTGGTTTTGATAGATGTATTTTCAAAGAATTTGTTCATCTTTAAATTTTCAGATTGTTTAAAATATTCTTCATTATTTTATTATCTTTTCATTGAATTAATCTTTCTACCATTCTGAATAGCATGGTTTATATTATTTATACTTCTTTTTTTAAAAATAAAAGGTGTATAAAATGTGGCTGGCATGTGGCAAACTACCCATATTTAACGGATATAGGGTATGTGTAAATTAATGAGACTGTTACCATATTTAAGTTAATTAAACGTCCCATCACTCCTCAGGTTCCTCACTCCTCTTGCTATTCTCCCTGTTCTGACCACCCTTGGGTCATCCTATTCTCCAGTCTAATCTCATTCCTGCCTGTGTGGACTACTAGTATTTCCCAGAATTAATATCAAAGGAATCATGTATATACTGTTCCTTTTTTTCTCTAATATGCTTCATTTAGTGAAATTATTTTCATTTGTATCTGTGGTACATGTGTCAATTATGCATTCCTTTTTATTTTAAAACATATTCTATTGTATCAGTATGACACAATTTGTCTAGCCATCATGTTATGGATAGACCTTCAGATGGCTTACAGTTCTTGTTACACATAAAGCTGCTCTAAAGACTCACACACACTTCTGTTTATGCACATTTTCATTCATTTCTCTAGGGAGTAAATATGTAGGTGTGGAATGTCTCTCATATGGCAAGCACATGTTTAAGTATTAAGAATCTGCCAAATTGCTTTGTGCAGTGAAGACATTACTTTGCATTTCCAAAGACAGTGTCTAAGAGTTTGACTTTTCCATGTGCTCTGCATTTTTAAATATAGCTTTTCTAGTAGGTCCTCAATGTGGCTTCATGCTGTTTCCTAGTAGCAACAGATCTGTGCCTTTTTAAGGGCATTTATTTCTCACCTTAACATTTTATAGGAAAGCATCCTGTCAAATAATACATTCTTTTTTAAAACACTGGATTTTTAGTATATTATTGTTATTATACATATTTAGTACTAAGAATTAAAAATAAATTCTGGATAAAACTCTTTTTATCAGACATATACTTTTCTCCCACTGTGACCCCTGTCTTCATTTCCTAAATACTAGCCACTTGTAAAGAGTAGAGGTTCTGAATTTTGATAAAGTTCAATGTGTCAAATATGTCAAAGAAATCTTTATCTAACGAATAGATATGCAAATTTTCTCCATGTATTTTTCTAGAACTTTTAATGTTGGGCTTTACAATTATGCTTGTAAAACATTGTCAGCTAATTTTTCTGCAGTGTATGCTTTTGTATTGATGAAATACATTCTTTCTTTATTGAACTGACCCTATATTTTTGTTATAAGTCATATTGAATTGCATCTAATCTTTGAATACATTTCATGAATATAGTCCTCAATTTTTAGAGCTTCTAAAAATACTTGTTTATTTATTTATTTAGTGTTTGCTGAGCCTGACTCAGGTTGTCATGCTTGACAAGTACCTTTACACACTGATCCATCTTGACAGCTTCTATTGGTCTATCTCTGCAAAAATTTGTCACATGCTTATGTAATCAGTGTTTATAATAAATAGTATTAGAATAAGTCTATTTTATTTCTTTTAACTCATCTTGCTATGGTACTATAATATCCAGTATCATTTTAGATAGAGGTATTGGTGTAATTATTAAGGCCACTCCACGTAGTTAAAAGGGAGGTTTATTTTGTGGGGTAACTTACAAATGAAGGGATAGATAGGTTGCAGGGTCTGTCAAAGGTATGGTGCAGTCTGGCAGTGTTCTCTGGAGAACTCTGCTTGGTCTACCTCCAGCGTCCAGGGTCCAGGCACCAAGAGATCCCTCTCATTTGGATCCTCGGTCTTCAGCGTCTTTTCTCAGCCCTGCCTTGTAGGTGTGACCATTACCGAAGCCTCAATGGGGGTTGGAACTTCCAGGCCAATACTAGAATGTCTACCCACTACATAGAGGTGGCAAGATTAGGTTTTTTTACTTTTTTCCTGATCTTAGATAAAAAGCATTTGTTCCTCCTTACACAGTCATAGCATATGTCAGCTCAAAAGGGTTCTTGTGGATATACATACTTACTCTGTGAATTTAAAATAAAATTTCCATCTTACTTAACTTTGGAGGGTTGATGGATAAGTAATGGATAATGTGCTTTGTAAATGTCATTTCTTTATCTACTAAGATTATTCTATGGTCTGTTTGTTAGATTTTTAGTATGATGAATTCCCTGGATTTTCAAACATCAAGTCAGCTCTTCTTGCTTAGGATACATTTCTCTGGATCACAATACGTAATATTTCTTATTCACTGTCAGATGTGCTTTTCTATGTATTCCTAAGAAGGACATATACCTGTAGGGTTTTTCCATAAACAACTGGATAATGGCTTCATAGTATATTTTGGAAATATCTCCTTTGGAGTTTTCTTAATTATTTTTGTAAAATTGATAGTATTTCTTCTTACTGTGTTTATTAGGATTCACTACAAAACCATCTCAGTGTGAAAATTTCCTTATGGGCAGATTTTTAACTACAAGTTAAGTTTTAAATTTTTCCTATGTATGTATATATACATATATGAGTGTGTATATATACATACACATAAATGTATACCTATGATTATTAAGATTTTGATTTCTTCTTGAATGAGTTTTGTTAAATTAAATTTGCCTTTGTTAAAATATAAGTTAATATAGATTACATAGTACTGTCTATGTGGATTTTCTTTCATTTGGTTCCTCTTTTTACTTTGTTCATATTTAGTAATTGGATTATCTGTTCAAAACTAGGAAGACTTGAGATTAGTTTTTGTTCTATTGAAAAATATCAATATTATATTTTTGGAGGTTAAACTCCAATTCTTTCCTGAATTGGTGAAAGCTGAACTCACAGGTCAGTTTGTGGTCCTTAATTTGTTGTGATGGTCTGTTTGGGCTGCTTTAATAATTGATGTAGCTGGACAGTTTTAATAGCTGAAAATTTACCTTTTCACAATTCTGGAAATCTGAAGTTCCAGAGTATGATCTGGCTTGTAAATCTTCCTTCTATTTGGCCACATAACCTTTCTATGTAATGAGGCACATAGGAAACAAAGCAGTATCCACCTTTTCTTAGTTTTACTAATCCAGGCCGGGTGGTGGTAGCACATGCCTTTAATCCCAGCACTTAGGAGGCAGAGGCAGGTGGATCTCTGTGAGTATGATGCCAGCCCTGGGCTACAGAGTGAGTTCCAGGAAAGGCACAAAGCTACACAGAGAAACCCTGTCTTGAAAAAACAAACAAATGAAAAATATTTTCTTTATAATGATCTCATTGGTTGATATTAAAATGCACTGACCCCACTTGTCTTGAGTTTCAATTGCTATAAAGAAATTTCATGACCGCGACTGACCACTTTTACAAGGAAAAGATTTAATTGGGGCTGGCTTACTGTTTCAGAAGTTTAGTTCATGGTCATCATGGCAAGAAACAGACTTGGTGCTGGAGAAGGAGCCAAGAGTTCTACATCTGGACTGGCAGGCAGTAAGAAGAGAGAATGACACTGGGTCTGGCTTGATCATCTTAAACTTCTAAGCTTGCCCCCAGGGACACACTTCCTCCAAGACCACATGTGCTCCAACAAGTCTATACCACCTAATAGTGCCACTCCCTATGGGCCTGAGGGGACCATTTTCATTCAAAACGTCACATTCTGCTTCCTGGCCCCCATATGCTTGTAGCCATATCATAATACAGAAATAGTCCAACTTCAAAAGTCCCCGTAACATATCAGTTTGAACCAGTTTGAATCAGTTTAAAAGTGCAAAGTTCAAAGTCTCTTCTGAGACTCATGAAATCTCTTAACTGTAATACCCTGTAAAATTAAAATAAAAAAGCAGATTACGTACTTCCAACATACAATGGCATAGATTGTATGTTACTTTTTTTTTTAACTCCTTACTCTTTTGGCTCTTTGCAGCGGGGGGGTCCACCACTCAGCTCCCAAATAATCACACATGGAGATTTAATTCTTTCTTATAAATGCCTGGCCTTAGCTTGGGTTGTTTTTTTGCCAGCTTTTCTTGACTTAAATTATCCTGTCTATTGTTTGCCTCTGGGCTTTTACCTTTCTCTGTTTCTGTATACCTTTCTTTACTTCTTTCTCTGTGACTTGCTATGTAGCTGGGTGGCTGGCCCCTCAAGTCCTCCTTTTCTCCTTCTTGCTCTCTGATTTTTCTTCCCATATTTCTCCTCCTATTTATTCTCTCTGTCTGCCAGTCTTGCCAAATAGTTCTCTTGCTTTGCTATTGACTGTTCAGCTCTTTATTAGTTAAATCAGGTGTTTTAGATAGGCAAAGTAACAGAACTTCACAGAGTTAAACAATGTAATATAAAAGAATGCAACACATCTTTGCATCATTAAACAAATGTTCTACAGCATACACAAATATAACACATCTTAAAATAATATTCTACAACGTATTACTGTTACAGAAGGGAGGAAAGGGGCCATAGTGAGGAAATACTGGGCCAAAACAACACTGAAAACCAGCTGGACAAAATCAAAATTCTGCATCTCCATGTCTGATGTCAAAGCTCTCTTCAGATCTCCAACTCCTTTCAGCTTTGTTGCCTACAACACAACTCTTTCTCTTGGGCTGGATCTACTCCCTATTATCAACTTTCCTCTGCAAAGATCCCAGAGCACTGGTATTTCCAACATTTTGAGGTCTCCAAGGCGATCCTTGTTTCACCTTCACAGCTTCACAAAATGGCCTCTCTGGGTCTCCATGGAGGATCACTCTTGACACATCCCTGGCCTCAGTGGCTTTCTTCAGACACAAAGGAAGATTCCATAACTCCTTTCTTCTATCCTTGACTCTTAAGCAAGAACCAATGTGGCTGAACCTGCCAAGTTCTGCTGCTTGCTAGAGCTAGAACATGTCCTGCTCATTCAATTACATCTTTACCAGCTTTCTGGTTGTTTTTGTTTGTTTGTTTGTTTGGTTTGGTTTGTGGTTTCCTTCACTGCTTAAACTTGGTTGTTCTGAAACTAGCTCTGTAGACTAGACTAGCCTTGAACTCAGACATCTTTTAGCCTTCTGAGTAGTGGAATTAACAGTTTGCACAGCCATGCCTGGCCCTAAGCTTTTCTTTAATTCCTTTTTATTTTTCTTTAATTCCTTTTCACAAGTTGGAAGCCTAGCTGGTTGTGGTCTTGATCTGAGGTCACCACTCCCTTTATTCCACTTAATGGCAGGCTTTTCTTTAATCTGTTTACACTTCTTGGTGCTCCTTTTTCTCTTCCAGCTGTGTACATTTTGTGCTTTTCCTTGTTTGGCTTGCTCCTTTTTGTTATAGGTCTGCATAAGATTGACCATTAATAGCTACACAACATAGTCAATGATAGGTTATTTTAGAATGTCCTCTGCTAAATTTGTTAATGCATAATTCTTAAATTTAACCTCAGGCAGCATTTTTTAGACAAAGGCTAAAAATATTTGTCACCAGAATATCACAAGCTCAGTCTCTAAGCCATATACCTCTTGAGTCAGGCTCCCACAGTTTAAATCACTTTCAACACCATTGTCTTCCATGCTCCTACTAGGATAGCCTATTAAATACTGCTTAAATTGTCCAATCACTTTTCTAGTCCAGAGTTCTGAAATGTTCCATATTCCTCCAGACAAAAGCATGATCAGGCTCCTCACAGCAATACCCCAGGCTCTGGTACCAACTTCTGTCTTAGGGTTTCTATTGCTATGAAGAGACACCATGACTGTAGCAACTTGTACAAAGAAAAACATTTAACTGAGGCCGGCTTATATTTCAGAGGTATAGTCCATTGTCATCATGCCAAGAAGCAGACATGATGCTGGAGAAGGAGCTGAGAGTTCTACATCTGGATTGGCAAGCAGAAGGAAGAGATAATAATACTGGGCCTGGCTTGAGCATCTTAAACTTCAAAGCCTACCCCTACCCCAGTAACATACTTCCTCCAATAATGCCACACTTACTCCAACAAAGCTGCATCTCCTAATAGTGACAATTCCTATGAGCCTATGGGGACTATTTTCATTCAAATCAACACAGTATTATAGAATGTTGGACTGCAAAGCACACACAAACTTGCAAATGGAAAATTTATATTGACTTTTAAATATGTTGTTAAATAGTGGGAAGATGGTACTAACAGTTTGGCCTGTGTAAGAGTTTTATATATGATAATTATAATGTTTGTGACATAAAGGAAATTTTGCTCTAGCTGGAGCCTACTAAGCAATAAGGGGGGAAGTTGTTTAGGATGTCTGATATGTGTATCTTCCCTAAGTAAGTGTGTTGAGTTTTTTAGACTTTCTGCCATAATTATGGTTATATGAGAGTAGACTTGTCCTTTTATTTTTCTTATGTGTATATATGTGTGTGTGTGTGTGTGTGTGTGTGTGTGTGTGTGTGTGTGTGTGAACACACATTTGTGTGCCAGAATAGGCTAGAAGAGGAAGTCAGATCCCCTATAGCTGGAATTCCAGGTCATTGTGAGCTATATGATCTGACTGCTTAGAACCAAACTCAAGTCTAGGCAATCTCTCTAGCCCCTTGAACTTGGTTTATGTTTTTGGGTGTTTGAAGATAAAATAATTTAATCCCTCATAATTTTCATACTTTTTATTAGAAATACAACAAAAACACCTAAGAATTTTTTCTTCTAAATCCCATTGTCTTTTGTCTTATTATCAGCAAATAGATTATTCAATGCAGACGCTGGGGAACGGCCCCAAGTGATGTCTTTCTTGCTCTCCCCACTTTAAGAAATCAGAGAGAGATTGTTTTTCCTACTATTCATTCAACTTTGGAATCAAAAGCTTTTTGTTGAAGTAGGTTACAATTGGAGTTCAGTATAAGTTAGTTAGATAGAACAGCTAGAGGACTCTGAGCCACAAGGTATATCTGTGGGAGGGTGACCTAAACATTGTCCCTGAATAGTGTTTGAATGAGTAATTTTGACTATACCATTCTACTGATGGACTTTTAATGTCACTTTATCATCATTCAAAAGGAAACAAGGCAAATCCCTTCAAAAATCCTTTGCTAACACCATTGTGGTACAGGATATTTACTGCATACACATGCACTTTTTCTTCTAGAATTCCTGCCATATTGTCCTGGTAAACCATTGTTAATGCTTGACAAGCATGTGATACTACTTATAGGAAATTTCCCCTGACTTCTTGGCTTGTGGTAGGCTCACTGTTCCTGCATTCAAGTGGAACCCCATGGATAACAGCATGTTTTAACTGCTCTACATGCAAATATTCATTGCAAAGAGTCATTGATCTGGTTCAAGGTTCTGGTTTCTGAAGCACCATAAATACTGGACCATTGCCAAACCTTGTCTCTGATATCCTGCTGTTGCCCAGAGTCAGGGTGATCTTGTGGTTAGGAAGTGTGTCTGGGGGCAGATTCCATACAAGCTGTTGGATGCTGCACACCTCCTTGCCCTCAATGTCTGCTGCCCCAAGGCTTGCTGGGCTTGACCTTTGACTTGATCTTGTACCCTGCTCTGTGTTCTCAATCTCCCTTCAGGGCAATGATCATGGGTTGCAGCTGCAGTAGCTTCCTGTTGGGGGCTGGCAAGTGGGCCTAGTACTGGCTCTATTCAGTAATGGCATATGGTTTTGCAGGACCTGCTCCTCTGCTCATTCTAGCAGCTCATAGATGAAGTATGTTGGGGTAGACCTACTCAAAGCACTGGATCTGGGCTTGGATGGCTGCCGAGTTGGTCAGCCCAGGCCTTCTCACATCATATAGCTCATAACTATCTATAACTCCAGCTCTAGAGGATTTGACTTCCAATTCTGGCTGATAATAGCTCAGTTCTTTTCACTCAAACAAGAAGGTTTGAGCTCAATTATGAGTACCCATGTAAAAAGCAGAAGGCATGATAGTGTATTCATATAATTCTAGAGATGGAGACACAAAAAGAATAGAACCCCTGGAGTTCTGTGGGCAGTCAGTGGACCCTAAGTCCCAGGAAGAAACCCTGGCTCAAAAAAACAAGATAAATTGCTTTGTACATTGAACTCTGGCCTTCATACATGAGTATGCAGTACACATGTACTCCACACATGTGCATTTGCACATGTAAAAACATACATACACATGAGCATATATGCACAAGGAAACAAAAAAAATTTCCCTTGCATATTTACACAAAGGTAACTTCATTATATTTTTCTTCTTTAATTCCTAGAAAATAACTATAAAATTGTAAGTTTAGAATGATTATATATCCTTAAGTGTAAGAGACAGAATGGCTTAGGTAATCTCTATACACTAAACAGGTATTTATTTAAACCATGATATGACATGAGATATTCCAATAAGATATTTGTTTTACTACTAATAAAGGCATTTCATTGTAAATTTTTATATTCAACTTGAAAAATTATAGTAAGACATCAAAATTCATGCTAGAAGTATCACAATCAAGTATTTAGCCATTTCAATGAAGATATGATAGCTTGTAGAATCAAACTTTAATAAGGACAAATAAAATGCAAGATGAAATGTCAGTTAATTCTGGGCTCATTGTGATTTGTGGCAGGACATGTGGTCACCACTGCAGTGATGTGACTCATTCTCTTTTCTTCCTGCCATTCAATAATATAAATAATAGAAATGTGGGGCCAGGCTTTATGTTTTGTGCCTTTAATAATAGTACTCAAAAGGCAGAGGCATGTGAACCTCTATGAATTCTGGTCTAGCTTTGTTCTATACAGAGTTCCAGGCCAGCCAGACTGCAGAGTAGACTCTAACTCAAAAAACAAAAGGAACAAACAATCTAAAACATAACTCATTGTAGTGTTTTGGATCTTCTAAAAGTTTTCCTTTCCTTAACAAATGTCTAAATTATTTTAACAGTAAAAAGGAACTTTTTTTTTTTTTGAGCTGAGGATCAAACCCAGGGCCTTGCGTTTGCTAGGCAAGTGTTCTACCACTGAGCTAAATCCCCAACCCAGGAACATGTTTTCTAAGTCTTTGTTTCCAAACAATAATCAACATATTGCATTATCATTTTTATTTGATATTACCTTTATATATCTGTAGGTTGTTATAGACCATATATCGTATTTGTTATTGAACTTTTCATCATCAGTAATCTGAGTAGGAATGTTCTGGGTTTTTAAACAAACCACTTTCATTTAACTATGGAAAGTGATTTATCTCATTACAAAGTTTCATTGTGACTTCTACCAATACTCTTCATGCATCACAATGAAAAAACAGACACTCTTCTTTCTCCACCTCCCAAATGGAGGCTTTGTGTTTGTGCCACTACACCTAGCTCCCAGTGTTTAATTTGATGGATATATGAGTAACTTTTTGTATTGCTTTCTATTTTCTGTGAAAAAGCACTGACTGTATAAGTACATGTGCCACCACTTCTCACTCTAGGAATCATATAACAAATTTTATCCAACAGTTGTGCAGATCTGTTTCATAAATGTCACAAAATCTATGGCATTGTAGCCAGTTCCCAATAATGGTTGGGTTACTGTCTGTGCCACTCAGGACAGATGGCTTTCCATTTTTAATATTCTTTAGCTCTAGAAACTCCAAAAGTCCTCATGAGTATGGCACATTTCAGTGGTTTATATTTTATTGGTCTCTGCATGCTATTTTCAAATAATAACTGCAAAGTCTGAAAAGTAAAGGACTCATAATAATATTAGGTAAATGAAGGGCAGCAGATGTGTCATTAGCATAATGTATAAAATGTAGGACAAGATCAATTAGTAAAGGTCCTATGAATACTCATAAAATTTTTAATCTGACCTTATGTCCAACTACATTTTATATTCCAACAAAGGGAAACAATCTCTTTCAAAAATTTACTGTAATCAAGGCCCACATTAAACCTTTCATGTGTTTTTAATGTGTCAGGTGCATAAACTGAATTTATAAGGCAATTTTTTTTAAATTGGGTAGATTCATCTAGTGGTGACAACCTTAAAAAGAGTTTTAGTTATTAAGCTAATTCCTTGTATAAAATAGGCTGAAATATTCATATTCTTTTGTTATATCACTAGCTTGTCTCTTAAATGTGTTATTTGCCATTTGTTTTTATTATTCATTTTATTTTTTAAAATATTTGGTTAACATGAAATGTTTCATTGTGCTATTTTCATGGACACACACCACATATGTATGTGCACACACACAAACGTAAACAGGTTTTTATCCATCCATTGTCATCCTCCCACTTTTCTCTAGAAGCATTCTTTCCCTCTTACTGGTCTACCTCCTCCTCTGCTCCCCTTTCTGATTTCATGACACACATATTCCATTGCCTTCTCTTGTTCCTCCTTCCTGTTACCTCAGACTCCTAATTTATTCATCAAATAAAAGGTAAACTTCAATTCCTCAACAAAAGAGGAAAGAAAAAAGCTACCAAACTAAGGGCATCTGGTCATCTTATGAATGACAGTCACATGGAGAAGTGTTGAATTTGGAAAGGCCATTAGAAAAAAAATGCAAAAAGCAATAAGGAGGGAGGATGCACAGTTTTGTGAGATTGGATGGTCTTTCTGTGAACCTTTTAGGCAACAGGAACTTTAGTGTGAGCAGATGCTACAGCCTGAGGATTTTGTTGGGACTGGTGATTGTCTGTGAGGATCAAGATAACCCTGAAGGTTAGGACTAGTGACAGCTTAGCCTGAGCTTTAATTCAAGCATAGGGAATCGAATCTCATGAAGGCAAATTTGCTTTAATGTTCATCATGCTTGAATTATTGTTGGATTAAGTGAAATGTACTACGTCTTCATGAAAAAGTTTAGGAATAATCTTAAATTGGTATGAAGTCATGTATAGTAGGGCATTTATTCATAAAATGGGCATTTTACCTTTCTTCCACATTTACAATTACACACTTACCAGTTTGTGATACTTTTGCATCTTTTTGGTTGTTTGTTTATTTTTTTGATCCTACATCCCAACTAAAGTTTCTCCTCCATGCTCTCCTTCCATTTCCTCCCCTCCCCCACCCATCACTCCACCTCGTCTGTTTCTCTTCAGATACTGGCTGTCCTACCACACCTATCAGCCAGCCATGGTATATGAAGTTGCAGTGAGACGAGGCAGATACTTTTGTTTCTAATCTATTGGTTGTTTTGAAGAAATCAAACAGAAAAATAAGGATGGTTCTCTACCTAGACTGAAATAGGGGCCTCTGGGGAGCTATCTTCACTATTCTTGTTCACTATTTTTGTTGAGTTTCTTGTTTCTAAGATGTTAATACATTCATTCATTCATTCAACGTTTTAAAAAATTTCCTCCTAGTAGCAGGCATTGAGTTCAAAGCACTGAGACTAGTCAGCAAAACCAACCACATATCTTCTATTCTTGGATCTGATGCCGTGTTAGGAACTCTAGACACATTAACCATTCACAAGCTGAACAGATTTTATTATAGTGGAGGCCTTCACTTTTTATTCGAGTTAATAGTTATTTGTCCTTTGTGCCTTGACCATGCATATGCCATAGGAACAGGCACTCATCTCTGTTGTATGAGGTTTTATTTTTGCAGATGTAGCTAGTAATTAAGTCATAACTCCACATCTTCTCCTTTTCTTCATAATATGCCATGGTCTTCTAAAAGCTTAATTTTCTGAATAGACATCTCATTGTTTCGAGGTTTGTGCTGACTAATCTAGCACACATATTTTTGCCAATGTTCATTGTGAGTTCAAGCCTTCAGATTGTTTGATAAACACATCTATATGAATACATTTAATTCTATCAAACTCAAACTGATGAATTTCCCCAAGCGTTTGCCAGTAAATATGCAATATTTCCATTCATATAATTAATTAAAATAATTTATTATTACTTATTACTACTTAAAATATCATCTTAATGTAAAATTTTAGTCAAACTTAATAAGTCACAGAATTGGTTTTTTTGACAGCCAAAGGAATCTTGGGAGGAATAAATATTATATGCTAGATAAATTTATGGTAAGCATCAGTTTTACTACACTTCAAAAATTGCTAAAATAAGTTATGTCTTAAAGGGATTTATAAGAGATAAAACCAAATCATAAAATAAAATAAAGCCATATATCCAGAAGGAAAGTGAATACTTTAACCATATGATAGAAAAATAAATCCATGGGAGTCCAGGAATGTAGGAAAGCTTAAGATGAGATGGTACATTAAGCTTAGAAACTTCTAGGTTGATAGAATTCTCTGGATTTCAGAAAAGGCAAAAGTAAATTCCCTTGGAAGAAAAAGCATCCTTAATGTATGCCCCAGTGAATCTTTTACACTAAATATTTAAGAATTCAACTTTACTTTAAAGTCATTAGCATATAAAGAAACAATCCAATATGTTTGTGGTGTAAGAAAAGAGTTCCCCAACATCTTCAGACGTTGGAAGAACATATTGCAGATGGAGATAAATTGACTAAAACATTTAAAGGGTTAAGAACATAATTATTGATAACTTTTCATCTTGTACGGAGTAAGGGTGGATTGAGGATGGGTGAAGGGGAGGTGAAGGGAAGGAGTGGGAGGGAAGGAAGAGGGAGAGGAGACTGTGGTAGGGATATAAAGTAATTAATAAAAAATAAAAATAAAAATAAATCATTCATAAAATAACATAATGATAATTGTGTAAGTACAGGTAATAATTAATAACAACTTAGAAGATGTTTAAATATCCTAATACAATTTTTACCTGCTAAAAACACAGTTGTAGAGATAAAACGCTTAAATTTGGTTTATAAAGTTTAAGGAAAATATTGAAGTGAATGACAAAATTTCAGTGTTCCACCAGAATGTGATATGAAAATACAAGGAGACAAAGTATGGTGGAGAAAATGGATGCAAAAGTGGCCTTAATGCCAACTATCCTTTGAGGAATGAGAAAATTGGAATATTATCTGGGACCTACTTTTGAAGGATTTGAATTGCATTAGTTCCTTACTTCCTGATGTTCAAGGGGATTCTTGTCTAGACTGTCAAGAAAAATAAAAATGAAATATGGATGCTAAGTGCTAATAATTGGTTGGATGCAAAACCAGAGTGCAACATTTTTAAAAATGGCAACATTTAAAAAATATTGGGTAACAATTTTTTAAAAAATAATGAAAATAATAAAACATAAATATATAACATATACTTTAGCAGTGGTTCTAAATCTTTCTAATGCTAATGCTGCAACCCTTTAATACAGTTCCTCATGTGTGGTGACTCCCCAATCAGAAAGGTTGTTTTTGTTGTTGTTGTTGTTGCTTCACTGCTGTAAGTTTGCTGCTGTTGTGAATCATAATATAAATATCTGATATGCAGGATATCTGATATGCAACCCTCAAAGGGGTTGCCACTCATAGTCTGAGAACAGCTGTACTTTAGACATTTATTTACTTATTTAATGTATAGTGTGAGAATCTGCTTGTCAGTGTACCACATGCATTCTCAGTGCCTGCAGAGGCCAGAAGAAGGTGTCAAATTCCCTGAAACTCGAGTTACACATATTCATGAGCTGTCATGTGGGCTTAGGGAAACAAATCCTGGTCTCCTTCAATATCACCAAATGCTTTTAAGTGTTGAGCATCTTTCCAGCCCTACAACACAGGCTATAAAGACATCAAAAGAACTTTGTACTTAGGTGCTGTGCCATCAATTTATAGAGCAACAAAGACAGAAGAAAAATCATAAAAGCAGCCAGAAAGAAAATAGACATAATTACAAGGGAATGACAATTAGATTGAAAGCAGATTTCTTAACAAAAGATTGAAAACAAAATGCAGTACATTTAAAATCTTTCGCATCTTGAAAAACATTAATGTCAGTTTTAGAATTTGTAGTCATCATAAATATTTTTCTTGAATGAGAGCCAAATGAAAACATTTTTAGATACGTAGTGCTTAATACATGTTTTCCAAGGGAATTTTTAAAGCTTAGGAAAATATGAAATGACTCCAAACCCACAGTTTGAGGTACAATACAAAACCTTACGCAAACAATCTTGGGAAAACAGTCTAATAAAAATTAATGACCAATGATAGTAATAAAATAATAATGTCTGTTTAAGCAATAACATAATGATATGAGAGCAACCTTTAATTAAATTCAGAAGGAAAGATGAAACAATGGAAGACAATAACATACAAGGGGAGGGTTGATTGGACTTGAAGCATTTGAAAATCTTTGTTTTATGAGAATGTTTACTATATAATCCTTCTTTAGTATTTCCAGAATATTTGCTTTAGAATACATTGCAAAGAGCAAAATTTATGAATGCTCAAGTCCCTTAAGAAAAATGGTCATCGTATTTTCACATTACCTATATATAACATGCATTAGTCATTGAATTATGTCTACATTTTTTATAATGCTTAATACCATGTACATGCTATATAAGTAGCTTTTAGTACCGAAATGTTTAGAAAATTGGGACAAAATAAAAAAACTAACTCTTCTGTATATGTTAAAGAAATAGTGAAATACAAAATAAATCATGACTTCTGGGTAAAGTATTCAACTAGAAACTGCATCTCTGTGCCCTGGTGAAGGAGAATCAGAATAAAAAGAGAAGACAAGCTCAACACAACTTCATCTTTGTGACCCTCTGGCATGGGGTAGGAGATAGAGCAGACCTACCCAGCAGTACTGGTGAAAGGAGAATGCCATCCCCACCTCAGAACAAGAATCACAGGATGCAAAGACAGTTACAGGGTTTGGCAAGACAAGATATTAATCTCTCCAGTAATGTTAGTCAACATGAAGAGGATCCCTCTTTGCCACTCTACATGACTAAGGTACTTGCTGGATACCATACTAAAAGGAACTTTTTTTTTTTTAAAAATGAAACTATACTGGTTATATGAGAAAAGAGACAATCCATAAGATATGGACCCTAATTATAATTTTCCAGACCCTGAAGGCAAGACACAGACTTTGAAGTCAGCTGGTTTGAACAGAGGAGCCAGGCATTGATAAGCCAAAGTACAGGTTGCAGGAGCTCAGTCTACACAGTAAAGGCCATAGGGGACTTCCTCTGATCTGAGTTTTCAGGAAACACATCTCACCAAATATTTTGATAGCCCAGAGAGCTAGAGGTAAATGGGTAGATCAACCTCTGTAACCATCCATTTGCTATTCACTGCTATAGAACCTGAACACTTTGAATTTTAAGTAGTCTCCTTGATATCCACAATACCATCCCTCTATTGTAGAGATTAGAACTCAGAAGATTTTGAAAGCAGGAAGAGAGGTGACTATTCATACACATCTCTCTAATGACATTGTTTCCCACACTCTCAATGAATTTGGGAACTATATGAAGTTACAACATTATCTCCCTAGGGTAGCGAGCATAGTCATGGTAAAGACTGTGGAGTGTTGAGAGCAGGGTGAGAAAACTCACTTAGATCACTAGACTTCAAAGTTAAGTTGGGCCAGGTGGGACCCAGTGCACGCAAAAGAAGGAAAGTGCTAAAGTGAACATGACTCTGGCAGATACTGGGCACCTGTTTATTACAAGCTCAACACCAACGTAACTGCAGAAAAGCCATGGACCAAAACATTCAGCTCTTTTTGAAACCCCAGAATAGGTACTTCAACATTTCACCAGATTCTACAAAGTGCCTGGGAAGATTGCAGTTACATTCTTCACAAGTGTGAAGAAAAGAAATGTGAGATTTATGTGAATGCGTAAAGAACCAGAATAGTTGAAACAATTCTAAGCAGAAACTACAATGCTAAAGGCATCACAGTACCTGACCTTGAACTTTAATACAGATCTATAGTAAGGAGGAGAATGTGGCACTGGCACAAATCACACACAGAGACCAAAAGAATAAAATGAGCAGCATAAATAAACCACACAACTAATTTTTCCAGGGAGGAAATGCTGTTTTAGTTCCTGTTTGAATGCTGTGGAGAGACACCATGACCAAAGCAAATTTTATAAAGAAAATCATTGAATTGGGGGCTTGTTTACAGTTTCAGAGGGTAAGTACATAATTATCAAGGTGGGTAGCAGACCAGCATGGTGCTAGAGGAAATACGTGAGAGATTTATATCCTGATTATCAGGTAGCTGGCAGAAAGGGAGATACTGGGTCTAGCATGGGCGTTTCAAAACTCAAAGCCTATCCCCAGAGATACATCTCCTTTAACAAGACAACACCTATTCCAACAAGGCCATACCTCCTATCCTTTCCCAAACAGTTCCATCCCCTTAACATTCAAAAACACATGCTTATGGTGGGTCATTCTTATTCAAACCATCATCTATGTAAAAAAATAAACATCATAGAAAATACCTGATCAGTAAAAAGTGCAAAGAAAACTGAATGTCCAGATGTGGATGAAAGAAACTACATCTTCTTTCTTACATGGTCCAAAAGTCAATTCAAATGGATTAAATCCTGAAGTATAAGATCCAAAACTTTGAAACTGATATGGAAAAGCAGAGGTAAAGCATCAAGATATAGACACAGCATATGGAATCCTATAACTGTGGAAGCTTCCTAAAATACATACATATTTAAAAGGATTTTAAGTGTAGTTACCATATAACAGAATGTTATTATACCCCAAACAGATAACATATTTTTTATTTTTTCAAATAAAACCCTCAGTACAGGAAATCCATTACATACTTTTTGAGTCATTGGCCAAAGGAGTCTGATACCGCCCCCCAGAATATTATAAGCTATTGTCAATATGATTGATTACCCTTCACAACCTGACAGTAAGACCCTATTGCTACATACTGACCTGCCTGCATGATATACCCTCAGGAGCATTAGTAGCATGGGTGTTATAGGAGAAGTCAGACACTTTTTATTGGACTTGGGTGTACTTTGTGAGAAGGAACCCCTAACTGACATTGATAATGAGACCAAGAATCTGAGAATAGATTGGCTATTCTCATGGGCTCTAGGGTGAAACATACTATTGTTATTCTACTAAATTAACATAATAAGAAAACTATTCCTGCTATAATTTTGCTATACCCCTAGATCCGTGTATCACTCAACCTTCATCAGAGACATTTTTTTCAGTAGATGGTAATTAACATAGAGACTCACTTACTGGGTGATGTGCTGAGAATAAGACATTGGAGCACTCAGCCCCAAGTAGGATGTCTTTACCACAACCACCCCTCCAAGGCTAGAGATCTACATTGAAGATGAATAATAAAAATTGAAACAGCTGAAGGTGGTGGATTAATTCATGGAAGCAGCATTTTCCAGGCACAGCAGGGATGATGCTCCTATGAACTCACAGAGCCCATGACAGCATGGATATGAGCTGCAAGACCTCAAGCCAGACAAAATAACAGTATGGAAAAGGAGAAGTGAGGACAAAGTCCTAGCCAAGAACTACTTACAACTGATAGCTCTTGGGAGAAGAAGAAGCAGTTTAATGGAGTCTCACTGAATGAATCAACCACACTCCAAGGCAAGCCATGAGCAGTGGTAGTTGGCCAACACAAATTTGATTGTGTGTGTGTGTGTGTGTGTGTGTGTGTGTGTGTGCATTTTTTGATGTTTTATTTTATTTTAAGAAAGAGATCATGAATTTGGGTGAGTGGGGCATTGAGGAGGAGTCGGGGGTAGGGAAAGAACATGATCAAAATATATAAGCAATTATAAAATGATACTAAAAAGATATACACATAAGCAAGGATTTTTATAAAAATATTTTAGTAGCACAAAAACTAACCATAAGAATTAACAAATGGGATCCAGGTAATAAAAGTTTCTTCATGGCAAAGAAAAACATCATCATAGTAATGAGATAAAATAAAGAATGGGAGAAAAATCTTTACCAACTATACATCAGAGAGAGCATTGATACCTAAAATATATAATGGCTTGAAAAAATTAAATATCAACTCCCAAATAATCTTATCAGTTAATAGACTAATGAAATTAATAGGCAGTTCTCAAAGATTTCCAAGTTTCTAATAAATACTAAGAAATAATTCAATCACCTTAGCCACCTTGAAAATAAAGACTTGAGATTCATTTCATCATAGCAGACAATATGGAGAAAAAGGAACCTTTTTCTGCTAATGGGAGAGTAATGTGGTTCATCTATCAACAAAGTTAGTACGTATGTCCAAAGGACTCTATCCCTACAGTCTTAATAGCTAAGAAATAGAATCAGCCTAGACAACAATGGACAATTATATAAAGTTAATGTGGCACATAGAATAGAATTGTATTTAGTTGTCAAATGAAATGAAATAAGGACATTTGCAGGAAAATAGAACTGGAGATGATGATATTAAATGAAATAAGCCAAGCTCAGACAGACAAGGACAATATATTTTACCTCCTATTTATACTTTATATTTCTATCTGAGAAAGGGTCATGAAGGTAGACACTATGCAGTGGAGAAGGAAGACACTTTAAGTAAGGATAAAAATGAAATAGGAAATGAAATACAGGTGCACGAAAACAGAAGGGATAACCTTTGTGGGAAAGGAGCCAAAGGGAAGGGAAGCAGGTGGGCTGGAGGAAATCAATGGGTGATTTGAAATGAATAAAAACCAAATAGAATGATATTTATGCATGAATGTGTCTTAACTAAACCTATTACTTTGCTGTGTATGTATTTTGACCCACTATTGTTTCACTCTACACATGCAGAGCAGTGGCCATGGAGAGTACTAACTGTTCTTAATCTCTAAAATGATGAATCAAAGGGGCTTTATACCTTCAGAAATATTGAACAGAATGGTATATACATGATGGAAGATTTCTGGCTTCTCAAGGTTATTCCTTTTCCCTTCTTGTCCATACTATTCTAGTTCATTGGGTATCAGACTTTTACACAATTTCTAATTTCAGTTTATTATATTTAGTGAACAAGCCTAATATTTTTAGGTTCTTTTTCCCTTTTGTATTGGAAAGTGTAGTGCTGTTAACTAAATGTTTTGGAATTTCCTGTAGATCCTGTGAAGCTAAAATCTAAAAGTTCCCAATGTTCACTGTCAATTTTATAATTATAATGTTGACATTTTTTCCAAGTATTGTAAAATTAATGTGACTGTTGCCCATTCTCCTAAAATTCTAATATATTTGCAAATAACAAATTATTATAAACAATTATTTTTAAATATTAATGAAATTATCTGTATTAGAACCATTTTCTCATTTGTATATTTATTTCTATAACTTTACTTTTCTAGATTTATAAGTGATATGAAATTAACATATAAATATCAGTGAAATGGATACTGCAAATTCATATTTCCAATGTCATTAGTCTCAAATTTTGAAGCTGTTTTCCACTTCACTTGTATTGGTTAGTCATTCCTTGAACTCTGTAGATTTACATATCTGATGCTGACCCCTAAGCCACATTGCTCTCCCAGGTTGTCATGCAGCCTAGGTTTTGTGCAGTGATGAGTAGCACTGGTCCATCTCTCACCTCTTTTCAGCCAAGTCTGAGCAGTCTATGTTTCCTCTTCATCCTTCCTTTTGCACCACTAGTAAATCTCACTGTGCACATTTGCAGCAATTCAGGATTTGTGTCTGGAAATTTCCCATTATATGCTACTATGATGGCCACAATGTACAATGCTGCCATTTGTCACCTGGTCACCAGAAGTAGCCTCTTACTAATATCTGCTTTTATTCACACTTTCTATTAATCCTTCCTTTTATAAAGATTGGCTATAGATAATTTTAAAACAAAACATTCAAAATACAAATCACATTATCTTCTACTTCAAATCTCTCAGTGGCTTTTCATGACCTTAAAAGGAAAATGGCAATTCTTTGTTTTACTGTGAAGTCCTGCTGGAGTGTCTTAACAGAATATGTTACTGCATTCCTCACCCACAGCCTAAATACCTATAATCAGAAATCTAGAGGTCCCGTTTCCATTTTCTTCATTACACATTTAAGTATAGTGGTGGTTACATTTAATATTTAGTCCACTGATTTCAGTAATAAGAGAACTTATTCTTTGGAAAGGGTATTATTTCTAAACTAGAGCAAAGTTGAGCCTGCCTCCAGAGGCCTGTTGGCAAGAATCTTTTATGTAGTATGGAGGTATTTTTTTTTAGATGAAAGCTTGCATGATTTTGTGTTATTACCTGAATGAGTGTTTACATGTAGAGCTCATAGGTGGGTCACACTAAGAAGTATATTTGTTATTGTAGAAACAGAATGAACGATATATTTTTCTGGAAAACCAGGGTATACTCTGACTGCCTTTCACAGTGTCTCTGTACTCTCTGGCTGTGCCAGCCTTCATTTTCATGAGTCTTGACTCTCTTAATATATAACAATTTGAGGGAGGTGTAGGACCTTAATTTAAGGGAAATCAGTCTATGTATTGGCCAAGAAAGCATGACATACTACCTTGTAACAATTAGAATGTGTCTTTTCTTTCACAAATTGAACTAAAGAAACCTGAGGTAAATCAGGCAATAATGAGAAAGCAGAAAGATGTAGTAAACTCGTGGAGTAAGAGCGTCAGTGGCCACCGGTAAACCTCAACTGACATGTACACAGATTTGAGTCAAGAGTCCCAGAGCTGGAAAATGGCTCTGCACAATGAAAACTCAAAAGTATTTGTGTACAGGGGCCATAGTAATAAAAGAATGGAAACATTCGATTTTAAAGGTCTGCGCAATAAAGAGACTATCTACATTGCTTCCTCCTTTTGTTAGTTTTCAGAGTTCCTTGCATTCCAAGTTTTGTTTCAGTTCCATTTTCTGTGAGGCTAAACCAGTTTTGGTTGAAATTCTTTTTCTCTTTTTATTTGAGCTAATAGTCTTTTTTATCTCAAGCAAGAGAATAAAATCTGAACAGCTTAATCAAAATCCACAATTTATTTCAACATTATATCAAAGAAAAAGGACACTGGGCAAAGTTAAAGAGACAGAAAGAATTTTGTGCAACTGAAGTGAGAGCCAAGGCTCTTGCAGTAGGAGACTGAACTCTGTACCATGAGACAAAGACAGATATGTTTCAAGCATTGGAGTGAGGTAATGGGGGAAAGCTGCAGTATTTTGGAGGGACTGGACCATGGGGGTTAGGACACCGCTGGCTGGAGCTCTGAGAAGTTAGCCTTCCTTCCTCTCCCAAACAGAGGGATAGGCTGTGTCCTTTTGGATGCTTATATTTTGAAGAGATAGCAACCAGGCCCCCAACAAAGCTATTGTTGCATTGCAGAGAAGGAATTTTCAGTTTCTAGTATTTTGAAGTAAATGCTCTAAGAAGGGGGGGGGGGCAGGGACTCATAATCTTGAAGAAGACTGGATAATGGTGAGTCAGACTGAGGCAGCATTAATGGTAAGGGCATTTTATCATTTACCTTGGTAATAAAGACACTGATAACCAAGCTAATGGAATATAGAGAGCAAGAAGGCTCCAGGAACCTTGATGCAAAAGGTATCTTGTTTTCAAACTGCCAACAGCAATATATCAAAGTTTCTATTTCATGTATATAACCAACAGCACTTTTGAGCCAAATCAAATATTTAATTTGGTAATTGCATTTTTCATTTATTTGCCAAATATTAATTACATATCTCCACTATACCAGATACTGGTCTAAGCAGTAGGGATTTATTCATCAGTAACAAAATATTCCAGATGTTCTGTAGGGCTAGAGAGAAGGCTCAGCCAGTAAAAGCATTTGTTGCTCTTCCAGAGCACTGAGTTCTGTTCCGATCATCCACATCAAATAGAACACACACACACACACACACACACACACACACACACACACATGCACACACGCACACATGCACACATGCACACACACACACACACACACACACACACGCACACACACAAATACAGGGAGAGACAGAGAGAGACAGAGAGAGAGAGAGAGAGAGAGAGAGAGAGAGAGAGAGGTTTATACAAATAATTTAAATTTAAGTTGCTTATTGTGTCTATTGACTTCATCATGATTATTTTGAACAAAGAAAATCTGTAAGTTATGCACAATGAACCTCTGAGAGACTCTGGAGTTGCCCTTGGCATTGGTAGATTGAAGTGAATGTAATTGCAGAAGGAAGGAAATACTTATGATGAGCAAAGGAGTGGAGAATAGAAACATTTTGACAAACAGAGCCCAGCTTGACTTCCTTTCTGAATTTGTACAGAACCAAGCTTCTAGATCCCGAGAGAAGTCTGGAACCAAGCTTCTAGATCCCAAGAGAAGTCTTGGTTGATAACTTAGCAATGATAATGAGCTGCTGCCTGCCAACCACATGTGACTCTAAAAACCCAAACCTCACACATATCTCCCCTTTGTATTCTGAGATTTCACATTATGTTTTTATTTGTGTTACACATTTTCTGTCATAAGAACCCTCCAGCTCAAAGCAGGAAAACAGTCAAATCAGGTCTCACAGTTCTGTGGCTTCAGGAACTTTGTTCTGTTAGCTTCACCTCCTTTAAGGAGTTTAACCTAAGAATGTTCCTCTCCTCAAATAATGTCAGAATAATTTCCAGTAAATAAGCACAAGATTCAAGCGAAGTAATTATATCACTACAATTCCCTTCACATTTGTTGACAGGGTTCTTCTTGCTACTTTCACAAGCAGGCAGTTTTGAAAAACTGGTATGTGGTTGTACACTCACATATATTTTTTTACTTGACTAGTTAGCTATTTACTCTTTGGCTTGTTGATGGCTCCCCTAATTGGATAGAAAAGGTATAGTTACTCACCACACTATAAAATATTGAAAGGTGACAGAAGCAAAGCACTTTACTGGTCTTGTGGGAAAAAAATGCTTATCTGTAACTATTTTGCTCTCTGAAGAAATATATCAGACTGCCATTTCCACATGAACTTTCTAGATATAGTGTGACCCACTATTTTAATGTCAACAGAAACAAGCCCTTGTAGAGTGTCTCTGCTTCTTGTGTGCTCTAGTTAACCCAAGGGACCTTTCAGCTGTAATTTGCAGAGAAAAACTCTAGGCTGGCATTAGAGAGGTATAACTGATTTCTGAACAATGTTGTAGCATGCAGAGTGATAAATTGTGGACAAAAGTAATGAAGATAAGAAAGGAGAAGTAAATCACTTAGTACATCCTGAACATTCACTAATCATCCCTATGTGCAAACAGTTTTTGACATCACTGTCTGCAAAAAGCTACCAGGAAAAAAACAAACAAACAAACACCAGATTCTAACTCAGAGATCCTGTTGGTTAAGTTCAATGTGAGCTTAATTCTGTATGTCTTTCACAGTCTTGAATGAGTACTAATTCTGGAGCAGAAATGAGACCTGCAATATAGAGGGGGTTCTTAGATTCTTGAAGTGAGCTTGTGAACTGGACAATGTAGTATTAGCTGGAACATGGTGGTGGTCTTTCCACTGTAAGCTTGTCTCAGTCATCTGCCCTCTCCTCATGGCTATACACTGCATCTTGCTTCCCAAGATCAGGGACCATGGAAGTACTCTCTAGTGTACATGACATGGCTTCACCAAGATTTACATCTTGAAGACTCTGAGTGCACCTGAGATTCACCCTTTCTATGAAGTGACACAGAAACCCTGTTGTTGAAGATGCTGTCTCTTCTGCAGAGTGTGTTTTTGGCATCTTTGTTAAATATTAGATCATCATAATTATTCATGCTCATATTTGGGCTTTAAATTTGCTATATTGATCTACATATTGTTTTTCTCACTATGGCTCTGTAATATAGCTTGTGGTCTGGAATGGCAATCCCTCAAGCACTGTTATTTTTGCTAAGGATTGTTTTGGCTATCTGAGATCTTTTGTTGTTCCATTTATATTTCAAGATTTTTTTATATATTTTTGTGAAGAATGATAAGATTTGACTGAGATCACATTGAATCTGTAAAGGGGCATTTTTACAATATTAATTTTTCCAATCTATGAGGATGAGATATCTTCCCAATTTTAAGTGTTTTTTATCATTTCTTTCAGAGACTTAATGTTTTCATTACAGAAGTCTTTCATCTTCTTTGTCAGGTTTAATGCTAGTTATCTTGTTTTCTTTGAAGGTATTGTTAATGGATATGTCTCTGATCACTTTCTCTGTTTGTTGTTGGTGCTTAGAAAAAAGCTATTGATTTCTGTAAACTGATTCAGTACCTTCCCACATCGTTAAAACTGTTGATCAAATTTAAATGATACATGGTAGAATTTAGGGGATCTCTTATGTGTAATATCTCTTATGTGTAATAACCCATTGAGTTCATTTGTGCTGCCCAAACAGGCATGGGTATGGGACCCTCCAATGGAGCATATTCAACCTCTAGAGTCCAAGCCTTTTAAAAAATCTGACTCTCCCTATCCCAGAGGCCACTAATTCTCTATAGCTCCTCAGTTAGAGGTGTGGAGTTGTGAGACTTTACCCTTTCTATGGTAGAATTTTAATGTCTTGATTTTGTACGGGTCTTGTGCGGTCAACCACAAGGTCATGAGTATATGATGGTCTTCTCATGGCCAGAAGACAGTTTTAATCTAGTCTTCTCCAACTTCTTACTCTTAGAATCTTTCCACACCATATTCTGTGACAGTCCCTAAGCCTTGGTGGGAGGGATTGATATAGATGTCTCATTTATGCTAGAGAACTCCACTGATACTTGTTCTTTTTGTGGCACCATTAGTAAGTGTGGTTTTGTTGGAGTATGGTCTTATTGGAGGAAGTACATCACTGTGAAGGTGGGCGTTAAGGTCTCATCTATGCTCAAGCCACACCCAGTGTCTCAGACTACTTCCTGTTGCCTACAAGCCAAGATGCAGGACACTCAGCTACTTTTTCCAGCACTATGTCTTCTTGCACACTACCATGTTGCATCATGATGATAATGGACTAGACATCTAAAAATGTAAGCTACTTCAATTAAATTTTTTATCTTTATAAGAATTGCTGTAGCAATAGTGTCTCCTCACAACAATAGAAACCCTAACTAAGACAGAAGTTGATGCTGGAGTATTGCCATGATACACCTGACCACATTTTTGTTTGAAATAGTATGGACTTTATGAATTTGGTTTAGGAAAGCAGTGAAATACTTTAAGTACTACTTAATGGGCCATACTAGTAGGATCATTGAAGACATTGGTCCTAATATTAGAATTTTAGGGGCTGTCTGGAGAGGTTTCAGAGGAGAAGAATTTTAGTATGTTGTCTATCATTCTTGTGATACTTTTGTGAGGGAGGTGGCTGCCTTTTGCCTTTATCAAAAGAGTTTACTTGAGGCAAAAGTGAAGAGTTTTAGATTAATCCCACTGCAAGAGGAAATATCAAAATATCATAGGATCTACTCTGTTGTATGATCACTAGTGTTTATGCTTATGAAGATTTATAATGAAAAGGAACAAGGTGAGCAAAAAAATACAAGATATAGAACAATTTGAGGAGAAAATGAGGATCAGGAATAAAGTTAAGTCCTATGTTCGAGGAGATAAACACATTAAGAAATGAAATAAAGGGAATGGTGGCCTCAGGGCAAGATCCCACCTAGATAAGTCTCCAACTTGTGAAAAGTAATTAAAGAAAAGCTTAGAGCCAGTGTGGTGGGTCATGCCTTTAATCTCAGCACTGGGAAGGCAGAGGCTGGGGGATCTCTGAGTTTGAGGCCAGCCTAGTCTATAGAACAAATTCCAGAACAATCAAACTTAGGTGGTGAAGGAAACCATTAAAAACAAAAAGTTGTGAAATATGTAATTGAAGTAGGGGCTATGTTCCAGTCCCAATAAGCAGCAGAACTTAGCATTTCAGCCACATGGCTTTGGCTTTAGAGTTAAGAATAGAAGACAGGGGCTATGGAATTTGCCTTTGCAACAAAGGAAAGCTGCTGAGGCCAGGCATGTGTCACGGGTGTCGCTGTATGGAGGCCCAGAGAGACCATTGCTTAAACCTGTGAAGTGGAAGCCTGGATTGTCTTCAAGAGCCCAAGATGTTAGAGATGCCAGAACTGTGGCATACCTGCCAAGGAAAGCTGCTAACAGGGAGTAGAAGCCAGCCCAAGAGAAAGTATGTTGCAGACAACAAACCTGAAAGGAGTTCAAGATCTGGAGAGAGCTTTGACATCAGACATGGTGATGCACAGTTTGGAGTTTGCCTGGCTGGTATTCAGTCTTGCTTTGGTCCAGTATTTCCTCATTTTATTCTTTCCCTATATTTTTAAAGTTAATGTATATCCTGTGCCATTATATGTTGGACTTATGTTATCTGTTCCTTGATTTTGATTTTATAAGGAATTACAGTTAAGAGATTATTTGAATCTCAGAAGAGAGTTTGAAATTTAGACTTTTAAATAAGTTTGAGGTTGTGATAGATTATAGGGACTTTTAAAGTTGGACTGAATGCATTTTTTTTTTTTTTTTTTTTGCATTTTGATATGGCTACAAGCCTCTGAGGGCCAGTGAGTGGAATGTGATGGTTTGAAAGAAAATGGCCCCTGATGAGTGGCCCTATTAAGATGTATGTCTTTGTTGGATGAGGTACGATCTTGTTGGAGGAAGTATGTCTCCATGGAGGTGGGCTTTGAGGTCTCATATACACTCAAGTCACACCCAATGTCTCAGACCACTTCCTGTTGCCTACAAGCCAAGATTCAGGACACTCAACTACTTTTTCTAAATCATGTCTTCTGCATGCCACCATGTTGCACCATGATGACAATTGACTAAACCTCTGAAAATGCAAGCCACCCCAATTAAATGTTTCCTTTATGAGTTTCTGTGGTCACAGTGTCTCTTCACAGTAAAAGAAATCCTAACTAAGACATTCTTATAATTTTTATACCACTACTGCATTTATTGTTTTATCTTACCTTGCTGGACATTATTGTTCAGTAGGGGTCATACCTGGTTGAGATTGTTTGTGACCCTGCTGCCTGCATTGCACTTTCCAGTATTATGAAAGCTATTCACAAGGGAGAAAGCTTCCTAGCCAATACCAACTTGACTTCTCCATGTTCACTGACCAAAGTATGTGGCATCTTCAGTAAAAGAAAATTTTAAATAACACATTTAACTGATAATTTTTATTTAAAAATGAGGAAGCCAATTTCTAAAAGGAAAATAATACCTGATTATTGATTCTAATTGCATCCTAAAAGTCCAGAAAGATAGGAACTAATAAATATCCCCTTCATTTCACAAGTAGGAGTGATTTTGTTTTGTTCATGTAGTCTCTTATCTTAAATCCATTTGATAAATTATATACTTTCATAGATGAGTCTTTGTGATGCATTATTTCAATTATTTTGTTCAGAGGATATATATTAAAATAATTTTGTTGTGTATGAATCTTTGACAAAATAATTGTAGTCAGTTGGCTATGGGAATAAAGAACAGAAGGACATGGTGTATCTATTCCATTTTCATGTATTTCTCTTGTAAAAGGTAAACTCTACATCCTACTTCACTGTTATCACAAGTCAGAAACTTGGTTCCCTGTAAACTTTCTGTTGTGAAAAATAAAGCCTCTGGGTTTGTTTGTTTTCTATTGTTTGTAGAAGATGGGGACATTTATTTACAATGTGTGTTTTAAGGAAGAGTAGCTAGATATCTAAGTATCAGAGATACTTACCTTGAAACCACATTGATTGGGAATGAAATTAACAACAATTAAAACATGTAAGGTATAGAGCTAAGGATTCTACAAGCCCCTTGTTAAGGAGAAGTTATCAGGAAATGGATCACAGGATAAACTTCTTTGTAGAAACTGAAATGAACAGATGTATGAGCAGAAGAGCATTATTTTAGAAAACAGTCTTCTCCCAAAAATCATGTTCATATTATAGCTGTATTAGCAACTGTTTGTATGCCATTTCATTTTCAAGATTTAAAGTTGATTAACAATGTCATTTCCTTTATAATCATTTTTTATCACTGAGTTGGATGACTGATTAATTTATGCATTAGAGTCTATCTGTCAGTTTCAGTAATATGAAAATAGTAGAAAATAATGAAACAGTAATAAAACATTTATGTGCTGGGAAATAAATTTATGTCACTGAAACTGCATAATGCAAGGCAAAAGTAATTGGGATGTGTAACTATCTTGGTATGATGTTATCACCCCACATGGTGACTTCCCCATTATGTGGGATCACTGCTGACCATATAGAGATACATATTTAGTATTCTTTACATTCAGCAGAATGCAGCAGCAACAGTTTTGGCTGACATATATATTTTTAATGTTCTTACTTTTGCCCTTCCCTATTCTTTTTAGAAATTCCTATACACAGGCAATTTTGCCTGGGGGTTTGGATGGACTCCCAGAAACCCTCTTCCTACCAAACAAACTCAGGCAGGTCAGAGGGGGGGCTCTCAAAAATCCTGAGGGCTTGCTTGTAACATGAGAGTTTGAATAATTTATCTTCCTTCCTAGTACACTTGCCTGTTTTTCATTTTATTGTGCAAAACACTCTATTTGATCTTTTGAAGTGCAAACAAGCACTTTGGTGTGGGTAAATAGCTGAGATTTCTCCATTAGATATGCCTACCTCACAATGGAGGCACATATCAAAAGGAGATTATATTTTCCTGTTGGGAATTTTGGACTCAGGCAGACCAATGAATTCACTACTTAGTGATCACAGGAGTCTGAGCGAGTTACTGTACTTTATGGTTACATTTTGTCCCAGGGATTGGGTTGATGATGCTTATTTAGTATATTTTGATTAAAGATGTAATGCATGTGCAAATTTGCTTTAGGTAGTACTGATCTTCAGAAGGCCCTAAGTAAATGAGTCTGTCTGGAATATTATTAATTTGATCTTAGAGTTGAGCTCTTTTGAGTTAAACGACCTGTGACAAAAAAGCCATACTCTGTATGTTTTAGCTGCAAAGCTTACATAATATTGCTGTACACCCATTTTGTTTGTATATTCAGATTCCTAACAGGATTTGCTCTAATAGCTCATAAGAAAATTCAGTGAGTTATATATGGCTCTTAAATCAACCCTAAACACACAGTGAACCCTCAAAACTACTTGCGGAGAAAATGGATTATATTATAAGATTATTAACACTCAGTACTATCAGTGATACTATGGAAAACAATAAAGAAAACTTGACTTTGTTTCAATGAATTTTGTGCTCCACTATAAATCCGTCTCATTACTAAGGTCTCAGGTTCATGTTTTCTTACTAGTTTTGAACTGTGTTCCTACCTTTGTATGGTATCTTGAAATTTGAAGAGCAACATAAATTCAATAACCTTGCCAGTTCTAAGCAATGTACCACTCTGTGAGTCAGAGGCAGTTGGATCTTAAAATCTAGAGACAAGCTCCTCTGTGGTTTTACAGAAAAGTAATGGGTGTTCAGTTGCTATTTTTAGAAATCTTTGTAATCTGAGCCCATGCTTAGGCTAATGAGCCTGCAGTTCTATGTGTGGAATGCTATCAATCTAAGGGTTTGTATAAAGTGTGAAAAGACTGAACACTGAACAAACAGCCATTCTGAAGCAAGTACTTTGCTTTGTTATATAAATAATTGTATAGAAAATAGAAAAGAACATTTCTATCCTCTAATAGGCTGTGTGCTATCATTTAGCAAAATCATCCTATAAATCTGCATTTACACAATTTGAAGCTTTTTACCATTTATTCCTTATTTCAATCTTTAGCTTGTTTTCAGTTTCTAATAATTGTTTTTCTTCAGTAGTCAGCAAGCTGTCAAAATTTAGTTTTGTGGTAAGACTTGAATGCATCATTCAATTTTATATCTTGGTGGATGTTATTTGTATTAGAGTATAAATGATTTGTACTGAGTTTTACTTCAGTATAGACTCAAGGTTCTATTGGGACTTGTGTTCTTGACAGTGTTTCATCTTTCAGTCTACATCCTGTGAACACCATTGCCTTGTCTGAGTTGAATGAGGCCAGGAAAATTGCTTACTTCATTTTTAAATTCATTTCTGTTTGTGTGTGTGTGTGTGTGTGTGTGTGTGTGTGTGTGTGTGTGTGTGTGTGTGTACCTACAGCCAGAAAGGGATGTCAGATCCACTGGACATGGAATTACAGGGAGTTGTAAGCTGCCCAATATGGGTGCTTGGAACTGAACTCAGGTCCTGTGGATGTGCTGGAAGTACCCTTAATTGCTGAGCAATCTCTCCAACTCCGTGCTTACTTCACTCTTAAAGTTTTCCAAATAATTACCCTTAAATACTTATCTAGCTTTTATGGAATTAACATATTGTATTAAATATAGTGTGATGCAGTGAAGGGCAGAACCCTTGGCTATGGCTCTTTTCTCAGGAGACTTTTCAGGGCTGGGGTGGGACAGGGGCTAAAATGTTGTCATCTATGTGTTTTCTTTTGCTTTTGGGGCATGATAAGTCTTGTCATAGTTGTATGCTTAATGTACAAGTTTCTGTTGTCATGTGAGTAGCAGCACCTCTTCAGCAATCTTGAGGTTCACCCCTCCCTTGAAGGTGTCCAGGCTGTGGCAGACTACCAGTTCTTAGGCACTTTCTTCTGCCTCTTCCACAAGAATCTTGCTCACATAACTGCATAGGCCCATTCCAACTAATGACTGATTACAACATGTACTATGCAACATACTATTATTGTCAATATGTAACAAATACAAAGCTTACAAAGCACTTCTGCAAAATGTAGGTAGATACATCCTCTGATGTAACAGAAATATAACTGTTGTCTTAGCCTTGGAATGAAGACAGTAGGAGCTCTCCTGTGGGATGAAGGACGTTCTATTCTATTCTAGAAAAATGCAACTCCTAGATATGTACATAGATGCTTTTGTGTATATACAATCAAGCATAGTTTTTAAAAATGTACACATGATTGTATTATATCCTGTTGAAATGTTTTTTTTTTCTATTTCAAATAATTTTTGTGGAAATAAAAAAATAACATAAAATAATCCATTTCTAAATACAGTTTTAACAATATGAGATTTTATATTTATGTGCAAAATAAATTAATAATTTTCAGAAATTAACTCATAAATGTAGTGGTTAGCTGTTCCAGCTTTGACCTTGAAGCACTGCCACTAGTGAGGCAGCAGGTAACTGCCACACCTGCCTATGACCTGCTCCTGGGGCATGGCCTCTTTGGACCCGTAAGACCTGAGATATGTACATGTTGAGCCCCTCATGTCTGCTCATGATCCTGGATGCTGATTTGCAGACCAATGTAGTGGGTAGCCATTCCAGCTTTGACCTGGAAATACCACCCCCTTTGAGACTTTGGTATTTCCAGGTCAAAGCTGGAATGGCTACCCACTACAGACCAAGTCAGAGTTTTCCAGAGAACTACATTGGATTGCATCTTACCTCTCCCTGATCCTGTAACCGATGCCTCTACTGGTTGAAAGTTACCCCCAAATAAACCTCTTTTAAGTACCAGATAAACTACATGGAATTACTTCATTAATTCCACTTTACAGAAGGACAAACATGAGCCTTTATCCAGTAACTAATGGAAGCAGAGCAGAGATCCACAGTCAAGCACCAGGCTGAACTCTAAGAGTCCAGTTGAAAAGAAAGAAGAGGGATTCTATGAGCAAGGGCCATCAAGATCATGATGGGGAAACCTATAGAGACAACCAAACCAAACTAATGGGAACTCGTGAACTTTAGATCAACAGCTGTGGAGTTTCCATGACACTGGACTAGGCCCTCTGCATAAGCAATTTTTATTGTATTAATCCTACAGATAGATCCCTAAGTCTGAGAGATCATTCCATCTTGTTATATCTTTTTCAATTTCTTCCTTAAATGCCTTAAAGTTTTGGCAGGCATTACTATAATAGATTATATTGTATGAAAAATATCTATTTTCAACAAAAAATGAATTTGACTTATCATACAAAGTGATGAGTTATGATACTTTGATACATATGCTATTGTGATTTTCTCATACTTTGCTCTTATTCTTCCCTTCCACATTGTCCTAGCTCCTGTTCCCTGTGTCCATTTTGCTAATAGGCTTGTTCTCTTTTAAAGTACTCCCTTATACCTTCATGTAATATGTCTTTCATGACCCTCTCTTTTTTTCCCTACCTTAAGATCTCTTCCTTCCCTCTTACAGTCCTTTGGCTCTTTTCTTCTCTCTCTCTCTCTCTCTCTCTCTCTCTCTCTCTCTCTCTCTCTCTCTCACTCACACACACACACACACACACACACACACACACACATACATACACACAGTAATCTAGAACATGCATCATAAAAATTTTTTCTTCTTCTGAATCTCAACAGTCTTTGAAGAAATTCCTTTCTAGCCAGAATATCAATCTGTAATGAAATCCCTACATGGTGGAATCAATAAAGCACAGCCATGTGAAACAAGAGAAGAGGTGATTCTTGGATTCTATGAAATTCCTTTTACAATTTTTTAAAAAGTAGAATTTTGAAACCTTACTGTGTCTTAACACAAATGGGAATTTCAAGAGTTAGTGTTCTAGACTAGTATTTGATGACTATCAATGCAAAGAGTGAAGTAGATATCCAGTATCTGCAAGGGTGAAGTTGAAATCCGATATCGGTAAGGGCGTCATTCCTATGAGTCACAATTTTATGCTGGAGAATGGCTTATCTGCTCTAATGAACAACTATTACAATAGAGTGATATCATCTTGAGATTTCTGTCTTTTGTGAGACACTAAAAAAGGATGTGGGCTGGCAGGAACCTCTGCTTTACCAGGATCTTCAAGAACTATAGTTAGCCAGGCAGTGGTAGCACAGCCTTTAATCCCAGCACTTGGGAGGCAGAGTCAGGTGGATCTCTATGAGTTCAAGGCCAGCCTGGTCTACAGAGTGAGATCCAGGGTAGGCACCAAAACTACACAGAGAAACCTTGTCTTGAAAAAACCAAACAACCAACCAAACAAACAAACAAAAAGAACTATATTTGTCTGTCTTTATGTCACTCTGCAGTCTCTGGGAAACTATTCTTGAATTGATAGAGTAACAACTCACATCTATATCTTTTACATCTTTATTTTCTTTAATAGTATGCAAGAGAAAATAAAAGAATTGTAGTAAAAGCACTATTTGTGCATGCAATGGAAATTAGTTATGTCACCTTCTTTCATAGTACTCTGAGAAGACTGGTCGCTAGAAGGAGAGGTATCACACAATCAACATTTATAGAAAGTTCTACTAGCAAGAGCATACAGGAAGATTGACATTATAGGGCAATCTGATATCTCTTCTACATTTTTTTAATAATTATATAAGGTGGTTTACAGAAATAAAGGGTGGATAAAATTATAAATTATGTGCCACCTGTTGATTGAAAAAATGTATAGGTAATAAGGGAATATGAAGGGGAAATTAATAAGTAAAGGAGTAACTGAATGCACATGACAACACTCTAGAGCTTCAAACATGGAAATCTAAGCAGATTTCTGGATAGTAAGTAAACTTACTCAGACTATGGATTTTGTCAGATATGCTTTAACCAGGCACTCAGCAATGAAAATACACACCTACAGCTAAGAAGAAAAAAGAAGAATGGGAAGATCTTAAAACAGCATCAGTTTCACTAGATAACTCAGTATTGTGAAACTCTAGAGCGTAAGATTCAGTGGATGTGGATGTGGATGCACAGGGGGTCATTGATTATATTGTCATTTCATTGGTCTACAAAACAATTTCAAATTTGGTTACACACTGATGCAGGACAGGTGTTGTGTACAGGGTTACTTCATGGAACCAAGGGATGCTGAATATTCAAATGTACCACAAGACTCAAAGTCTCAGACTTTTATGTTTATCTGTAGTTCCTTTTGCATGATTTTTTCAAACTAAAACAAAGAGAAAAAATAAGTAGAGCAGAGAAAATCTTACTTAAATCTGAGCAATGATTAATACTCAGAATTATTTTTCAAATATATGGCTAGGGAATAATTATAAATTATAGTAATGATTTTTTTTAGGAACTTTTGAGATCTTTTTCATTTGAAAGTAATCTTAATGCTATTAAATTCACAAATATTCTAATTTTTATTACTCATTTATCTAAATTATCTAAAACACACATTGCAAACATACAGATATCTATTCTCTCCACATATCAGAGCCCATTCATCATGGTTTTGGAAATGGGGAGAATAGATTCCCCTTAAATTGCAAGTCAGTAGGTGTTTCTTTACAGTAAACTCTAGCAAAATTTATACAAAATAGTAATTAACAATGATCTTCTTTACTTGTTAACTCACAAGGAAACATCTTCAAAACTGCATTTTTGTTAAAGTGTCTGTACTAAAATGTAGAAAAACTGAACTATGCAAATGTTGAAAAGTTAAAAATTCCTTAATTTTTTATTCCTGGTGCCATTACCACAATTTACAGGGCAATATATCTGATGTAATGAAAAGAAAAAGAAAAAGAAAAAGCTACAACAGATAAAAGACCACAGGAATGTACATCTAATTGACAAACGACATTGCATGAATCAATAGCTGGACTTTTTTGCAAACTGTGGCTATGACAGTCCTGAACAAGAAGGGTTTCCTGTTTAAGCTGCAGTAACTTTTCTGACTATGGATCATCGCTCCTTCTGTGGCAGATGTTTGCAGTTCCTCTAATGCATTTAGGAAGACTGTCTCAAAGTAACCTGCAGCTTTCCTGACAACTCCTCATTCTCTCTCCTGCTAAGAACTGGAGCTCTTTTCTGCTTTTGTTTTTTTAAAACCTTCTGCTACCATATCCACCACTTCCACCACCAGATGCATAGCCACCACCATAGGGACTGCCTGAGCTTCTTCCACCAAAACTGCCCCCTTTCATGGGCCCATAATTTGATTGCTGTTTTCCACTATAATTTCCAAAGTCATTATAGTTCCCTCCACCACCATAGTTAGTTACCTCCACCAAAATTTCCTCCTTCATTATAACCATCATATCCTCCTCTACCACCACCATATCCACCACCTTGGTTTCCATAGCCTGGTCCACCACCACCATAGCCTCCTCTGCTGCTGTAACCAGGACTACCACCGTAGTTGCCACCATCACCTCCAAAACCACCATATCCACCATCACCACCTCCATAACTACCTCTGCTGCCACCACCTCACCACCATAGCCTCCTCTTCCACCACGATCAACATTACCTCCACCACCTCCAAAGTTTCCTCCACGACCCTAAAAGTTGCCAGATCCACTTCCACGACCTCTCTGTGATCCAGCAGGCTGCATCTCTTCTTTAGAAAGGGCCTTTTCCACTTCATAGTTATGCCCATTAATAGTGTAGTATTTCTGAACAACAATTTTATCAACTGTGTCATGATCATCAAAGGTTACAAAAGCGGATCCTCTCTTTTTTCCACTCTGTCTGACTTCCATAACTTCTATGGTTTCAATCTTGCCATACTATTCGAAGTAGTCTCTCAGATTATGTTCTTCTGTATCTTCTTTAATACTACCAACAAAAATTTTCTTCGTGGTTAAATGGGCACTAGGCTTTACAGAATCCTCTCTAGAAACAGCTCTCTGGTTCCACCACACGCCCATCAACCTTGTGTGGCCGAGCATACATTGCAGCATCCACCTCTTCTACACAAGAGTAGGTCACAAATCCAAAGCCCCTGGGACGTTTTGTTTGGGGGATTTCTCATTACTACACAGTCTGTAAGTGTGCCCCATTCCTCAAAATGTTCTCTTAAGCTATCATCTGTGGTTTCAAAGCTCAGACCACCAATAAACAGCTTCCTCAACTGTTCCTGTACCTTTGGATCACGGCCGGAGTCGGGCTGGGGGCAGATGGGCATCTATTTTACCTCCATTTTCAGACCGGACTCGCCTCTTCCAACTCGAGTTCAATATCTAGTAATGATATTTTAAAAGATACAATTTATTTAAGTTTTGGGATGGAAAATTAAATTACCATGAGATTTATTTTCCCGTTCTTCCATTTTATATTGGACAATTAGTGCTTTTTATGCTTGCTAAACATTGACAAAATTTTAATTGGCTAGCATAAAAATGATTCTTCTCTTTCTGAAATAATTTTGATAATTATTTTACTTCAAATGTTTTCCCTGTTAATTTAAATGATAAGGTTGAAAATTAGTACTTATAAAGAGGCAGATGTTACCTTAGTCTATTTGTACTATTATCGTAAAATATCACAAACAGAAGAGAAAGTTTTCCGGGCTGAGAAGTCCAGATGAAGCAGGGGTCAGCTGGGAAGGGCTTGTTCACCTGCTTCCGGATGGATGGGTCTTTGCTGCTGCCTCAGAGAGGTAGAGTCAGGGCCTAACTATGCGGGAGGTGGGAGGCTGGGAGGGGATGGGTGGGACTTGAATGTGGCCTCTCTAAATGCCCTAATAATGTTCAGAAAGGGTGGCACTTAACAGGTAATTAGGTCATGGAAGCCCCTCTTCTCATAAATTAGAGCCATTGAATGAAGGAATTCGTGCAGGGAAACTGCTGGCTCCCCTTTGCTCTCCCACTTTTCTGCCATGTGAGGAAGAAGCACCACTTCCACAGGATGTTGTGTTCCCAGGAGAAGCAAGCTATCCTCCCTGGCAGCAAACATTGTCAAAGCTTCTCAGCCACAAAGCCTTATGAGAAACAATTTTCTAATCCTTTAAAATGAGTGTCCTGCATTTTCTTATAACAGCAAAATGGCTTAAAAATAATTCTTGATTAAAGTTTATAAATATATTTGCTAATTAATTGTGCACCTTTTGTTGAAAGGAAATTATTAACATGTGTACCTATAATTTTTTTCCTAAGCCATCTACCTGTATCTTTCATCCACTTTTGAAATCAGATTATTTGTATTGTTGTCACTGAGTGGTTTTTTTTTTGTTTGTTTGTTTGTTTGTTTTTTTTTGAGACAGGGTTTCTCTGTAGCTTTGGAGGCTGTCCTGGACTAGCTCTGTAGACCAGGCTGGCCTCGAACTCACAGAGATACACCTGCCTCTGCATCCCGAGTGCTGGGATTACAGGCGTGCGCCACCACCACCTGGCTGTCCCTGAGTTTTATCAGTTTTGAGTAAGGGTAGTAACAGGAGAACCATTTTAGGAATGTCTAAGTTTGGACAGACTTATAGCAGCAAAGGATGAGAAGTTGTCATATTTTCTCAACCCAACCTTTAAAATGTACCCAGGAGATACAGGATTATCTTAGAACCCAAGGTAAAATACTCAGGCAGTAGATGGTTTTACTGAACCTGTAACATTTGTTCTACAGAATAATAAATTAATCCTTGCAAATTAGTTTCACAACAAAATCCTCTGAATACTGCAGTAGAATAACTGAGATACATTATGTAGGAAACAAATTACTAAAGACTCCAGAAGAATAATCAAAATAAAATTTGTAGAAAGTAAAAAAGAAATAATTTTGTTACAATTGGAGAGATAAGACATGATGGATTGCACTGAAATTTGAAGTTTAACATATTAGACATTATGGCTGTATCGTTTTGTGTTCCTGTGGGACTCGTAACATTAGGAGTCTCCGTCTCTGACTCTCCTGCCTGCTTGTGGGAGCATTTTCCTCCTGCTGGCTTTCCTTGTCCACGTTGGGCGCCAGATGTAGCAGGAACCTTAAGGAATCTTATTAATAAAATATGAGGGTCTGTGTTATTGTACCTTGTTAGGCTATGTTTGATATGCCTGGGAGGCCTGCTCTTTTCAGAAGCAAAACAGAGCAAAAGTGGATCAAGGGATGGAGGGGTTGGCTGGGAGGAGAAAAGGGCAGGGAAACTGCACCCAGGAAATAATACATGAAAGAAGAATGAATAGATAGATAGATAATAGATAGATAGATAGATAGATAGATAGATAGATAGAACATAGTAGACATTATTAAACTCATTATTGAAAAGGGAATGTGGATTTGAAAGAAAATAATTACTTTGAGGATATTATTTTAAAAGTGGTTCTATTTAATTTTTACTCCTTGAAGGAAGAGTTGAAACATAGTCTCATTCAATGGAATTGAAAGTAAAATTGGTTAAATAATTCTAAAAGAAGGAATTCAGAGATAGTAGCAGGGATCATTTCTCTTTGTATGTGTGTGTGCCAAGCTAAGAAAAGATCTAAGCAGAAAACACTTTGTCAGAGTTCAAGGAAATAAATGACAATATTATTAAAATAGAGCAAAGTAAGCATCATATTATTTAGAGGTCGGAGGAAAATGTACAGCTAATTATCTATCCTATTTGATTTAACAATAGCTAAAAAAAACTGGGAAATTAGCATCCTGAAAGAATATAGATACAGTTAATAATAATCAGTTCTTTAATGCCAGACTTTTTGCCTGCAAAGAAGTAATATTGAAATATCTATTGACAATTTTATGTAACATTTTATTCCTTCATTTTGTTCATAATCAAAAGATTCTCTATGTTGTTATTTTGTGATAAATTTTCGAAGTATCAATTTGATTAAATGATTGACTTATTTATTTATCTATTTATTTATTTGATTTTTTTGAGACAGGATTTCTCTGTGTAGCTTTGGAACCTGTCCTGGAACTCACTCTGTAAAGCAGGCTGGCCTCAAACTCACAGAGATCTGCCTGCCTCTGCCTCCCAAGTGCTGGGATTAAAGGCATGTGCTATCACTGGCCCAACTGATTGACTTATTTATGTAGCTGTATTTTAGTAAGTATCACACTTGTACTTCTCTCCAAGGTGGTTTGTCTTTACAATTCATGTGAGCTTTTGTTTCTTTGTTGTGTATGTTACCCCACAAATGATGAGGAATTAAAAGTAAACTAACATTATATCTACACATTTCTAAGGCTTGAGCTTTACATGAGGGTACAGTTCCTAGCATGTGCTAAAGGAGAATTTCTTGGATTTTATTTTTCTGTTCATTATTTTGACAGTGACTGGAGTATAGTCAGAAGTCAACACAAATCCAACAGATTGTTTTGAAGGGAAAATTTCAAATCAGTTGTCTTGACAAAGAAAGCCCTTCTTTGCATGACTACCAGCCATTCTACTGCTACCAATGGTGGAAGGAAAGTTGCTTGCTTGTATTTCAATTATACAGCCTTTTTTCTTAACTCATTAAACCCCTTAAATATATTACAAGCTAATTTTAAAAACTAGACCTACTAGATAAAATGGCTCATTACATATTCTATTATAATAACTTTCTAAATGGTCTCAGGATATTAGTTTTACAATGTCCCAATTCATCCTCTTCTATGTAGCCAGCATGTATTTGTCTTGGAACTCTCATCCAATAACTGATGGAAGTGGATGCAGAGATCCTCAGCCAGGCCCCAGGTGGAGCTCCAGGTATCCAACTGTCGAGAAAGAGGAGGGACTGCAAGAGCGTGAATTGTTGAATCCAAGATTGCTCAAAGCACAGGGACAAATATCCAAATGAATGGAAGCACATGAATTATGAACCAACGGCTGTGGAGCCCCCAGCTGGAACAGGCCCTCTGGATAAGTGAGACAATTGAATAGCTTGATCTGTTTGGGAGGCATCCAGGCTGTGGGACCAGGACCTGTCCTTAGTGCATGAGCTGGCTGTTTGGAACCTTGGGCTTACACAGGGACACTTTGCTCAGTCTGGAAGGAGGGGACAGGACCTGCCTGTCCTGAATCCACCAGGTTTAAATGAATCCCCAGGGGAGTCTTGGCCCTGGAGGAGATGGGAATGGAGGGGAGGGGCTGGGGGAAAGGTGGGGGTGGGGCGGGAGGGAGGAGGACAGGGGAACCCATGGCTGATGTATAAAATTAAAACACATAATAACAAAAAAAGAAAAAAGAAAGAAAAGAAAAATGTATGCCAGATCAGTTGTGCCTTACAATGAAGCCCTGGGATGATCTTATCTTTTCTAATAGCATACGTTCAAAACTTTCAAAGGGGTTTACAATGCCCTCTAAGATTTTGCCTCCCATACTACTTTAGGCTCATTTTATATCCAATTTCTTTTCTGTTCCCAACCAAATTGGGCTTTCCTCTTTGTGAGTTTCTTGAGTATGTGACTCTTAACTCCACATAGGTTATGTTTATTTATTATTTTTCATGACAGAATTTCAGCCTTTTACAACACTTTAATTACATACATTGTGCTTAATGTTTGACAGTTTTCCCTGAATTTTAAGTTGAATGTGCAAGGCCTGTACCTTTTATTTTCTTTCTTGTATTCTAATATTTAAAATAGACTTTGAACCTTAATCATTGCATAAATATACTGAAAATACACAAAAGCTTAGACTAAAGTAGAGGGTCTTTTCTTTTTTTTGTGACCTAGAAATCATAAATGTAGGTGGAAACTGCTGTTTATCATTTAAATTAGACATGTAGTCATGTTCTTTGAGTTAAAAATTATATGATTAAATGGAGAATAAATATGATTATTATCAAAATGACCTGCCAGTTTCTCTTTCTGAGAAATCAGTTTTTGTGTCTTGGAAAAAAAAGAACAAAACTGTTTCAAATTTCTAAATATCAAAGGAAGTAGAAAATATTTACTGGATATCAATTATGAACCATATAGAGTACATATTACAGTGATAAATGACTAGCTTGTGTATTGTAGTTAGGAGGAATCTGGAAGTGGGGTGACATGTTAACTTGAAGCATGTTTGAACTCCCTAGTACATGTTTTGGCGTGACTGTTGTAAAACTCCCTGAAATTATGATCAACATTTGTAAAATATGATCATGAGTGCTCTTTGGTGAGTCACAAGGAGTCTCAAAATTTGCAAGTTTGGAATGACAAACATGTAGAGAAATTATTTGCACCTTGTTCAATGGTGAACCATGTACAAATTTAGATATAATACTAGCTTATTATTTTCTTTAATAACATGGGATTCTACAAAAGCTTGGCTTTTCAATTATTTTCCTTCCACAAGAAAATGAAAAAGAATAAACAAAACAAAACAAAAAAACAGGCAAGACATTTTTGAAAAGTTTCTGCACCCTGATAAGCCTCTCTGCCAACGTAGCAATCCAAATCAGACCAAATTAGAAAAAGCCCCAATTTAATGGGTAAAGTGCTCCTGGATGATTTTCTAGCTCCCCAGAGAGGAGATGGGGACTAGAGACCAAACAACCAAGTGTCTATTTTCTGGGGTGCAGTTTTAATACCTGTGGGAGTAGTCTTGAGCATCTCTGCAGGAGGAGTTTGGTGTTTGGTGGACTGAGGACAGGGCAGGGGTTGGGGAAAGAGAGAGATGGGAGAGGGGTTGAAGTTAGAGCTTCCACCAGAACAATCCAGACTCTTTGAGTACAAGGATGTCAGGGACTGAGTGGGGCTTCAACCAGAACATCCCAGACTCCTTGGGTACAGGCGTATCAGTTTCAAGTGGGGAAATGGGGAGTTGAGGAGTCAGGAGTTGGTGGGCTCACATTCAGCAGGAGGTGTGAGTGTAGGAGCATCCAGGTAATTGTCAACTTTAGAAACACTAGAATTGTGTCATGCACAGCATGGTCTAGTAAAAGTGACTCCGGCAATGTGGCAACGAAGAAATGACAGACATTGAAGAACCAACATGTACAGAAAAGTTGAGATGGGTGGCTTGTGCTCACTTTGATGGAGGGTGCCTATTCTGCAATGGCCCAGAACCTCAGCTCATTTATTATGTATAACACAAGTAGGAGAGGTTAGGTAGGCTCATAGGTCTCTGTAGGAGAGCAGTCTCAGGACGAAGGAGGAAGCTGCACTCTGCTTTCTGTATAGTCTGTCAACATTCATGCCTGACTCAAGGAAGGTTCTGCTGATTCTCTGAGCCAGACCCAGTGGAGAGAAGGCTTGAAGGGGTTCAGGGCATTGGTTGTTATCAGTAATACGTGCTCACTCAGGACTTGATCTGCTCCTTACACATTCACTCAGGGCTTTCTTGGCTCCACACACACACACACAGTGTAGTTTACTTTTAAAACTTGAAAGTAGAGTTTGATTTTTAAAAGACTGAAAAAGGAGAGTTAAAGTCAATGTCTTCATTTCTTCAATTTCCATCTGTGTAGAGAATGACAAAGAGAGACCAATCATACTGTTCCCCCCACCCATGTCTCCACCCTGTGAATGACCAAATCCCAATTCTGGAGGAGCAGATAGTGTTCAGCATTTGTCCTGTGAATATGGATGATCAGACAAAATCAATTGTTATTCTGTCCATTCATCCTTGACTGATGAGGAAAATCAAAAGAGAGTCAGAGACAAAATGATGTGCATATTAATAACTCGTGATTCAAGAATAGTTCAAGTGAATATTAGGAAGTAATTTTATAGTGAATTATTTGAAAGTCTTTGGGTTAGAAAGGGGATCTTCAAGGAGAGGAAAAATGACATTTTGAGAGATAATCACATTTTTAATTTTTATGACATTTATTTACTGATAGTTGTGTGTGTGTGTGTGTGTGTGTGTGTGTGTGTGTGTGTGTGTTAGATCAGAAGATGATGCACAGTAGTTGATTCTTGTGATTTTATTAATAAGACCTTTCAAGATTCCTGCTACATCTGGCGCCCAACATTCGTGGTACAAATTCACAAAAAAGCCTTTAGCCTGTGGCCTTGCAGGCCCCAGCTCAGGCCCGAGCTATACTTGGCCAGTTGTGGTGGCACACACGGTTTGGATTTGCTGAAGGAGGCAGAGGCAGAGGCAGGAGGATCCTGAGTTTGAGGCCAGCCTAGGAGGCTTCCTAAGGAGAAGCTTCAGCTGGGGACAAACTACAAATGGTGGCAATGGACCATGGAGGCAGTGGCTGCTGCTCCAAGTTGTTGGCTGCTTCTCATCGTGTTGGTGACTACAGTGATGCTGCTACCTGGGATGAAGAATTTACCACTGCTTGTTCAGAGAAGAATTGCCAGGACCATCGTATTACAAGAAAGTATCAACAAATGTCAGTTTGGAAAAGTTTGGCAAGAGAAATGGTGGGGAGAAATTGCTGTGAAGATTTTCTCTTCTACAGGAGAACATTCATGGTTCTGAGAGACAGACATTTATCAGACTGTGATTGTTCCAAACCACAGAGGAGGCAAAGAGAGAGAGAGAGAGAGAGAGAGAGAGAGAGAGAGAGAGAGAGAGAGAGAGAGAGAGAGAAAGAAAAAGAAAGAAAGAAAGAAGAAAAAGAAAATTTACAGGGAACCATGATCATGCCTAACAATGACTTTGAAATCTTCAAAGAGATGACAGGATCCCACAATGATGATTCTACATAGACTATGATAAAGTCATTAAGCTGATTAACACCACGGAAAGATTGACTTTGGACTACAAACTGCTTAAGACAATTTTGAGATGGCTAGCTGAGATAATCCAGCCTGATAGACTGCTTGAACAAGGACTTGAAATAAGCCCTGCACTTTCCCAATATGCAGATACTGAACAAATGATACAGGACTTGACAATTAACCCAAAAATTTTCTTTTCAGGATTCCCCTAAAGATGTCTTCACACTCAGAAAACGGGAAGTAATTTTAAGAAAACCATGCCCACATTCCCAAGAGGTGGGATGGGAGGTTTTCAGTCTTTTAATGAGTTTTGGATATAGAAGTTGTTAATTATTAATGGTCAGGAAAAAAGCTGAACAAGGAGATTTGATTCAGTTTTTGTTTAAAACAAAAAGAAAAGAGAATATAGATATGAGGTAGATATGAATCTACTCTGACAAAAATAAAGAATAATAGGATAAATGGGTCGATCATTGAATCTACTGTAAAAAGAAAAAGGGAAAGATAAAAATAACAAAAGGTAGACTACTGAATCTACATTTAAAAAGGAACTACTTATTCTAAATAGGATAAGTAACGAAAATTTTTTTGTCTGAGTTTATCAAATGTTACTGGACTGGACATTATTATATATTAATGGAGTTTTATCTGAATCTGTCAAATGTTAATGGACTAGACATTGCTAATGTAATTCTTGACTGTCTATATTGTATATACTTATTGGATAGCTTTTCTTGTATTAGTTATAACCTTTTTTAAATTTTAGACAAAAAAGGGGAAATGTGGTGGTATTGTGTTCCCCAAAATATTGTGCACCCTAATAATTTATCTGGGGTCAGAGAACAGACAGCCACTAGATACAGAGCCAAAAATGGTGGCTAGAAAATGGGTCAGAAGCTGGGCAGTGGTAGCACACGCCTGTAATCCCAGCATTTGGGAGGCAGAGCCAGGTGGATCTCTGTGTGTTCAAGGATACAGCCAGCATGGAGACACATGCCTTTAATCCCAGAAAGCAAGCCTTTAATCCCAGGGAGTGAAGGCAGAAATAGATAGATATATAAGGCGTGAAGACCAGAAACTAGCAGCATTTGGCTAGTTAAGCATTTTGGCTGGTTAAGCATTCAGGCTTTTGAGCAGCAGTTCAGCTGAGAACCATTGGGATGAGGACTCAGAAGCTTCCAGTCTGAGGAAACAGGATCAGCTGAGGAAATGGCACAGTGAGGTAGCTGTTTGTTCTGCTTCTCTGATCTTCCAGCATTCACCTCAATAACCGGCCTCAGGTTAGATTTTATTAACAAGACTCTGCTACAGATTCTCTCCTTTTAACCTTGATTTATTTCCTCAGGCCTGGCCTTGCAGCAGTAGCTTCAAGCTCTTGAGGCTATAGACTCCACCATGTTTCCCTGGTAACACTGGAAACATAAATATCAGTTTAGCCATTCCTTAAAATTTAATTTAACATATGAAAAGATAAAGGTATTTCTCTAGTTCTAGGTGGAAACCTAGTTTTCCCAGCTGCCTAACAAGAGATGGGTCCAGTGTTTTCCCTTAAATGAGATAATGCAATTTTCCTTCCCAGATACCCCCTTCTCAAGTAGATGCTGTCTTCCACTCTCAGGGAATACTATGGCACTGGTCTGCCTACTTTTCTGAGTTACATCCCTTTGCAAACTGTCTGAGTTTGTGGTTGATGTAAAGGCAGACTGGCTAATGAACTGGACTTGGAAAAAAAAGGGCTGGCCTCTGTTGGAGTGGTTATGTCTAGAATGGTATATTTAGTTACCGCCTCAATGAAAATGTTAAGTTTCAAACCCAAGGAATAAAGGGTTTGAGGCACCTATTTAACATATCAAAGGTGGACCTGGCTGCCAAGTTCTCCCAGCATCTCTCAGTCCCTACCTATTAGAGGTTATGGCTTGATTACCCAGCCCTCTACCCAGTACAATCCTTCCAAGGGCCTGAGCTGCCCCTCCCCCAGGGCCTCTGTCCTATATAATTCTCTCTCATGGGAACTGTGGCTATGAGTATAGGAGTATGAGGAGCAGAAAAGAGGTAAATGAGGATGTTGGGGGCATCGCTGGAGAGGAGGGAGTGGGAGACAGGTCCTTGAAGGAATAAATGAATAGGGATGAAGGAGGGTGGTAAGGAGTTAAGAAGAGAGGATTCTGAGTTTGGAGAGATGAGGTGGAATTATGAAAGGGGAAGGTAGGTGAATGGAGGTCAAGAGTGTTTGTTCTAGGATCTTTAGGGGCATAAAAGGGATTGGTTGAGAAAAGGATCGAAGTTGGAGAAGGTAGAAGGAGGGCATGTAGGTCAGTAGATTGGGAAGTTCTAGAACATTCTTTGCAGGAAGGCTTTTAGAGCAGAAAAGTCTAGTATGCTGTGCAGGTTTGACAAAGGGAGAGCTGTGCCTTGAAGGTGAAGAAGGCTTGGTCACAGGATACCTCAGACCACGGCTTGCAGTTTTCTCTAGTGAAGTTATTAAATTGATGAGGATTTGGAAATCAAAAATTCTGAATTCAGGCCAGGTGTGGCCACAGTCTAATTGACATTGAGCCGATCTGAACCGAGAGCCACATTAGAATAGCCAGCCTGAGGTTGGCAAGACATAAAGTTCTGATTGAGGTTTGATTTTAGGTGTAACAAAAGGTTGCTCTTGGGAATAGCCCGTTTCGAGTTCATCTAAAAAGGCAGGGGAGAGGGACACACCACACAAAAAACTGCAGACTCAGGGGAAAACTCATGAAATGGAAAGAGGATAAGCACATAATTTTCATATTTGTTTTAGCCAAAAATATTATATGTTGGAAGATATATATGATAGCATATTAAAAGTATAAATTATGCAATAAAAAATCTTTAAACTTTTGCCTTTTGTGAATGGGGTATTATTTAGCTTAACGTAGCTTTCAAGTGTGTCATGCAGACTTGTCTAAGAATTCATATTCAATTTTAATTAATTGAGCACTGATAAATTCTACACCCTTGTTCTCACACTATATAAAAATCAGAAGCCAGAAAGACTTATACTTCATAATCCAATCACTTTTTAAGGTGAGAAAATTGCATATACAAATAACTTATCCATGGCCACAAAAAAAAAAAAAATTGTAGGCAAGATTTTATCTCAGGGAAAACCACTGCAAAGTCAGGTTCCTAGACACTGGGCCACTAAAGTAAGTCTTCACAACAGTGACTTCAAGACTGTCAATAATTGAGAGTAAGCAGGGTTAGTTGAATTAGGGCAATAGGGTTGCAAAACTTGTTGGGTGAGACCTGCATACAACAAACTAAACATAATTAAGATATATCCTTTAAAAACAGTATGAATGTATTTTTGAAAGAGAACAAAAAGCACAACAAATTACTGAATGGTTAAAACCTGAATGATTTATCATCTACCAAGAAAAATACTGCATTACTTTTATTAATTTTAACTTCCAGCAGATTTATTTTTAATTTTTTTCTATTTTTTTGTTATATCAATTTTTACTTGTACAGTCCGTGTCAATCAGCTAGTATAGGAAGCTGAATTTTGTGAATCTTTAAGTAGAACAGGCATTGTTTATGTAGGAAGGTATAATATTGTTAATAGATAGTGGAAGGATATTTGTTTTTTTTTTCATCCTAGTAGAATAAGTTACAAGAATGATTAAATCAGTTTTAATTTTAGTTGCAGTTTTAGAAAAATGCAAATGCCTCATTTACTTTATGCATCTGAATAAATGTAAGCAAAATAGTGTTAAAGCATAGAAACCTTACAGGAACCATAATCAATTTTCTATTCATGAGAGATGTTCTCTGGAAGTAGTCAGTCTCATGTGCAAGAAGTATGAAGAATTAGCTGAGTGTGAAGTCAACAGACTTAAAAAGGTTTACAAAACTTAGGTCATGTGTATATAGCCGTGAATGTGGAGGACTAGTGTACAAAGAGAGGGTGTCAAGGTTAACCATGACAGCTAAATTCAGATGATGTTGCTTTAGGCAGATATTGAAGAGACAGAGATAGGGTAGCTATCTGTTGTGACTCTTAATGAATCTCAAGCTTTCACACCATGCTGGGACAGAAAAGACTAGCAAAGAAAATTCTGAAGTATGTGTTTTGCCTCAGAGTTTACCTGAAACCCCCTGAATAGGCTGGTTTTTATTTCCTCCCTAAAAGTGGGAAAAGATGAGAATATCTATTCTGGCTCCCTTGTTCAGCATTATAATAGACATCTAATCAAGGAACATTGATTGTGAGAAAGAAGTAGAAATCTACCAGGAAAGAAAATGTAAGTTGTTTCTGTTTACAAATTATATCTTTGGTATGAAAATCCTAAGGAGTCTAGTGGATTCAATTAAGATAATAAACAGGCTTAATGAAGTATAGGATATGATTAAGACTTAACTATACGTCTATACACTAACACTGAACACCTTCAAAGACAGACCATAAAGTACAAAGTACTCAGGAGGAATTTGGGAAAAAAACATAAGCCCTGAACCATAAAAACTATGAAATATTGTTGAAAGTATAAATAAAACTTGAAAAACAAAAACAAAAAAACCTCTTCCTCAATTTTTTAGTTAAGTTGAATATAGGTATTTAAAGTATGCACTTACAATTTTCTGTAGTTCTTCAATGTCTGTGGTGGTACTTCCCTTTTCATCTTTGATTTTTAAAAATATATATTAATTTTTATTCTTATTTTATGTATAGGTGTGTTTTGCCTGCATGTATATATGTGTACCACATGTGTACCTGGTGTCCATAGAGCCAGAAGAGGGTTAGGATCCTCTGGAGCTGGAGATAAAGATGGTTGTGAGATATCAAGTGATTACTGAGATCTGAATCCGGGTCCTCCAGAAGAGCAGCCAGTGCTCTTAACTGCTGAGCCAGCTCTCCAGCCCTTTTATCTCTGAATTCATTAATTTAGGTCCTCTTTCTTTTAGTTAATTTGGCTAATGATTTGTCTATCTTACTAATGTTTGCAATTAACCAAGTCTTCATTTAATTAATCAGTTTGTTTCTATGATTTTAATTCCACACTGTTTTTGATGATCATTTCTTGTCTTTTTATTCTTTTTGGATGTTGTCTGTTCTTGCTTTTTTTCTGAAGCTTTCAATTATATCATTGAATTACTAGTATGCATATTCCCGGGTTTCCTGATGAAGGTGTTTTGTGCTGTAAACTCTCCTCTTAGGACTTCTTTTCTATTCTGTAGATTTTGGTATGTTGTATATTTCTCAGCCCTCATCAAAGAAGCTTCTGTTTTGCAGTAGATGACAATTAACATGGAGACTTAGAACTGGGCACTGTATAGAGGACAATAGATTATGGAATGTTCAACCATAAATGCAATACCTATATCATACCTCTTCCCTAGGGTTAAGGAATCATAACTGAAGAGGGGGCAGAAAGAGTAGAAGAACCAGAGTTGGGGGATGACTACAGGGAGTCAATGTTTTTAAAACACAACAAGGTAGTTGCACATGTGAACTCAGAGCAGTTGTGACACCATGCATAGATCTGCACAAGCTCAGGACAGACAAAAATCCCTGTGTGTGTGTGTGTGTGTGTGTGTGTGTGTGTGTGTGTGAGAGAGAGAGAGAGAGAGAGAGAGAGAGAGAGAGAGAGAGAGAGAGAGAGAGAGAGAGACAGAGAGAGACAGAGAGAGAGAGAGGAGAGAGAGAGGAGAGAGAGAGAGAGAAGGGAGAGAGAAGAGAGAGGAGAGAGAGGCACAGACAGAGAGACAGAGAAGAGAGAGACAGAGACAGAGAGACAAAAAGAGAGAGTTTATTGTCATTGTCCCTGGGTTCTGGCACTGAATAGAACCCAGAACATGGAACTGTGAGCAAATCATTTCATAATGTGCTATATTAACTTTTATGTTTGTTAAATAGAAGCATATTTGTACTTTACCTTCAGAAAGACTATTTGGTGCATAGTACTACAAATAAGGTCTTATTTCTGTTTCTATGTACAAGTATATCACAGTACCCATGTAGATTTCACTGATATGAATACATGTTTTTTATGTAAGCTCTTCATGTATTTTGATATATAAGCATATAAATGTACACACACATGATTTTATATCTACTAGGTGAACATACACATTCTTTATATGTTCATATAGAATGCTTTAAAATTTTGACCACTTAGTAAGCCATGCTTCTCTATGTCTGTTCAATTCCTATTGGTTAGAACTCAGGTACATGGTCAAAGGGGATATGGAAATTAAACTCAATAAATGCCTAGATGCAATAGGAATCAATGTTTTTATAGTTATGGTGTCTTCAAGGCTTTGTCTCTCTCTTTAGCTACCAACCATCTGTACATAGTCTTTTTTCTAACACACATTCATTCTTTCACCAAAAGACAACTAAAAGTTTCATTCAAGACTACATCTCAAAGTTGTGGCTCCTGGGTATTCATCCTGCTCTCCATTGAGATCCAGTTTGGTAATTTCTGATACACTAACAAAAAAAGCAGTTTTCGTCTTACACATGCACCATGGTGGGACCAGGGTAAGGCAACCTATCATTAACAGCCTATTCAGAAAAATGAAATGGAATCACACTGAAGGTATTAGTTCATGAAAATAATGCTGTTTCCGTGAGCTGGCATATTGAAACCTTTGCCCTAATAGTCTTATCAGTTTTAAATTTAGATTTTGGATTTTTTTTTTTTGTTGTTCAGGGGAGAGGGGATCCTGAGGGAAAGAACACCTTTTGTCTCTACTATATGGAAAGTTTTCTCTCATTTCTTATCCCAGTGAACAAATCTAACTAGGGCATTGGAGAAAGTGTTTTGTTTTGAAAGACCCCAGACCCCTGGGATACTTTCGTCTGTGGGAGGGCCCCCCAGAAACCAAGATTCCAAACCAGCAGCTGCAACAAGAAAGAGGAATTTATTTGGCGCTGGCACGAGCGGACTCTCTGTCCCGGTCAGTCAGAGAGCCCCGAGCAGCGGTTACAAGCATTTTTAAAGGCAGAAACTACAAAATTAGCATAAGATACCCGGTGCTCTGGGTTTGGCCCAATTTAAAAATCATCATATATTTCAGCAATCATTTTGTTATGTGAGAAATTTTGTAACACTCATTGTAAACTGGTTGGCTCAGGGGAGATCTAGGGGGAGCGGTTCCTCTGGAGGGGAGTTCGCATAGTTACAGGCTTGTGATTGGCTGACATTCGACCTAGTTTTCTGGACTCGCCAGATGGTCCTTATTTTGGGTCCCATTTGGGGAATTTTTAAACAGATACTTATTATTATTATTATTATTATTATTATTATTATTATTATTATTATCTATAATTACAGACCTTGTCCCAAGGCTGGTGTCTGGACTCTGAAACTTTTTACTTATTTCCAGGGAGGGGATGGGTCAGTGTCTAACACAAGCAAGTTTACAGAAGCAAAGTCAGCAATTTGCAATTGTAATATGTATCTCTAATTTTTTTTCTCAGTTTGAAGGTGAGGTGTCCTACAATGTGCTATGGTTTGAAAGTCCAATTTCTGACAAGCTTGTTAGGTCATAAAATTGGATATTTTAGCAATACAAATCCTTAAAATATATAAAAGTATCTATATATCTCTAGCATCATCTACTTACTAGTAACCAAAGCCATGGCTGTGTGGCAGACATAGCTTTTAAGGTTGTTTATTTGGCTGCTCCCTTCCACTGTACTGAGCTTTCCCTGAAGGCCTTCTTGATCAATAACTTAGATGGGAAGCCAGAACTTTTCATTAGGCCTTTATCATAGGGTTAGACACCTTTATTTAACCAAGATGACTTAATCGACCTTTTATAGCCAAGTCTTTTTCATTTTCAACTCTTTCTTGCTAAATGGGATCAAGGAAGCACTTGTTTTTTTGTAACTGTGCTTCACATTTCTGTCTTTCTTCTCTTTCCTTCCACTCATGTTTGAAAATTGGTCGACTTCACTGTGTAATGATCTATTGTTTCAAGCTAGCAATACTAAACACACTAGATACAATCATGTTCAGTGAAGTGAATTTTGTAATTATAGGTAAATAATGAATATTTACACACAGAGACTTATCTTCTGTATGATCACTAAGTTAGTAACATTTAAATGTGTAGTTAGAGTTTTCCTACCTAGCCCAGAGTCAGGACAAATCTCTCTCACCTGCCAGTCCCATGGTCGCTCAGACCCAAACAAGTAAGCACAAAGAGACTTATATGACTTATAAACTGTATGGCCGTGGCAGGTTTCTTGTTATCTACTTCTTCTATCTTAAATTAACCCATTTCTGTTAGTCTATACTTTGCCACATGGCTTGTGGCTTACTAGCGTCTTTATATGTTGCTTTTCATGGCGGCGGCTTGTGGTCTCTCCCAGCCTTCTACTTCCCAGAATTCTCTTCTCTCTTGTCCCGCCTATACTTCCTGCCTGGCCACGGGCCAATCAGAACTTTATTTACACAGAGCAATATCCACATCACTTCCCCTTTTCTTTTTTTTTTTTTTTAAGGAAGGTTTTAACTTTTACATAGTACAATTACATATAACAAAACAATTATCAAGCAAGAATTGCAGTTACAATATTAAAGAACATATCCTATCTATCTTATATTTGTGAGTCTAAGCTTTTATATCCAACTTATCTTTTATCATAACTGAGGAAATTTTAACTATCTAGTCTTCAACCACATCAAAGACCTCAGAAGGATATAATATTACCTGAGAACCGGGAGAAGGATGTAAGCATTTTTCAGGAGTCTTGCAAGAGTAGACAGAGACAGCTGGCAGCCTGGACAGTCACCTAATGTTCCTTTGTAAAGTTGGGGCATTTGTCTTCAGCCCACAGGGCTAGAGTCTCTCGGTCACTTCTCTCAGTGTCCTGTAGAATGTCTGGCAGTTTCCTCTGCGAAGCAGGAACCTGAAGGGCCATTTTGTCAAGCAAAGTTTAGTGGTCACCTTTCTATGGGTCCTGAATGTCCAGTTGATCGAGCAGTCCAGGCAAGAACAGTTTTTTGCCCAAATGGCTATTTTTGCCAAGGGGAAGATAAACTCCATAGGAAGTGTCTTCAATTCCTACCTTCCTCTCTGAAGTAAATCGGTGCTACCAGGAGCAGACATGTCTCACTGTCCAGAAAGTCTAAATTTTAAAAATATTTTAAATGCCATATTCTGTAGACCTTTGAAGTGTTTGAAAATTACCTGTCTATCTGAAATATCTCTCTGTATATCTAGAAGACTTAACTAACATGGCTACAAGTATGATTATCATAGATGACTAATTATTAATCTATTTTTAATTATCCATTACAATTTTAAATGAGCTATACAAACATAATACCTTAAACATGAGTAGAAATATACACATAGTATAACAAAATTAACTTTAAGTTTGTATCAATAGACTAAAATCTATACCAATGTAAAACATTCTAAACAAGTTGTTGCTCTTTAGAAGTAAGTTCCTTAATCTACCCTTTCATACTATCATATCTATATCATATGCCCTTTTTATCTTTAGAAAGAGATTGCATTTATAATCAACCTGTTTTAAATAAAATAGTGGTTTTTCTCTGTCCCACATCAGAAGGCTCTTCTGATGTGGGACACAAGAGACTCTTAACCTTTTCTTTTAACAATGTGCTTGGGTTTAGAGAAGAAGTGAGACAATTCCATCTCCAAAGCCAGCTGGAAATTTGGGCGTAGTTTTTCTTACTACTTCCTGCTGGAGGGGGGCGCTGTATCTTATGGGGATACAAAGAAAATTTTAGGATTATGGAGTAGTCCATCAGGGTAAACCTCTGAGCCAGTTGCCTTGAAACCATTCTGGATGTTGGATCATCTGAGCTGTTGTGTCATCGGAGACCTTTCAGGTGGTCTTGGCTGATCAAACCTGATGTATCTTAATCTGGAACAAATCCACAGCCTCTGGCTTTCTGTGGAAACAAAAGCAGAGACTCTTTTCCAAAGCAACATATCCTTACATCCAAATTTTGAAGTCAAAGTGTCTTTAAAATTTACATATTTGTTTAACTCAACAGCTTTTACAATCAAATCTTTTTCTGCAGTTAAAAATCCCAAAGACAACACAAGCCAGATTCTCTGTGTAATATCCATCTTTGTAAGATTGAAACGCCTCTGTGGCTGCTGGCTCTGCCCACCTCAGCTTCCCAACATGGGGTGGTGGTGTAGTTTACCGCCAGCTCTGGGTCTGGAGCCATGTGTACCATCAACTCTCAGAAGCAGTTCTATCAAATCAGTGCATAGCCCAGAAACTTTTTTTTTTTTAACTAGCAAAGGCTAAATCTACCATGCAGCAGAGTAAAGTGTTGCTTATAGATTCCTCATTCCCGACACACTGCAGGTCAAATGCAAACGCCAGGAACCCGCCATAGTAGCTCAAACCGGCAGGCTGTAGCTAACATGAGAGAGACAACTAGGAAGCTGTTTTTAGCTCCATTTAGAATCTTTTTTTCTCAGGTTTTAGGTGGAAACTCTTGCCAACACGTTGGACGCCATTTGTAGATAGAGTTTTCCTACCTATCCCAGAGTCAGGACAAATCTCTCTCACCGGCCAGTCCCATGGTCGCTCAGACACAAACAAGTAAGCACAAATAGACTTATATTACTTACAAACTGTATGGTCATGGCAGGCTTCTTGTTATCTACTTCTTCTATCTTAAATTAACCCATTTCTGTTAGTCTATACTTTGCCAAATGGCTTGTGGCTTACCAGTGTCTTTACATGTTGCTTTCCATGGCGACGGCTGGCGGTATCTCTCCCCTAGCCTTCCACTTCCCAGAATCCTCTTCTCTCTTGTCCCACCTATACTTCCTGCCTGGCCACTGTCCAATCAGAACTTTATTTATACAGAGCAATATCCACAGCATAAATGTATTTTTACATATATTTATTTTGTGTATTGAAGGATATGGCCTGACACATGTTGGAGTCAGAGGACAAATTGCAGGAGTTGATTTTTTTCTGCTTTGTGGGTTCCAGAGACAGAACTTAGGTCCTCAGGCTTGCAAGTAAGAACCTCTTATCTGCTGAGTCATCTCACTGACTCCAGTGATATATACCCTATACTTTAGATGTTATATTATTAGATTTCTGATACTAATTATTAATTATTGCATCTAGGGTACACATTTAAAAATGATGTATATTTAATACAGAGCCAGTTTTCTAAAGATAGTTTCTCAGGGTATTGCTACTGTTTTTCAATATGTTGAGTGAAAGTTACAACAGAAAGACAATTTATATCATCATCCAAGAGATACATACATGAAGCTACAAGTCCAAGAACACATGTATTAATTACTTTTCTATTGCTGTGCTACAGCACCATGATCAAGGTAACATATAAAAAGAGAATGTATTATTTGGTTTATGGGTCCAGAGGGTTAGAATTGATGATGGCACAGTGGAGGCACAGTGACAGAACCATCTCAGCTCTCACTTCTTATACCATAAGTTGGAGGCAGAGAGTGAATATTTGAGAATGCCAAGAGGCTTTGGCAATCCCAAGCCTGCTCCCAGTAACATAGCTCCTGGCTACACCTCCTCATCCTTCCTCACACAGCCACTAACTAGAGACCAAGTGTTCAGATGTTTGAGCCTATGGGGCTATTTTCATCCAAACTACTATAGCCTATGAGGTCTATAGTGGCATTGTTACTGAAAGAACCACTTATGTGGTATGGGCACCTGCTGTGGATATCACTATGTATAAATAAAACACTGATTGGCCAGTAGCCAGGCAGGAAGTATAGGTGGGACTAACAGAGAGGAGAACTGAGAAACCAGGAAGGGAGAGGGGACACTGCCAGTGGCCACCAGGACAAGGTAGATGTAAGGTGCCGGTAAGCCATGAGCCATGTGGCAAAGTGTAGATTAATAAAAGTGGGCTGAATATAAAAGTAAGAGCTAAACAGTGTTAGGCTTGAGCTAATGACCAAACAGTTTAAATAAGATAAGCATCTGTGTGTTTATTTTATAAGTGGGTTGTCGGACAAATAGGGCTTGGTGTTGCCTGGAGAGAAGCTACAGGCACCATTATGGATTACCAAGGGTCTGGGCATTTCACTATGTCCAGCATGGGATATACGAGGGAAAAAAAAAATCTATGTACACCATACCCTTATTATTAACTTTATTTCTCTAAGACAAAATTCTATCTATTATAGCTTCAGCTCCATCAGATGTTCAGGGCAGGAATAACTCTAGATGAACCAAGTTCTTTGTCCATCTACTTTATTTCTGTGGGATGAAATCCTGTCTACATAGCTTCAGTTCTGTCCTGACACTCAGTTCCCCTTTGTCCTCTCTTTTACTATTCTCTCAAAGTCCTGCTAACAATGGAGCTCTTATGCTTCCCACTTCATCCACATCATCCATTTCTTCTCCCTCCATCTCTACTTGCCCTCTACTCCTGGCTCAAGAGTTCTGCCTTACCATCTACATTACCTCTGTGTTCTTCTCTTCTCCCTGGTCATGCCATTCTGTCCATTCTGCAGAAAATGCCTAGCTGTCCTTCCCCTGGTCAAGTGGTTCTCTATCTTCCACCTTGATGAGTAAAAACCTTTTTTGTTCTCAGTCAATTGCTCTGGAGAGCCACTAGGCCTCAGGGCAAGGGGCATGGTCTGAGCTTCATTTGCATAAGAAACAAAGCTATGAGTCTCTGCCAGCTTGTCTCTTAAGCTTAGCATGGGAATTAGATATCTAGAAGTTTAGCAGGTCTGAGGAACTGAACTGTTTGTCAATTGGCATGGGAATATTTGGGCACTCAAGAATTTCATACAGAAAACAGCTGAAATATCAAAAGCTGGTAACACCAAATACTCATAATGAATGGCTTGCCTTTTTACAGACCCTTGGTCAGTCAAAGTATAGTTTTAATACACAGTTGAATCTCTAATATATATTATTGTGGCCTGCCACACACCATGACCTGCTTTTCTGGAACTAAAAAAAATTTTTCACATTGTTTTTAAAAATTAGCTGAAACCACTGAATATTCTTCAGTTTAGTGTACAACTACGTTATCCCCTTGTAAATGTATAAATACCATGCACAATATGTGAGAACAATATTTCATTTAAAATTACATGTATATCTTTTCATTTAAATTATAAATTATTAAGAGTTAAATTAGTCTCATTTTTACCCAACTTTAATAATACATAGATACTGTTAAGGATCAAGTATAAAAAGTAGGAGTTAAAAGAAAAAAAGTCGTCTTTAGTTAATACCTAAAGTAGTCATTCTTTATTGCTAATAATTGATAGTCTTTAATTGTAATTAAGTTTCTACTGAAGTTTAAGGCATCATGGCACATCTTAATATTGGAAAGAGAGTGAACGTTGAAAATTGATTAATAAGCCAAATGCAGTTTATTTATAGTTCTTTTAAAATAATTCTAAGTAAAAATAAAATTAAAAAATGGAAATTTAAAGTCCCCCAATATGTTAGCTTTTCTTTTCATTTATTTGTTTATTTACTGTGGTCTCTAAATTTATAGTCTCTCTTTCATTCTTTTCTAAGGCCAGTTCACAGAACAGCCCAAGAACACAATGTTGTGTGGAGGATGTTGAAGAAAATTCCAGAGTTAGCGTCTCAGCTCAGTGACGAGCATCTGAAAATCCTGAGTAAGAACGTCTTTTCTGAAACCTGGATCAAAGGCAGCACAGGTACTTGACTAATCTGGGGCATCTAGCAGAGTAAAATGCATACATCTCTCTCAATAGGTATACTGTTAAATGCTTATAATTTCACTTGTCATGCTAAAATACAGTTTGGATATAGTCCTCTTTTAAGAAAAGCCATTGAAGTATAATATCTTATACTTTAGTAAGATTTATAGCTTCTGCTTATGAACTTGTACTTTGAATAAATATCCCAATTAATCGTAGTACCCCCTGAGTAACAGTGGGCTTCATTCTGCAGACTTCTTGTTTCTTGTTTACCAGGTCTGGGATAGGGCCTAAACTATATTTATAATAATCTATTGATGACAACAAAGTGCAGTTCAAATTCAGTAGCAACCCAGAGCTGTCTTTCGAAGTTGAATACTCAGTGGTTCAAGTCAAAGTCAAAGCTTGCCTGTCTAGTTGAGATAGTGCCCTAGATATTGGGAAAGGACTTAGTAGACGTAACATTCATCTTTCCACTCTTTACAATGGATACAGGAGCTAGTTCATTAGAAATTCATGCATCTGAATCTTTGAAGGGAAGGCATGCAAGACATAGTCTTTCCACCACAAAATTCCTTTATTATTCCTTACAGAAACAAGGTGATAGGTAGTATTATTGTTTGCAGGTGAGCATCCCTAAGTCATAAACATATAACACAGAGGAATCCTGCTTGTAAAGTAATTTTAAACCCACTTCAGTCAAGCTCTGAACTTGCTCTGTTTGCTACTGATTGTGGAAAGCAGTTGATCAGGAACCTGACATTTAAAACTGAATTGGAATCTTGGAGACTCATGACTTTTGAAAAGATTTACATATTTTGAGAGTATTGCCCCAATGGTTTTCTATCATAATTGGTTCCATTAATTAGAGTCAAGCAACAGAAAATAAATCAAAAGAGTTTTGCCACAATTAAAATGATTTAAAAAGAACAAATATTCACTATTGCTTTGCTATTAATTTGAGGATAGCAATTAAAAACTACTTTGTTTTATAAGCTCTGAAATTGTATTTTTAATGGTAAAAAGTATTGGAACAACCTAAATGCCCTTCGATAAAATATTGACTATCATCAGTTCAATAGAACTATGGGCACTGACTGAAAAGAATGTACTTGTATATGCATGCATATATGTCTCTCTCCCTCTCTCTCTCTCTCTCTCTCTCTCTCTCTATATATATATATATATATATATATATATGTATATACAAAAGGTAGTAAATAAAAGTATAACTGTAGAAACTTATAAATATCTACAAAATGTATAAATGTATGAACTTACATGTATATAAATATATTTAAAAATATAAACGAACCCAGAATGAAATTTTAAATGTACGTACACTTAAAATATTTTGTTGCTTTAGTGTAGAGGAGTAGAATATGAAGCTGCTATGGTTTGAGTGTGGCTTGAATGTTCCACCGCAAGCTATTGTGATTGAAGGCTTAGTCTAGCTTTAGCTCAATTAATGGTGTTGGGAGGTGTTAGACCCTCTGGGAGATGGGCCCTTCTGGATGATTCTTTTAGATGATTTGGCTATAAGGTATGTATGTGCCATTAACTGAGATTTTGTAGGGGATTATGATATCATGGCAAGCATGGCCCTGTTAACCTTGCCCTCTTTGCTCCTGTTGGATATTTGATTGATTGCTATTGTCACTCATATAACAGTGTATCCCCACAATATGACTTTACCAGCAGCCAAACAAATGGGATATGTGATCTGATTTGTACCTACCATGGGCTAAATATACCCTTTCCCATTGCAAAGTCAGATAGCTCAGGCTTTTATTGGAGTAGAGAAGGCTAATGTAAGAGAAATAAAAGCAAATAATTTTCTATTTCTTCTGCATGTTTGGACGAGCTAATTGTCTCACAATAAATTGAGTCATGTGAATTTTAATTAGAGATTTATATTTTTCATGAAAGTTTTACATTCAAATTGAGAGCAAACATTTTATTCCAATAGCATATTAATACTTTACCCACCAAGTTTCACTTGATTATACGACGTACAGAATTCCATCTTGCATCTTGTAGTTCTTTAAAAATTTATAAACCTGTGTTTTTCTTCACCCATATCCAGATCCTTTGGAGTTTTAAAGACATGCAGTTCTAGCAGTTCAGATGTTTCCCTATCAAAGTGTCAGCTCATTAGATACACAACCTTTGTAGTTCTCTTTGTTCATCCAACTTAAGAAAAAAGCTGATCTAGGTGTCTGCTCTCTCCATTTGCTTTATTCATGTGTGTGCTTCTCTCTGTCTGCTGTGTTTTTAAAGTGTCCCCATGCAGCCCCTCATCCCCAGGCTACAGACTTTCAATCTGCCACAGAGGTTCATTTCTCTAGTGCAACTCTGCACAGCTGTTTGTGCCTTCTGGTATTTTTATATGGCCATTAGGCTTTTTGAGTTGCATTATTTAAGGAGGTTTCCTAAATTTACCATTATCCATATAGCCTCCTATACATTTAGTTTCTGCAAACAAACTATTAACAAGGAAACAATATTATGACTTAAGTAAATGAAATATATAAATGTTTCAAAGTAATTATGGAATTAAGCATGCTATCTTATTATTTAGTATAAAATTACCACATGTAAATATCAATTATATTAACTCTATCAAAATTACTGAAAATAAGGGACAGAGGGGATGATAGTCATGCATTAGGTATTGATCCACAATCTTGTTCCAAAGTAGAGACATATTGCATGATGTTATAGCATGATGCTCCACAGAGGCGGTGTGAAACAGTTGCCAGTCAGCCTAGGCAGCTGATTTTTTTTTTGTAGTGTGCCTTTTTATAAAACTATTATACACAGAGGTGTGTTTTTATAGGTGTGTGAAATGCATTTTTACTTGATTTATTTATTTTTGTTTATGTAACCTTATTATAAATTGAGAAGCACTTGTCATAAAAATACTTTAAATATTTCCACAAAGAAAAGAGCATTCATACAAAGCAATGAATAATCTGAAACTTAAGTTGGGAGTTTCTGTTCTATTAGCAATCATAACAACAGTAGGGCATACTACTTGGGAATATATTTAGCCAAAGAACTGAAAGACTTACATATTAAAAAGAGCAAAACAGTTTGAGAGCTATTGGAAATTCATCCAATAGTTACAGTAATATTTAAAGGACTAATATTGCAGTAACTAAGTTAATGTACAGATCAAACACAAGAGCTCATGGGTTTAAAGCTGTTATACATAATTGTAAGAATTGTAAAAATGAATAAAATAACTAATTTCTTAATCTATTATTTATAAATATGCAACTGTTTTAATTGTAACTAAATGAAAATATTCCTCAAAATAAATGGGTAGTGTCCCAATACCCCATCACCAGCTGAAAATATAGTAAGTCAGAAATATTTTTTATTCAGGTAACTTACACAAAAGCACAGCTCTTACTGTAATTTTGATGGTGGCCTTCAGGATCCCAGGACGTCTGTGAGCTTGCTGCCGAAGCTGAAGACAGTACCATAGACTGATTTTTAAAACATGAAGTCCAGTTTCTACTTAAATTTTGCAATAAATTAAAAAAGAAAATCAGTCACAGATTATGTTTATTGCTATGAAATAGATTTATACATTTTCGTTTAATCTTTCCCTTCTATAACAGGCTTGGGTAGGAAGGAACAGATTCAAATATTGCAGTCTTTGTAATTTGTCTAAACATAACTTTTCTTCATATCATTCTTATCAAGACACCTCAAGAGAGGGATGATTTAATTAGGAAATTCTTTCATGAAGATTGATTCCTCAAAATCCTTGAACACTACATTCATTCTTTATTCTGTGACTCCAGTCCCTTAGTTTTTTCAAAGTGTCTCTTTGAGTCGTTTTTCTCTGTGAAAGTATTCATTCACTATTCGGCTGGTAATTCATCTCCAATAGACGTTGTTCTGGGTTCCACAGGCCAGAGTCCTGCTTTTGCTCATACGGGTTGCTGCTTTGAATCACCTCTAGCCCGGAGCTTTAGACATAGACATAGGTCTTTTTTTTTTAGGAACGGTTTTAGATGTGAAATGTTAAAAACAAGACATTTAAAGCTACTTCCTTTCTCTCCTAAAGTAAGTGCGTTGCATTCTACAAATTTAACTTGTTTCTTCCGAGCTTATCTGCTTTCTTCTTTTGTTCATTCCTATTGATTAGTTCAGTGCTCCGTTCATTTCCTCTCCTAAGAATAGTCCATCAACTCCCCATTGGTCTCACTTGTTTGTTTCCAGAAAACCTGCCTGATTCATCTCCGTGCCACACAAATTTTCTCTCTTAATGAAATATTATCATAGGAAATGCTGTAAGCTATTCATATTTTAAAATACAATTAAGAGAAAAAAGGGTATTTCTTAATCCCCTAACTTCCCCTAAGCATCCTCCTCATTTGGGTTTATTTTCTTATTCTTCTTATATCCATGTTTCTAAGTGAAATTCTGTCATTTATTTCCTGCTTTGGATTTAACATCTCATAAGCACTACTGGTCCCTTTGAGATTGAATTCTCTTTGTCTTACAGCTAAAGTGTGTGGTATCTTTTGTAGCAGGATCTTACCATTTAAGAGTAGTGTAATCAAGAGCAATTACAATAACCTGTGCTATTTAGGGTGCCTGTGGTCCCCTCTGGGAGCAGTGCTGTCACCCATGCATAGTAACGCCATTGAACTTCCGTTTTAAATTATGTTTTGAAGTCAGCTTACTAATCAATGGATTTCTCCCCTACTCCCACTACTAATTTTCAGTCTTTGCTTTGAGTTATTTTTATGACACATTTTCTAAAATTAAAAACAAAAAAACAGCAATCTGGATTTTTCATGTTTCTTGACTTTTAGTTCTTCTTTTATATCTTGATTATTAACACTTGTTACAACATCACATAATCATGCTAACAAGGACTTACTAACTTTAAATTATTGTTTATCTAAAAAGTAGACATTTTTATTAATGAGACTTAAAATTTGGTTTTTGATTATTTGAAAGATTGTTACCATTTCAATTGCTTTTTAAGTAATCTTAACATACTTTGAAATAGGTATCTTAAAATACTATTTTTTGTACTTATGTTTGAAAAAGCCCAATTTTTGTCTCCTATACTTGATTGAAGAAGATGAGTCAATTCCATCTCTCTTGTGTTTGTGTTTGGGTTATAGTTTTCTCTATTTTAGTGTAAGAACGTTTCCCAAACAAAATTCTCTATATTCCCAAATCTATTACAAATGCCACATTTTTCATTAGATCAATTTAGATTCCTTACACTAGATACAATAATTTTATCTCTTCATATATTTTCTACTTCTTTAAGAATGCTGACTTTATGATGCTTTATCTAATGATAATATATTTAGTGAGTTATATTAAGTAGTAGTTTTTATTTATGTTCTGGGAATAGAATGTCTCAGTAAGTTATTTCAGTGGGTTGAAGCATTTTCCCCTACCCTCACCCTTCAAAGTAGATATTATTTGTAGATTGTTTTCCACAAATTATAGACATATTCTAAGAAATCTTATTAAACTTATGCTGTATAACTTCCTCTGACATGGAATAGGGGAAGGATATATTAACTTTAATCTCAATATACCATGTCTAAGGATTCCTAACATAGTAACAGCTATGAAGAAACTATTCATTATTTTACTTCTACTTTATATGGACTCATTTAGGGTTTCTAAAATAGCCTCTATGAATCAATATTTCAGGCTCTAAATAGACACACACACATGCACACACACACACACACACACATCTTTTTTTTTTTTTTTTTTTTTTTTACTGATCTTGTACATAACAGAATGTAAAGAAATTAGACCTTCAAAGTCATCATATTCAAAAGTGGATAAAATTCTAAGTGGAATAATGGATTTTATCTTTGTACCCAAACAATGAATTTTCTGGTTTCTGTTCAGATCATTTAAATTTTCTGCCTTTTACCAAAGTACAACTAAGCCTTCATTCATTCAACAAATGCCTGCTAGATACTGCCAAATAATCCAGGATAGATGCTTGGAGTTGGAAATCCTTGAGCAGAACCATGGCCCCATCTTTGAGGGGTATAGGATATTTAGGTAAAGTCTAAGTATGAAGTATCCTATGACATAAATTCTGTGTGGTAACTTGCCTATGATAGGTACTAGTTATTCTGAAGTAAGCTGGCCAGGATGAGGAAAGTCTTTCCTGAGGAGCAGATGACACTTAAATCCAGTTTATAGGTCAAAGGGGTATAATCCAGTTGATAGTATGACGTTCTTCATGCACAATTGCTTGGAACATTGAACTCATTCTGTATGGTTGATCTGAAAGGCTTGTGTACCACAGAAAGGGAGAGAGTAATAGACAAACATTTGCTTTAATCAACCTTTGTGTTCAGCTTCTAACCTTTGAATAGTCAATAATAAAGTGATCAATTAAAATTCCCTTTAGTTTTAAAATGCCTTTTGTTCTCCTTAAGCTATTTCTTTCAAAAATATGAAATCATGTAATAATACATTTTTAAATCTTCAAAAAACATTTCTTTGGATTTTGTTTGTAATGTAGATTACCTATACCATTACTTTGCATAACAATTAGTCCTACTGGGGTAAATTTTCATGAAGTCTTAATTTCCTAGGTTCTAGCATTTTAAATTTTATGCCTGAGAAATCAATATTTCTGTAATATTATCTGAGTTTTCTAAGATTCTTAGACCCTTTTGCTTAAAATTTATATGAAATAGTTTTACATATTTTGAAGTATAATAGGAAGTCCATTTGTTCCGAGCTTACATTTGTCATATATTATCAACAGTTGTATTATTTCACAATTCATTAAATTAGCATCACTCTTTATTTGTTGGCATTTTAATTGTTCTTTGAGAACTTGGCTGTATATATTTTCTTCAAGCAATTTTTATGGTGTTTAAATAATGTTTTTTACATATTTTGGCAACTAACTTAAAATATTTCTTAAATTCTCTCTGAAAAGTTTTTGTTATTTCTGTTTCTGCTATAATCCAATTACATTAATTTAAAGAAATATGAGTATTAATTCTAGAATCCTGATACACATAATATTAAAACCAAAAGCATGTAAAATAGTCTTAGTATAAAAACTATAGTCCCTTTTTTATTTCAAATACACATACACACACAGAGGCACATATACACACATATATGTATATATTAGGAATAACAAAAAGTCATGACGTGTTCTGAGCAAAGTATTTTTTGCATGATTCTGTGACTCTTCCATTTTGTTTGACCCCTTCAAGGCCCTATTATAAAACACATTCACCCAAACAGAGATAATATATAAAAGTTGTCAGGTGGTGGTGACGCATGCCTTTAATCCCCGCACTCATGAGGCAGAGCCAGACGGATCTCTGTGAGTTCGAGGCCAGCCTGGCCTACAGAACGAGATCCATGATAGGTACCAAAGCTACATCAGAGAAACCCTGTCTCGAAAAACCTGTATATATGTATAATGTTACCATCACTTAGCAAAGCCTGAAGGACTAGGAATGTTTTATTGAGAAGATCAGTAAAGTTTCACTCATCCCCAAGGTGACCAATTTTATTTGGAAGGTGCTGCTTATAGTTACAGTTCCTAGTGTGACAGTCATGTTCTAATTATCACATATATTCTGGCTGCTGATGTTCCATGAATTGTAAGGGAGATTACTGTGAAATAGCTTTTATCACAATGATAGGAATTGATAAGGTAGAAATCCACACATAATCACATGATATTTCTTTTTACAATATCTAGCTTATTTAAATATACTGTTGCAAACCAAATAGCATTGCATTTGGATATTACATTTATGAGAGTTAGCTATAGCTTCTCCTTTTATAAAATATCCTTCTTTAAATAGAGTTGCTGAAATCTGATGTCTTGTACATGGGCTATATTTCTGAAGATGATATAACATGTATGTTGGTAACATATGAACCAATCATGCTTAGAGCCAAGAAAAACATCAGCAATATCCACACAGACCAGGTTCAGTTTCTAAAATGGAGAATTAAAGGTCATTGTTCAAATAAATTGAGGACTTATTTGTGTTAAGTCATAACAAGACACCAGAAAAAAAAAAAAAACTTAGAAAGTGTTACGATTGTCTAACTGTCCTACCTTTCTATTTTAGTTTCAAGAAATTTGTCTTGGTTCCAATATCATATCCTGGTTTTTACTAACATGAAGAGTGGATGTTAATATTTGGAAAGAAAGTCTTCTAATATTTTACTAATTAGATGGTATTGTGTGAACATACATGTTAAGAGTATGTGGGAAGTGGTATTTTTAACATTACCTAATGGCATCCAATAAACTTACAGCTTTCTTAGTTAAGGAAAGGAAGAAAATTTACACCGAGAAAGCAAGCATCAGCCTTGCATCAGATTTCACAATGGATATATCGTTCCATGCTTTTTAATGTGACCTAAGAATGTCTGTTTAATTTGTCCAAAACCTGAACATAGATGTCTCTGTGTCTTTTGATTTACTTTACTTCTGTCTTCATCCTATACAATCAGTCACAAACAATCTAATTAATATAATTGTTTTTCTTCAGTCTCTCACCACACAGATTATGTACTATCCAGTAAATAATACATTTTAATCCTAGAAATCCAAGCAAAACAAATGTCTGCTAAAAAAAAGCATTATTGTTACTCTCCAATGGCATTGAAAAGGTCATAATTGAGAGAACTAATGAGTTAGAGAAAAAATGCAGAGAATATGGGCCATTGATGACTTTTGGAGTAGTATACAATTGCCTCTGAAAATCAATTAGCAAAGTTCTGCTTACAGAAAGTGAATGAGCAATATATAGGATATTTCACAGCACCTTAATGATGTTCACCATTTATAAAGTGATGTAAACAGTTATGAAATAGGGAAATGTAAATCTACTTCCCATATCCTAAAGAATATATTTTTAAGATCTCAGAGTGACTTTTAATTGTATTGGAATACTAACAGTAAAATGCACCTGCCAGGATGCAGGTGCACAATGGAGCTTCAAGAATTAGGTAGGACGATAGTCTGTGGAGTAAGACAAGTACTGTGAAATTCAATTAGCTTCTGCAAACTATTTACTCAGTTTGTCCACTGTCTGTCTAGCGCAAATGTGAATGTCTTGTATATAAAATAGGCAAATGGTGAATTTGGAGGAAGAGGATAAAGATTAAAGGTTTTCCTTATCTTAATTTTCTCATAGCAGCTTAAAACTATTAAAAATGACATGCTATCTTGTTCTCTTTAATATTAAAATCTAATTTTTTTATTAAAATCTAAAAATATGTGGCATGGCTTTAAAAGGGAGGGGTAATGATGTAACTGTATGTGAATAAAAATAAAAATATTACAAACTGAAAAAATATAAATTAAACATTCTTTTGTTATTCTTATTATTTGACTATGAATTCTTAAGTGTTGCACTGAGGGTCTTGTGATAGTGTAGGCTGTAAATAATTTGCCAGAGGTACAGCAGGTACAATTGACATGTTAGTCAGATCTTTATCTATTTGGTTTCAATTTATTTCAGTGACTGGTGATGATGGACTTTATGTCATACTGAAGGGCCATGCTCGACCTCGTGTAAAGGTAATGAAAAGTCTGACTGAAGATAATGACTCAATCATCTCTTCAATATCCAGGGAAAGCCTTGCTTTTGATGCAGAATTAAAAGACTCTACGCTGGCTGAGCTATACCTGCCTTCACAGGAGTTACAGGTAAGAGATTTTAATTTTTATAAATGTAGAGCTAAACTACTAAAGAATTTTTATCTTTTAGATTCCTAGATTCCAAAATCTTCAGGCACTTAAACTGGCCCAAATAATATATCCTTCAAATATAAATGATACTGATAATATTGGAATTAATATTTGATTGAGCGTTTTGATGAAGGAAGTCTTCAGAAGCATATTGTACACTTGCAATGACTACATATTGCATTTTATACACAGATAAGATATAAGCAAGGCTGATTCACTGAAAGAGGAACTGTGTTTGCTTTGGATGAAGGAGCAGGAACAAATGACTAGGGAGGTGGTAGATGTAACACGAATCTTAAAAGGTCTGATTAATAAAAATAAAACTGTAGCCAGGTATTGGGATGAACACTTAAAGATCAGAGAAACAGAACAAGCCACAGCTGATCGCATCTTGCCAATTCCTCAGCTGATCATGTTTCCTCAAACTGGAAGCCTCTGTGTCCTCATCCAGATGGATCTCAGCTGAACTGCTGCTAAAAACCTAAAAGCTTAACCAGGCCTTATTTCCTGGTCCTCATGCCTTATATACCTGTCTGCTTCCTGCCATCACTTCCTGAGATTAAAGGTGTGTGTCACCATGCCTGGCAGTTTCCACTGTGGCCTTGAACTCACAGAGATTCGGATGGATCTGTGTCTCCAGAAGGCTAGGGTCCAAGGCATGTGCTACCACTGCCTAAACCTGTGTTTAATATAGTGGCTGCTCTGTTCTCTGACCCCCAGATAAATTTATTAGAGTGCATAATATATTGGGGGACATAATATCACCACAGGTAGATAAGATTAGTAAACCTGTGCCTTCAAAATCAAAGACAAAAATGTGTTTTTATTACGTTTTTCTTAATAGCAATGCTAAAGGAATCATGGAGTTGAATGCATTATATTAATTAAGACATTATCATCATTTTTTCTTATAGAAAATAATGACTATTAATGTAAAAATATAAGTTCAATAGCTTTTGGATTTGTGTAGATTCCTTGTGGGGGTTAGATTAGTGCTTTTGCTTTTTCTTAAAATATTTTTTTATTTTTTAAAATTACCTCATTTCCTCTATTCCCTCTCCTTTCTACAATCCTCCCATGTCCCCATCCTCTCTGCTCCCTTTCGGGTTTATGGCCTCTCTTTCTTTAATTATTGTTGTTACATGCATATAGACATATTAAAATTGAGGCAGGAAGACCCAAACATGGACAACATCATTTCATGAGCTTAATCTCAGACTGAATATGGGTGACATGAGCCTTGGCTTTCATCTCTCTCTGCCTCCTAGCAGTGGATGTGACCACAGACCTAGCACTCTTGCCCTGGCACCCAGATATTAAACCAATAGAAACCCTATTGTCCTCACGCTGCCTTTGTCAGGCATTTTGTCCCAGTGAGAAGGACAGACACAAGTATGTTTCCTCAGAGATTTAGAGCTTTCCTTTCAGAGGTCTCTAGCCTCCTTTGTTGAGTTTGTGTCTAGACATATTTTTGAGACTGATGTGAATACAAGTGTGTGCATAGTACCTTCCTCTGTATTTGTTGTTGGTGTATAGAAAGCCTTCAGATTTTTTTAAGCCTTCTGATTTTTGTAAGTCGGTTTTATATTCTGATGGTTTGCTCAACTCATTGAAAATTTCTACAAGTTTTCTGGTGGAGTTTTTGAGCACTCATAAAAAACATGTCATCTGCAAGCAGGAATATTTTGACTTTTCTGATTTGTATCTCTTTAATTTTCTTCTCTTGCCTTATTGCTCCAGCTAGTGTTATGAGCACTAAATTTAAAAGGAGTTAGGGTAGTGGACAGCCCTGTCACCATTCTGGTTTTAATGGGCTGCTTTTTTGCTCTAGGTTAAGTTGGCTGTGGCAGTAGTAACTTCTCCGCTAAGACCTGTGAACACTCTAGCCCTGGGGTTTGGTCTCAGATCATTCAATACTCATTCTTTTCTCTTTAACATGTGTTTTCTTCCTCTATAGAAGATTTTTAAAGATATATTCTAGGAGCTTATGTGATGGCCCAGTGGTTAAGAGTGCTCATTGCTACTACAGGGGAATAGAGTTCATTTCTCAGGACCCACATCTAATAGCTCACAACCCCATGTAACTCCAGCTCAAAGGATATGTAATGCCCTCTACTGTCATCCACAGATACCTGCACACACAGAGGTACACATAAGACACAGATTTATTAAAAATAACCACCTTATTATTAAACTACTTACATGGACATGTCTCATACAGAATACAATGACTTCATGTTTACCCATTATCCAAACACACACTTGAAACTGCAGACACATGCCATTCTGACTGCATTCAAAGTCAGGTAGTAAAATCTTTTCTGTGTCAATGCAGCAGAAAACTCTCTTTACACTGGTCAGTGAAATATTGGCCCCCTAAAAGCACTTTATTTTGACTTTCACTAAAATTCAATAAACTCAATAGGTAAATGAAATTCATCTGAGCTACCCCAATACCATTGTGAGATTATAGTGGTCTAGGAACAGAGGAAGAACCAGTGTGAAGATGGCCTAACTATAAGTAAAGGAAGCTGGGAAGCAGCCTAAAACACCAAGTCAGTCAGCATGTGGAAGCTGATGCTACTCAAATTGCTTGATGTCATGTGACAGTTCGGTTTTATCTTCTATCTTATGAACTTGCAAAGAATAAATGGAGACAACTTATGAAGATCCAAGAATCCAAGTGGCCACCTGTGGTTAGGGAAATAAGATTAAAAAAAAAAAAAAAAAAACTGAGAAAGGGCCACTGATGATAAGAGGTAGAAGACATAGGAAATAATTTCTCTGCATAATAAAAATTTACTGAATAGTTAAAATTTTTATGTAAGTTAATAACTGACTAAAATTATCCTTGTGTATAAATATAGAGCTGAATATTAAATGGCAATCAGAGTATAATAAAAATAAAAAGAGTAAAGAGTAAAACAATGAAAAGTAAAAAACTGAAACCTTAAACATTCAAATTATTATAATTTGTTCTTATAATCAGCTATCTAGATTTGAACATTTAAAAATAATTTTTTATTTAAATTTTTCATACAAATTAATTTTCAAAAATTCTGAAAACATTAGTTTTGAAAGAATAATGAATACTAAAAAGGATAGTGATTGTTTCAATTTTCAGCATTAAATACTCATATTCTTGTCCCTTTCATACGTGACTCATCACATATAGGGAGCAAATAGTGCCTGTTGCTGTCACCTTGATTTTCAACGAATCGATCTTTTCTTCTCTTCTTGGAATCAGACATTTTGATTAACACATTTTTTTTCTTTCTATGTTCAATGATCAGTAATATCAAAAGGTAAAGAAGAGTTATCTTGTTTGGTTCTGGACAGCACTTTTCCCCATTGACATCATAAAACTTTCAGTTTTCTCCTGAGATTCTTGATGGCTTCTGCAAACTGCTGTAGCCAATGCTTTGAAGTTGGCTTTATGTTTTACTGTGGGGCCCTCCAGCAGATTGCCTCTTCATACTGTCAGGTTTTCCTCTACACGTACTTGATTCTTCCCAGTTGTTCATTAGAGAACAACTTCAGTGTTTTATTCAAATACCCTTTGACATTTCAGTTCACCTCTGAGCTATTTTCTGTGTTGCATTTTGATTAGTTTTTCTCACATTAGAAACATTTGGAATTAAAGTCTCAGTTATTAGAGATGTATACAGATTTATTGAAACTATTATACATAGATGAACTGGAAGTACATGCTGTGTGCTGTGAAGACCAAGCATCATTTTTTCACCTATGGAAATAGGCTAGGTCATGAAATGTGCCTCTCTATATCAGGAGTGTTCCTCATAGGTCAGACACAGTATCATACATTTTGAGAGAACAAAGACAAGTACCACAAAGAAGAAATTTGTGCTTTGTCCTCACTTGTTGATGGCAGAAAAACCCAATGTGCTTATCTGTAGTTCACTAATTATATTTTGTTCCTAAAAGGTTCCTAACTGAGCACAATATAATGACAATTATGTTTTATTGTAAAATTTTAGTAAGAGAATAAAAAAAAGCATATGATTGTTAGGATTGGTTCCTATATACAAGCATTCTTTCTTTTCTTTGACAACTCACAGCCTTACACATGCCAGACACTCCACCACCAAGCTACATCTGTAGCCTTTAAAACAATTATTTTGAGGGACAATATATTTACTGTATGTTAGCCTGGAACTTAAGTACCTTTTGCCTTAAACAGACCAAGCCACACAACTGTCTCACTTATGTAGAGGGCCTACTCCAGTCGTCTCACTTATGTAGAGGGCCTACTCCAGTCCCATGCGGGTTCCACAGCTGCTGTTCATGAGTTCCCACCAGCTTGGTTTGGTTGTCTCTGTAGGTTTCCCCATTATGATCCTGATGCACTTGCTCATAGAAACCCTCTTCTCTCTCTTGACTGGACTCCTGGAACTTGGCCTGGCCGTGGGACACTTTGATGCACGGGGAGGGGTATGCACCTGCCTCAGTTGAATGTGCCAGGCTTTACTGACTCCCCATGGGATGCCTTGTCTTTTTGGAAAAGGGGATGGGGAGGTGGGTTGTGGGAGGAAGGCTGGGGTGGGGGGAGCTGGAGGGAGGATGATAGGGGGATCTGTGGTTGACATGTAAAATGCATAAAAACTTTCTTCATTAAAAAGTACCTTTTGCCTTGAGTTTCATGAGAAGCTGGGATTCGAGAGTATGATGCTATGTCTATTTTTAGAAGCATTTAAAATAGTTATATATATTTATATGTTCATGTTATGTGCAGCCATTTTATTAATACTGATCATAATTTTTCCTATGAGAAAAGTTTTGATTTTTTTTTCTTTCTATTTCTTTTTCCTAAATTCTGACTGATATAACTTGACTAGGATTGCTGGACAAAAGTAGGCATATAAAATTTTAGCTTGCTTCTGCTTACCATGGTAGAATAAAAAGTAAATAAATGCTTGAAAGTCTATCTTTTCTGAATAAATGATTATATTCTGGCATTTGCCTTATGTTAAGTTTTAGAAACATTTACACATCTGTATATGTTTAGTTTTGATGTGAATACAGTAGACTCTACCTTGGATGATAAGGCTTTGGTGGGCCTGGCTGGGAGTTTAAAGGACATTTTTAAATTCCTGCTATGATCTGAAGAACTGACAAAGTCATTGTAGAAAACGGGGTGGGGGGGGACTCTAGAATCAGTTCTGAGAATGAGGAGGAGACTTCCCAGGTCCTAGTGCAACTCTCTTCATAGTTTGTATGGTTATCACTTGGCAAAATAATTTTCTTAGGCTCAAAATATAAAGATTCTCAAATATCTCCATGTTTCTATCCTCTGAGTTATATCAGTAAGAATTTTAAAGATGTTAGGAACATCTATATTAATCATTTAAGGTTTTAGTAATCAACAACATTATTTACATTTACTAACATGGTATTCCTTGCATTATTTCTCCTTAGTTAGCATATTTTTCTGGGTGAAATTTATCATATAGTTATTTGTTCAACATAATATATGGAACTACCATCTTGCTTGTTTTTCTCTAACTCTACCTTTCCTTTTTATATAAATATAAATTCCAGGTTGGAAGTTATTCTACCTGAGCTCTATGAAGATGGCCATATTTATAGAATAAAGTAGAAATACTATAAAAATGAAAAATATAAAACCAATTCAATAATATAATTACAAATGCAAAAGCTACTGAAAGCATTATAATTTCACAATTAACATCAAGGGTTCAATGCTATTGGATAATTAATCAAGAAAGAAAGCTTCATAATTTTTAGAAGTCAGAGAACTTCTTTTATAATGACTTGCTAAGTAATTTAGACTAATGGTATCGTAACAGAATGCCAAAGAACATAAGGGATGAAATTTCTGCTTGAAATTCTCAGTAAGTAACAGGTTCGTAAGAAGGCAACCAGAGGAGCAGAACAATTAGGGTTCATCCCTCAACTCAGAGCATGAGTGTTGAGCCCAGAACCAGCTCACTCTTTATGGATTCCTTTATCTGAAAGGCTTACCTTTGAAACTACCGTTGCTTACAGATGATGTTTCCCACACTCTTTGGGTACTTCTGGAGTTTTTGTCTGATAAATGCTTCATATTGTCTGCCCATCTTCACATCTGTTCAACACCCATATTTCTATTCCTCCCATATTTATACATTTTATGTACTAATTGCATGTTGTGTATGAATTCAATTTGATTTGCCTCATTCTATAAATAATCTATCTTTTCAGTACCTTTTATTCGTAGTTTTAATTTAGTTATTTTTCCTTCCAAAATATTTTTTTGTTCTTTTTTTATTTCATGTTTTGTTTTTATGTCTGAATGATTCAATGTAAATAGATTCTTTGGCTTTTAAAAACATTCATAGTTGAATTTTCTTCATTTGTGTTCACTCATGTTTATAGTTTTCAATCTTGTTAATCAATCATCCAAAAGCTATTTGCTTCCATCGGGATTTCCTTTCCTCCTAAACTTATCCATGAATTTAAACATTTTACCTTCTTGGGCTGTTACTAGAAATTGCATTAACTAGTTAGTTGTGGGTCTTGTGCTATGTGAAAATGGGAACGCTCACACATTCAAGTACAGAGCATGATTGTTCATTTTTTGAAAATTGTGTCAAATCTCACAGCTATAAGACAACTTTCTGTTTCTTTCACGGATTAGTGGATGCAGCTTTTCTTGTCTGCATTTACATGCCCAGTGTTCATCAGAGTTCCCATGCTTTAAGGATCAAATCCAGGTCCTCACCTTACATGGTAATGAATCTTATGTTTTGTCCTACATTCTAACAAGCTCCAGAACTCAGTCTCTCATTACCTCATCCCAGTTAAGTAGCACTGTGGACCACTTTGGCCTCAGAAGTGATTCTCTGGTTTAAATATACTCTTTCTTTGGGGGGAGGAGTTTACTTTGGCAAACTCAATGATTTATTTCATCAAAAAGAAAAAGGATCAGCCTTTTTCTGTATTTAAAATGCAATAGTGATTATCCCCACCAAATAGTATCTTGAATAGACATATTGATTTGATGTTTTAAAGAAGTCTAAATTCTCACATAAATATGCCACTTTTCATGTATATTCTCTATAGTTTTTCCTAGGATACTCCTGTGACTATGAATTATCTCTTTTTACCATGGTGACTTATCTATTCTAGTGATAATATTCTCTTTAGTATTTACATCTCAAAGTTAAATTAGATAACCCTACATGTATGCACACATATGAATGATTTATCCATGACATAACACTGTATTCATTTCATTTGTCACTACCAACGTAAAAGGCTATTAATAAAGGAGCTTATATTGAGTATTTGTACCCTTCTTTCATCAAATAATTATTTAATTTTGACCCTATGCCAAATGTTTTCATGACAATGAAAGGAATGAGTGAATAAAACAAAGCAAAATATTTTTTTCATGGTATTTTCTTGATGTTGCCAAAGAGTAGAAAATGTGTTGAGAAAAAGGCATGCTTGGAGACACATGTACCATCTTTGCAAAGGTGAGGGGACCTTTCTTCCACATCAGTGGAGCTATGAATGCATGAATGAACCTAGATGGTACATATATTTGTCACTGGTGTCTATGTGAATAGGTATCAATGAGCAATAATGAAGTCTGCCGGCCTCTTGATACTTTTCACAGCTGAGGAAGTGGGATACCTTTGGCTCGCTGGAAATTGCTGAGGCTGAGGCGGAAACAGATGAAACTCTGCATTCAATTGTGACAGAAGATGACTGTGAAATCCTTAAAATTTCTGCAAAGGAATATGAGAAGTTAAAATTGGTATGGTGTGCATGTCTATTTTACTTTTGAAATTTGACTTGATTATAGAGACCATAAATTATGGTTTATTTGATGAAGAACAGCACTTCAGCAGCTTCTTTCAGGAGTTGGCATGAAAGCCAAGGTCTCCACCGGCATGCACTATTAGTACTCTTCTTGCTTTTTATGAATTTCAAATTCATTCATTTACTCATTCAGCAAATAGGTATTTTGTATGTCAACACTATGCTGTTTGCTGGGAACTCAAAATGATCAGAGAGGTCACATTACTATTGCTTTCAAGATCTCAACAGTCTCCACTAATTTTCCTTCATTATCTGTGCTAGTCACTTTCTGTCAACTTGATACAGACCTAGACACACCTTGGAAGAGGAGATCTTAGTTGAGGAATCACCTCCATCAGATGGAATCATGGACATATCTGTGGGGCATTTTATTGATTACTAATTAATGTGGAGGGTCCCCCTCACTGGTGGTCCAGTTCCTGGACAGTGGGCTTGTGCAATATAAGAAAGGTAGCTGAATAAGCTGAGAGAGCAAGCAAGTAGGCAGCATTTTTCCATGGCCTCTTCTGTGCCTGCTTCCAGTTTCCTGACTTGAGCTTCTCTAGATGATGTGCTGTAACTTGTAAGCTGGAATAAATGCTCTCTTCCTCAGATTGCTTTGGGTTGTTTTGTTTATCAAAACAATAGAGAAAGTAGGACAGAATGGTTGACATGCTATTTCAGAGTCACTCAACTTGCAAAATCAGTACCGAATAAAAAGGATTTTAAACTTAATTCTGAGCATTCGACTCTGCTGTTTAAGACAATTTATTTACAAAATTCATTTTTTTCCATTCTAAACCCATAATGTCCCCTCCTTGTTTTCGATGGTAAGAGGCTTACCTAAGAGATGGGATTGGTAGGTCCCTATAGTCTTCCTTACTGGTTATAATGCAGTCCAGACCCTACATGTTATATGCAGGCCCAGTGCATGCTGGAGATGAAGATACCTCTTTCTTCTCGCTTAAGCTCTCAAAGAGTAAGAAATTTCTTTATATGTGGTGACCTCATAAACAGGTGACTTTCTCAGAATTCAACATTTTCACAAATACTGGATATCAATGTATGAATTTTTGAGTAGTTTGCTTAAAAATATTTTCTTGTTTTGTTATTTTCCCTCATCAGAGTCAATTATATGACTATCTCTATCTGTCTACCTCTTTATACATAAATACACACACACACACACACACACACACACACACACACACACACACACACACACACACACACACACACACATACACACACACACACACATGCACACACACACATATATAGCTATCTATAATAGCTTTAAAATACATAAAATTGGATAGAAATGTAAAGTATTATGGAATGAAGTGAGACTATTGATAAACACATCTGAAAATTAAAATGTCAGTTTAGTTATTGGCCATAGTGATGGCCAAATGCTATTCAAATTTATCTCATATTGAGTAATAGACATATGATTGTTGCTTTTCTTTTTCTACCATTTTTCTATTTGTTAGTTTTTGTTAATTTTTAAATTATCTCATTTTGATGTTTGTTAATGGCATTCTTTTTCAGGAAAAAATAAGACATGAAAATGTGCAAAAGTTGAAATTAATCCGCAAGTGTCCTTTTTATGGAAACTGGCCTACTTTATCTGTATACGATCTAGCTTCACTTAGTAAATGGAGAGTTTTTCCTCCAGGTCATGGTAAGTTTAATTCAATTTTAGACTAGTTTCTTCACATAAAATTATATTATTGGGATTTGTAGTTCTTTATAATTTTAATATTTTAAATATTATTTCTTCATATAAACATTCTCTTATTTAACAAATTATTACCTATTGATTGGATATTTAAATTAGTTCCATTTTTTGTTAAAAAATATGCTTTACTTCAAGAGCAGCTTCACCACAACCCTGCATTTCACATCCCTCCACATGTCCAACTCTCCACTCTCCTATTGTGGCACACTGAGCATCACAGGAAGGGCCAAACTGTAAAGAACGAAGGTTGGAAATCTCCGTAGTCAGTGTTTGCTCACTCTTTGGTTTGGGTAAGTTCTTTTTTCCCCCCTTTTAAGAAATTTTCTATTCATTTTACGTATCAACCACAGATCTCCCTCTCCTCCCTTTTCCCACCACCTAGCCTCCTCCCCCCATAACCCATCCCCCATTCCCACCTCCTCCAAGGCAAGGCCTTCCTAATGAGTCAAGACAGCCTGGTACATTCAGTTGAGGCAGGTCCACCATAGGCACTGGGCTCCAAAAACCCGGATCATGCACCAAGGATGGCTCTGATCCCACTGATCCCACTGCTGGGGCCCTGCCTAAACAGTTCAAGCTAAACAACTGTCTCACTTATTCAGAGGGCCTAGTCAGACCCCATGGGGGCTCCATGGCTGTTGGTCCAGAGTTCATGAGTTTGGCCTGGCTGTCTCTGTACATTTCCCCACCATGATTTTGGTTTTTTGTTTTGTTTTGTTTTGTTTTATGTTTTTTGAGACAGGGTTTCTCTGTGTAGTTTTGGTGCCTGTCCTGGATCTTGCTCTGTAGACCAGGCTGGCCTCGAACTCAGGGAGATCCCCCTGGCTCTGCCTCCTAAGTGCTGGGATTAAAGGCATGTGCCACCACCGCCTGGCGCCCATCATGTTCTTGATGCCCCTTGCTCATAGAATCCCTCCTTTCATTGACTGGATCCCCAGAGCTTGGCCGGGTGCCTGGCTGTGGATCTCTGCATCTGCTTCCATCAGTTACTGGATGGAGGTTCTATGACAGTTAGGGTAGTCACCAATCTGATTACTGGAGTATGCCAGTTCAGGCACCCTCTGCACTATTGCTAGTAGTCCATAACCCTTGTGGATTCCTGGGAACTTCTCTAGCACCCTATTTCTCCCTATTCCCATGATGTCTCCCTCTATCATGGTATCTCTTTCCTTGCTACTCTGTCCCTGTTCCAGCTCAAACATCCCATTCCCTTATGTTCTCATCCCCCATCCCCTATGCTCCATTGCTCCCCTAAAATCCCCAGTTTGCTCATGGAGATCTTATCTATTTCCCCTTTGCAGGGCAATCTATGTGTCCCTTTTAGGGTTCTTCTTGTTAGCTAGCTTCTCTGGAGCTGTGGGTTGTAGTCTAGTTATCTTTTGCTTTACATCTAGTGGGAGTGCAAACTTGTTTGGGTAAGTTTTTTTTTTTTTTTTTTTTTTTTTTTTTTTTTTTTTTGGTTTTTCGTGACAGGGTTTCTCTGTAGCTTTGGAGCCTGTTCTGGACTAGCTCTGTAGACCAGGCTGGCCTCGAACTCACAGATATCCACCTGCCTCTGCCTCCCAAGTGCTGGGATTACAGGCATGCACCACTGTACACACACCCCCAGGCAATTGGGTAAATTCTTAATCAGCAAATTTTCAATCAACAGCTGTATTGTATGTCATCAGTGAAAAATTAACTGTTATAAGTCAACTATTGCTTATAAAAGCTTTTGAAAAGGAAGCATTTCTGATTCAGTTTTTACAACTTTTGGAATATTTCATATAAATACAGAAGTATCTTTGGGGATAGGAACTCTAACTGTAAAATTCACTTATACTCCACATTTATCTCCTGCACATGGGCTGTAATTTGCACACTATATTTTGTGCACCTCTGATCTGACTCTGATCTGTCACTGGAGGTCAGATGTTTAGCTTTCTGCATGTGGCATTACGTTGGGCTTAAAATGTTTATAACGGTGGAGATTTTGTATTTGCAATTTATAAAGTAGATGAAGTTTCAATAAGAGAAAAAGCAAGGAAAAGCCTCTGTTCTGAATAGGCAGTCTGGAGTGCTTGCATGGACTTCCCGGGAGGTGTTCACAGGAAAGCATAGACAGTACTGAGTCCTCTTACATCCTGTGAGAGCCAAGTCAATGGAGGAAGACCTGTGAAAGCGTGAGTGAGTTTTCTGGTTTAGTAAGGAATTGTTTTGTCTTACCAGAGACAGACATTAGCATCACAGTGAACAGTGAGACCTTACAGTTCTCTCCTCATAAACACTGGTAGAACAAATACCCAGACCATTAATTTAGAAGAAATCTTTCAAGAAATACTGCTACCCAAAGACCACCTAGCTGCAATGGCCGTGGGGTTACTTTCAAATTAGGCTGAGATTAAAGCTCCCACAAGTTTGATTATGTTATGCATCTTAAGACATGCCTAAGATATCCTTGGGAGGAATCACTAGTTTACAGGAAAGTGAGTTTCAGTTTAGTATAGTACAGAATGTCCCAGGAGATATACTGTAGGAAAAAGTATCATGAGAGCCAAGTTTAGGCTTCAAAGCACAAAAATACTCTAATAAATCATCCAGATTTGATGAATTTCCTTTCAGTGTTCTTATTTATAATATCGCTTCTTAAAGCACTTCTTTAAACTGTGCTGCATGTGTATTAAATATGTCTTATATATCAAAATGATGAATATGAATATTGACAATATCATCAATAATATCATTAATATTGGTAACATTGCATATTATAACAATATTAATAACACTGCTATCAGTACTATAAGAATTATTAATATTAATTGTATTAATAATATTTAAAGACTACCAAGTCCTAAACACTAGGCAGGAAAGAGATTAATAATATTGGGTTGTACATGAAGCATTTTACTAGCAATATATAAAAAAGTTTTATTCAAAGGTATATATGTGAATCAGGTAGTAAACTAACTTATAAAAATGTGAGTTTAGCTTTTCTAAATTCAGTATAGTTATTACAGAGAAATACTTGATAAATGCAGATATTTTGAGTTTATCATGGATTTACTACTTTATATCATATATGTCAAGTATTGGCCATAAACTTGCTTTCAATGCCTAGTATATATTAAAGCCATATCTCAGTCTATTATTCTAGTAACAATATACATGATACAAATGCTGAAAAGAAACCACAATTAAGCTGTTTAAAATGTGAACAAAATAATCTGGAATGAGGAGTATGATTCTATGACTTAACACATTTAGTTACTATTAATAATTCTCAAACAAAACATGGATCTAAAAATATTTAAATTTCATGTTAGAGAACTAAAATGCACTAGACAAAGCACTTCAAAGACTTGGGTGTCTTGAAAAGTAATAACATTTGTTAAACTATCTACTGTATTGAATATGTTGTCATTATACTGAAATATTTATATGGAAATGAAAATCACATTTCCATTCATTAGTAAGTGTATATAAGTTAGAGTGTGAATTTACACAGGTTTAGAGGAGATCTGTCTCCCTTAGCTAAGAATGACAAATCTTCCTGTAAATCCCCTTTTAGTACAAACATACTATGGTTCTTATAAATAAACTGATCTAGGCTAGAAATATATTGCATCAAAGTAATCCCACTTTTATAGTAATGAACAATATATCAAATAAAAGCACCAGATATGATACTTCTTGACTTACAACTTATACTGGATTACTATCAGAAAAAAAGATACAGCTGAAATTAAACTTCCTTTTTCTGAGTTTAAAATTAGAAGTGAATGATTTCCAAAGCATACAAAGTATGTTATGATTTTATTTTAAGGATGTTTATTAGATAATATTTCAGAGAGATTTAGTTAATTTTTCAAAAACATAATAAACTTTAGGACTTATAATTGGCAGTTTCTGGCTATAAGTTCTTTTTTAGCTTCTCATAACTTCCTACATGCTGGTTTCATACATGATGACTGTGCTCTCTAGGGTTGCTTGTAATTTTGCCCTTCGTTGTTCTTTTTCAAAATGTGACTCATAACTAGCTTATCTTACTAGCCAAGCTGTTGCAATACATACCATATACATATATAAGGATACAAATTAACTTGACAATGTTTATTATCTTGCTTCTATTGGCAGGTAATCTTCATTTTTTTTTTTTCTACAGTAGAACTTGGCATAAACATAACTTGAGAAACTGAAAAAAAACTGTAACTATCAGTTTACTTCTAAAAGACAAAATATATGAATGTAATAACAGCAGTAAAATTAAATAACATCTAGTCACCAAAAGCCACACATGTTTCAGCCATCAGATACATGTTTTAATTCATATATGCAATTATATTGATCTTATCCACTTTCACCCTTACTGCCTTTTCCCAACTCCTCTGCTACCTTTCTATGTCCATGTCCTTCGTCCAACTTCATGTCTTCTTTTTATGTTGCTTAACCCACTGAGTAAATTAGTTCTGCCCTTCGATGCAGGTATATAGGCTTTCCACTGGAGCATAGACAACCTCCTCAAGAAATGTACTTGGCTTTCACATACTTTCTGCCTCTCTTTCAATGATGTTCCCTATACCTTGAGGGGATTAAGCATGATTTGGATGTCCCATTTAAGGCTAAGGACTATCTGGTCACTTATTTCTCTACACTTTTCCAGTCATTATTTTCAGTAATAACCTCTATCTGCTGGAAAAGAGAAGCTTCTTTGATTAGGGGTAAGAGGAGCACTAATCTATAGGCATGTATTTAGAACAGTGGCTCTCAACCTTCCTAACACTGAGACCCTTTAATACAGTTATGGTGACCCCAGCCATAAAATTATTCCATTGCTATTTTATAACTGTAATTTTGTTACTCTTATGAATCATAATGTAAATAAATATCTGATATGCAGAATAACCAATATGTGACCCCTGAAATAGGGTCTTTCAAATCCCCCGACCCCAGTTGAGAAACACTGATATAGATGGTAGTTGGGCATGATATTAATTTGGCATAATGGAAGTAATAAGTTTTTCTTTAATGTATATATAAAATGGACAGCCTGGGATGCTTGGCAAGGTTTATAGTACCAGATATGAGATTCTTCCTGTTGAATAGGCCTTAGGTCTAGTCAAGCCTGTTGTGTAGTTCACAGAATTTAAGGCTGTCTGGGACTGTTGATAAGTTTTCTCTATGCATGGTCTATATACCACCTTCAGACACTATAAAAATCTAGCTATCATGGAAGAGGTTTCCAAGTCAGTAGCAGCTTGATTTTTTTAGGTCCTATAACTGAAGTGTATGGTATCTTCAGTAATAGTCTCTCACCCTCAACTTCTAGAAAGCAGTCAAAAGAAATAGTGGTCTGTATTGCTTGGGGAGTGTCTCTTGGACCCTCTTGTTCAACATACTCAAGTGGATATCCTATGCCTGCAATGGGATTTTTAATCTCTTTCCTTCATTCTTTCTTTACTCGTCAATTTCCAATAATTTATTTCTAATTTTAATTCTTTTAAAGACTTTAAACTGTATTTTTTATCTTTTTAATGGTTTTCCTAAAGTTTAATATAAATATCTCAATTTAGCTTAACATATTCCAATTTTTCTTAATTGTAGATACATCTACTAAGCTTTTGTTTGTTTGTTTTTAACTAAGCTTTTTTTTTTTGTTTTTAGATACATATAAATGTTATTCTATGGCTCTTTTTTCAACTTTCTTTGTATTCTATTACTTTCATTTATATTGTATATACATGTAATAAATAAATAATTATTACATTATTATTTTTATAATTTCTAGAGAAATATAAAAGGCCTTGGAATGGTGGCATACACCTTTAATCCCAGCACTTATTAGTTAGAGGCAGGCAGAGCTCAAAAAATATACAAAAAGTAGTCAAACACATTTTATAGTACCTATTTTATTATATGACTTTGAAAATAACTTTCTAGTCCTCCTAATTTATTTCTGTGGTTCTGAGTTGTCCTGTGGTATCTCTTCCTCAAACAGTTTCCTTCTGTTTCCTACGTGGTTATTGATACATTTCATCACATTTTTATTAGTTAGAGAGGAAATATTTGTAGACACTATTTTATTCATTAACTCCTTAAATTAGATAAAAGTAGACAAATATTAATCTCTCCTGTCCTTTTAAATTATATTCTTGCCTTTAGTGCTTGCTTCTCCCTGAGGCACATTCCTTACTCTTTTAGAAGGTATAGTAGCAACACATGTTCCTTTGTTTTATCTTCTGATTGCTTTGAAAAATCTCTTATTGGCTTTTATGAGATGTTTTTGGAATGCAGAGGATCTGCATTTGATCATGTTGCTTGTATATGTTAAGGGTCTTATACCATTATCTTCTGTCTTCCGTTATTTCTGATGTGAAAGTAGCTGTGAGACCCATTGGTGTTTGTGTGCACATGGTGAGATTTTATCTCTGTTTAATTTCAAAATTTTCTCTTGTCTTTGGTTTTATGTCAGCATTTTGCCCATGTAAATTCTTTGTACTCTTCTTTCTTTATCTCCTGTTCTTATCTGTAGTATTAGCTATGAAAATGTTTCTCATACTCATCTGCTTAGAAATAACATGTTTCCCCTTTATTAGTAAAATTTCAAAAGTTTCTATTGTAATTTAAAATATTACATGCTACAAGTTTCAGTGTAACTCTATTGTTTCATGTCTACCCATGTCTTGGTCAAACTTGAAATCCATTGTCTATGTATGTGTCATTGTTTAGCTGATCCTCTTCATTTGTAATTCCCCCTTCCCAGAGTTCCTAAACTTTCATTAAGCCAAATTCATTCATTATTAAGATTATTTTAGACCAATTTAGAATATACTACTCTCTCTTTCTTCACACAGATCAATATTCATTTAATATCTTAATTTGTAATCTTTCTGAAAATAATCAGAGAGCACTTGTTTTCAAATGTTCATTTCTTTACATACCATTTCTTCATTGCATATCCATTTTCTTATTTTAACATGTAAAAACAATTTTTACCTTGCAAGATATTTGACACAGGTGTTGGGTCAAATTTGGCCCATGGGCTGAAATTTCCCAAACCTTGTTCAACTTCAGAGGCCATGACAGTATTTAAGAATGTGTAGCTTATGGATAATTTTCCCTCTAGGCTTCATATTTTTCTGAAATTGACTCATTTCCTTTTCTTTTTCAGCAGACAAATGTATACCTAAGGTTTGTAGGTCTTTTAAAAAATTTTGATGAATGATAGTGATGATGGCAGGGTTTTTGTTTAGACAAAACTATGATTATTATTTTGCAAGGAAAATAATTAAACCCCATGCTGGTCATTTCATGGTTCTTTTAGTACTTAGTATATTTTTTTCAAGGAATTAGTTTTGTTGATTGAACCTTAAGACCCCAAATATACATTTGTTTCAAATTTCTTCTATGCAAACATATTATTTCACTCTTTTAATTAAAAATTCCTAGGATTAGTAGAGAACTCTGTCATTATAAGGCATTGCCTATTAAGCATTATGAAACTCCACTATATTTAAACACAATAAAGGTGAATGAAACCCAAATTGGATGTAATCAGAACCTATTGTCCCAACTACCTGGTCCCAAATAAACACAAAAAATTACATTAATTACAAGATGCTCAGCCAATAGCTCAGGCTTATTAATAACTAGCTCTTACAATTTGACCCATCCTATTAATCCATGTACTGCCCTGATGCTTGAGCCTTTACTGCTATCACATTATCTGTGTCTGACTCATTCTCCATCTGGCAGGCAACTCTTCTGACTCCACCCTTCTCCATCCCATCAAGTCTCAGTTTGGCTTTCCTTTTTCTTTTTTTTCCTATTTTTTAATTAAGAGATTTTCTATTCATTTTACATACCAACCACAAATTCTCTTGTCTTCTTCAATCAAACCTTGATTTTTGTTAATGCAGAATAAATCCATAGCCTCTCATTTCCTGTGTAAATGAATTGTAACCTCTCCCCCAAAGTAACATATCTTTTGACTTAAAGTTTGAAATTAAGAAGTTTAAAAAATAAGTAGGTTGGTTTGATCCAGCTGTTTCCATAGTCCATTGTCTCTTAGCAGTCAAAATATTTAAAAACAACATAATAACATATAGGACCCAGACTCTTTGTGTATTTCCCATCTTTATGTGGCTTACATTTTTTATTATTCTATTCCTTTTAAAGGACTTTTTTAAAACAATTTTCTTTTCTTTCCCTAGTATATGTATATTTTTAAACATATTGTAAACTATTTAGAGGTTTTTGTTTTCCTCTGAATCTGTCTTTACTGTATATATTTATCTCTTTTTATGACCACATGCATCTTTAAATTGCTAAGTGGCATGGCTAGGACCAAAGCAGTGGCTTTGGTGGCTGGCTCTTCTCATTCCCTGGCTTCCTGAGAGTCTAGCTTCATGGTGGAGGTACTGATCAGAGCCACATTTATCACCCCAACTCTGGGGAGTGTCTAGGTCCATGCTTCCACTGAGTAGTCTTACCAGCTGCTCATAAACATCACAAAGGGTTTGGTAGTAAGACCTCTTAAAAGAGCCACCCATTTTTGCCACTAGCACTGAACTGAACAGCTATCTCTTAAAGGAGCTGTGTCTCTGCTCACCACCAGCAACCAGAACCCATCACAGAAAAGGCAACTACCAGGAAGTCATGCTTGACTCTATTCTTGTGTATCTAGAATCCCTTTTTAAGCTTTGTGAGGTATTATGTGGAAATTTCAGCCACATGTTGGAATGTCATGTGTAATCAGCACTTTTTTCCCAGACCACCTGATCCCAAACAAACACATACAAACTTATATTAATTACAAAATGTTTGTCCTTTAGCTCAGGTTTATTAATAACTAACTCTTACAACTTAATCCATTTCTATTAATCCATGTGTGGCTCCAGGCTTGTTTCCTTTACCGCTATCACATTTTGTATGTCTAATTCATTCTCCATCTGGCTAGTGACTCCTCTGACTCCGCCCTTCCTCATCCCATCATTCTCAGTTTGGCTTTCCCACCTAATATTATCCTGCCTTGCTATAGGCTAATCAGCTTTATTATTAACCAATTAGAGTAATGCATATTCATAGTGTAGAAAAGGATTGTTTCACAGCAATTGGACTTGAGATGATGTTAAGTAACATAGGCACTTATATGGTATAAAGGCCTGAGGTAAATGGTGTCTGAAAGTCTATTCTCACTATGAAATCACCAGTAGTGAAAGAACTTGTAGAATTTATCAAATATCCAACTTCACTTTCATTCATTCTATGTAAATCTCACTGTATACCTTTCTGCTTTATAAGATGTTAAATCAAATGATCATTGAGAAAAAATTCATCAAAATATCCCCACATACAAGCTTTCTTCTCCTACACACTCTGGCATAAACATCACCTTGAGAACCATGTGAGTATGATGAATGGTGTGGGTTGCACTGTTGAGTGACTTCCTAACATCTCCAGCTTCCTTGCCAAGATGGATGAAATTTAGAGCTCTATGTTTGGATTCCTCTGTGAAGATTTGGTTCTCAATGATGGGTTGAGTTCTTCAGCAGCATGTGGAGGGATTGGGTAGTAGCTTTCTTTCTTTCTTTCTTTCTTTCTTTCTTTCTTTCTTCCTTTTATCCTTTCTTTCTTTCTTTCTGTCTTTCTTCCTTCCTTTCTCTCTCTCTCTCTCTCCCTTCCTTCCTCCCTCCTCCCTCACTCTCTCTTTCCTTCCTTTCTTCTTCTTCTTTCTTTCTTTTTTCCTTTCTTTCTTTCTTTCTCTCTCCTCTTTCCTTCTCCTTCCTTCCTTCTTTCCTTCCTCCCTCCTCCCTCCCTCTCTCTTTCCTTCCTTCTTTCCTTCTTCTTTCCTTCCTTCCTTCCTTCCTTCCTTCCTTCCTTCCTCCCTCCCTCCTCCCTCTCTCTCTTTCCTTCCTTTCTCTCTCTCTCTCTCTCTCTCTCTCTCTCTCTCTCTCTCTCTCTCTGCCTCCCTTTTTCCAATAAGCCCAGTGAGGTGCATGCTGGTCTGAGGCTCAGCTTTTGCACAGCTCAAGTGAAGAGACCAGGCAACAGCAATCACTACTCTGAGTGGCCTTTTCTGCTGTTTGTTTTATTTACTTGCTATGTTCTGTTGAAATCTAGTTTCCTGACATTCCTGGAGCTTCCTATTACTGTGCAATAAACTAATTAAACTTACATGAAGGGAGTCCACTGTCTGTAACTAAAAATTTAAAGCTATGAGAGGGTTAATCATTTTATCAAAGACAACATTCATAAGGGTTTGCCAGCATATCATCATTTGATTTCAGTTAATTAATATTTAATTGAACATCTGCTGTGTCTGAAATGCTATGCTAGTTGCCCTTATCGCAATAAAAATGCATCTTGAAATCAAATATTTGAGTAACTACAAAGTATTCATTACTACAGAGTTTGCATTTTGATTTCAAAGATTTAGTAATTAAAAAGGATATGGAGTGTAATTTAAAACTGATGAGGTGTGTTACAAATATCATCCATTAAAATAATATTTAATAGTGCACACTATATTCTCTACTGTGGCAAATATTAGTTGATTGCTTTCCAAAAGACAGTAAAAACAAAATGAAAATGAGGATTTATTTATTTGGAAAGTAAATGGTAATGATCATCTAGGCCAGGAAAGTAATATGGTGTAGTTGCCAGATTTTGACTGGAAATAGCAGCTAGAACAACCCTACTTAAGATCTGGGATATAACGTGGTGACAGAGTACTAACATAATTTGTGCAAGTCCCTGAGTTCACTCTCTGCCACTGCCAAGGAGGAGTGGCTTAGCAAAAACAACCCAAGCCAGGTGCTTGTTCCTGTCCAATGAAATTCAGTGAAAAGAAGAGATGTGCAGTTTATATTATTGGGTCTTATCTTGTGCATTTTATCAAAATGGGAAGTAGTTTGATCACTGAAGAGACATATAGTAAAAAATTGAAGAGAAAAACACAGGTTGGTCAGTATCAGTAACATTTGAATGGATTGAGGAACCCAAAAGCCAACTATTTGGCGATCATTTCATATAGGGCACAGGCACAAAAGGCAATGATGAATAAGGGTAGAAAAATTAATGTGACAAGCAATTTCATTATTCAGGTTTGTTGTTTAGAATATCACTTTTACACATTTCCAACATATCTAAACATCATTGATTGGCAGTTTTCACATGAAGGGACTTAAAAAATACTGTTACTATTATTACTATTGTGATTATTTCTCCTTCTCCTCCTTCTCCCCCTCCCCCACCCCCCTCTTCCTTCTCCTCCTCCTCCTCCTCCTCCTCCTCCTCCTCCTCCTCCTCCTCCTCCTCTTCTTCTTCTTCTTCTTCTTCTTCTTCTTCTTCTTCTTCTTCTTCTTCTCCTTCTTCTCCTTCTTCTTTTCCCTCCTATTGAAAAAAGATTATTCTATATTATTCTGGCTGGCTTTCAGGTTATTTATAGCCCAGGCTATCTTCCTGCTCAAAATCTCAAGATCTTCAAGCCTCTTGAACACTGAGATCACAGGCATGCCTTTGTCTTTCTGTTTTGGTTTTAAATCTCAACCATACTACATAGATGCTGGAAAGATTCACAGGGCTGTGGATGCCCAGCAACACACTCCAACCAGCTACCAGAATAGGCTTTGGAAAAACAGGATTAAATGAACTTGTCTATGATCTTACCTGCCACCTGCCAAGATGGGGCAATGCTTTCTTTAGTATTTCCTAGAAATATTTTAACTGCATACTACCCTTATCTCTGTGTTTTGTGAGTTCAAGCCATTATTTATATAATCCTGGAAAGTCACTAAGTCCAAAGATAAAACTGTATTTCCTAAATAGCTTATACACAGATATTTGAAATTTTCATTTTCATTATTAATCTTGCTTGTGTTATAAACTTTGAAACTTTTTTAAAAAAGTGTGCTTTTATATCTTTTTTCTTCCTTTGGTCACTAAAATACAAGTTGTTTCTGATGTTCACATCTTCAAATGCCCCTACAGATGCTGACAGGAATCTGTTATATTTATTTTCAGCTTTACTTATACATTGTATCAGTATTTATATGTGGACTTATGATAACATTGATCATGAAAGGATAAAATTCAGGATCTGAACATATTTAATTTATTAAATAAATGTTCTTTGCCATTCTCAATTAGGTACAATCTAAGGTACATTTGCCTTTTTGTGGTATAATATAATTATCCGTCCCTCCCCCTTTGTCTCTCTCTCTCCTGTCTTTTTTTTTTCCATTTTACAGATACTGTGTTTTACTTATGATCACATAGCTATAAGGGTAGCTGTGGAGTCTATATTCTTTTTTTTTTCTTTTTATTTATTTTTTATTATATTTGTGTTCTAATTTTACACATCAGCCATGGGTTCCCCTGTCCTCCCCCCTCCTGCCCCTGCCCCCACCTTCCCCCCAGCCCCTCCCCTCCATTCCCATCTCCTCCAGGGCCAAGACTCCCCTGGGTATTCATTTAAACATGATGGATTCAGTACAGGCAGGTTCAGTCCCCTCCATACAGGCTGAGCAAAGTGTCCCTGTGTAAGCCCAAGGTTACAAACAGCCAGCTCATGCACTAAGGACAGGTCCTGTTCCCACAGCCTGGGTGCCTCCCAAACAGTTCAAGCTATTCAATTGTCTCACTTATCCAGAGGGCCTGATCCAGCTGGGGGCTCCACAGCCTTTGGTTCATAATTCGTGTGCTTCCATTCGTTTGGCTATTTGTCCCTGTGCTTTTCCCAATCTTGGTCTCAACAATTCACACTCTTACAGTCCCTCCTCTTTCTCAACAATTGGACTCCTGGAGCTCCACCTGGGGCCTGGCTGAGGATCTTTGCATCCACTTCCATCAGTTATTGGATGAGAGTTCCAGCAGGACCCTTAGGGTGTTTGGCCCTCCTGTCTTTTTTATGTAAAAGAGTCTCATTGTGTGTTCTCAGGCTAATCTAGAACTCATGATCCTTCTGCCTCAGCCTCTGTAGGATTGGGGTTTAAGGACTGAAGCGACCATGGATAGCTACTTCCATTTTGTTCCTATGAACCATGTATTGTTTAAAAAAATTCTTAAGAAATTATGAAAAGTTTTGCTGTAGTAGTAAATAGTAATAGAAATGTCTGATGAATATTTACAATTTCAAAATATTCTATGGAAATAATTCCTACTAGTATCATTATATAAACCCTAAGAACTTATTCCTAATTAATGTTGAAAATAATGTGAATAGAAATATCCTGCAGAAAATATCTTCATCAGCTCTCCATTAGTGTGTCAGTGTCTAGAATATATAAAAAATATAAGAAACTAAACTTCATGAACTAAAACAGCTCAGCTAAAAATTAGTGCCTGGAATTAAATAGAGTTCTCAAAAGAAGAAATACAAATGGAGGGGAAATATTTTTTAAAAATGTTCAACATCTTTAGCTATCAGTAAATGCAAATTATAGTAATAACTACTTTGCAGTTTTTGTCTTAATGAATAAGATCCAAAGAACAAATGCCATCACAAATGCTGGTATAGATATGAGGAAAGAGAAAAGGGGAACACTTAGTCACAGCTTATGGAATTGCAAACTGGTCATACTACTGAAATTTGTGTGAAATCATATGAAAAATATATTTTTTCATTTGATCCAGCTATATTACTTTTGGACATACACACAAAGGTATGTATTATAGAGATAAATGCTCATCCATATTCATTGGTGTTCTATTCACAATAGCCAAGAAACAAAAACAGCTTAGATGCTCATTAATAGGAATGGTTAATTAAAATGTGGCATATTTCAATAATATTTGGCATAATGAAGCATTACAGAGCTATTAAGAAAAATGAAATTATAAAATATGTAGATAAATGTGTAGAACTGGAAATAATCATTCTGAGTGTGGTAACCCAGGTCCAGAAAGACTAGCATTCTACATGTATCTTCAAAGTTTGAACAAACAGCATCATATATTGAAGGTGGTATATTTCAATGTGTATGGTGGTTACTTTGTCAAAAATCAAGTTGCTATAGGAGTGTGGGTCCTCAATTCTTTCTCACTGAACAAGGACTATTTTTATATCAATACCACACTGTTTTTATTGTCATAGCTCTATAGAATAACTTGAAGTTTGAGATGGCAATACTTACAATTATTTTGTTATATTTAATAGCTCTTTGGGCTATCCTGAGTCTTTTGTTTCCTTATTACATTTAAGATTGCTTTTATTTTTTCAATTTCTGTGAAGAATTTTATTGGAATTTTTATGGGAATGAATCTTCAGATTGCTTTTGGTAGTATGGCCATTTTGAAAATTTTAATCCTACTAATCAGTGGACATGGCAGTTCTCTGTCTTGTGGTATCTTCTTCAATTTCTTTATTTTTCAAGTTCTTAAAATTGTCAGTGTATAAGTACTTTATTTCCTGATATTTATTCAAGATTTGTAAAAGACTATTTTGAATGGTATTATTTCCTACTTGGAGTGTTTGTCATTTCAATATGGGAAGGCTCTAACCTTTGTGCATTTTCTTTATGCTATTTTGTTAAGTGTATTTATCAGCTGTAGAATTTTTCTGATGGAGTGTTTAGGGTGTTTTACCTAGAGAATGACTTTATCTGCTTTTTGTATCTTATTTATAACTATCACTTGTTTTATTGTTTTAGCTAAGGCTTTGACACTATATTGAACAGCAGTGGAGAGACAACATCCTTACAGTAATTCTGATATTAGTGGGAACACTTTGAGTTTTTATCTAATTAGGATGATGTTGGCTCTACATTTCCTATATGTTGCCTTTACCATGTAGGAAAAAGTCTCCAGGACTTTTTCATGAATGAACACTGAATTTTATCAAAGATATTTTCTGTACTTAATAAAATGATCATATAGTTTCTTCAGTGAGTTAGTTTATGTGGAAGATTAGATTTACTGATGTTTTTATTATATTATATTTTTAAAAAGTTTATAATTTAATTTAATTTTACATGTCACCCATGGATTCCCCTGTCCTCCCTCCTCCTGCCCCCCCCCCACCCTCTACCCAACCCACTCCCCCATTCCCATGTCCCCCAGGGTAAGGACTCAGCTCAACCTGGCAGATTCAGTCCAGGCAATTCCAGTCCCCTCCTCCCAGGCTGAGCAAAGCATCCTTGCATAGGCCCCAGGTTCCAAACAGCCAGCTCATGCACTAAAGACAGGTCCTAGTCCTACTGCCTGGGTGCCATCCAAACACTTCAAGCTAATCAACTGTCTCACTTATCCAGAGGGCCTGATCCAGTTGGGGGCTCCTCAACTACTGATCCATAGTTCATGTGTTTCCACTAGTTTGGCTATTTGTCCCTGTGCTTTTTCCAATCAAGGTCTCAACAATTCTCAATCATAAAATCCCTCCTCTTTCTCACCAATTGGACTCCCGGAGCTCCACCTGGGGCCTGGATGTGGATCTCTGCATCCACTTCCATCAGTCATTGGATGAGGGTTCTAGCACGACAGTTAGGGTGTTTGGTCATCCAGATCACCAGAGTAGGTCAGTTCAGGCTTTCTCTTGACCATTGCCAGTAGTCGATTGTGGAGGTATCTTTGTGGATTTCTGGGGGCCTCTCTAGCACTTTGCTTCTTTCTGTTCTCATGCGGTCTTCATTTATCATGGGCTCTTTTTCCTTGTTCTCTCTCTCTGTACTTGATCCATCTGGTAGGGCACCCACATATGTAAAAGACACATTACTAAAGCTTAAATCACATATAAAACCCCACACATTAATAGTGGAGACTTCAACACCCCACTTTCACCACTGGACATATCTGCCACATTGAAACTTAACAGAGAAATAAAGGACTTAACAGATATTATGACTCAAAAGGACTTAATTTCTACAGAACATTCCATCCTAACAAAAAGAATATACTTTCTTCTCAGCATCCCATGGAACCTTCTCTAAAATCGACCACATATTGGCCACAAAGCAAATCTCAACAGATACAAAACAGTTGGAATAACCTCCTGCGTTCTATCTGACCACCATGGTTTAAAGTTAGATTTCAATAACAACGAAAACTACAGAGAAGCTACAATCTCATGGTAACTGAACATTGTTCAACTGAATCACCAATGAGTCAAGGAAGAAATAAAGAAATTAAAGACTTCCTAGAGATCAATGAAAATGAATACACCACACACCCAAACTTATGGGACACTGTGAAAGCAGTGCTAAGAGGGAAATTCATAGCACTGAATGCCCACATAAAGAAGCTGGAGAAATCTCACACTAGTGACTTGACAGCACACCTGAAAGCTCTTGAACAAGAATAAGCAAAGTCTCCCAGGAGGAACAGACACCAGGAAATTACCAAATTGGTGAAATCAATAAAATAGAAATAAAGAGAACAATACAAAGGATTAATGAAACAAAGAGTTGGTTCTTTGAGAAAATCAACAAAATAGACAAGCCCTTATCCAAACTAACCAAAAGACAGAGAGAGAGCATCCAAATTAACAAAATCAGAAATGAAAAGGGGGACATAACAACAGACAATGAGGAAATCCAGAGAATCATCAGGTCATACTTCAAAAACATCTATTCCACAAAACTGGAAAATCTAAAAGAAATGGATAATTTTCTGGTACCATATACCTAAGTATCAAGACCAGATAAACCATTTAAATAGTCCAATAACCCATAAGGAAATAGAATCAGTCATTAAAAGTCTCCCAACCAAAAAAAAAAAATCCCAGGACCAGATCGTTTCAGTGCAGAATTCTAGCAGATCTTCAAAGAAGACTTAATACCAATACTCTTTAAATTGTTCCACACAATAGAAGCAGAAGGAATATTACCAAACTCCTTGTATGAGGCTACAATTACCCTGATTCCTAAACCAAAGAAGCAACAAAGAAAGAGAACTGCAGACCGATCTCCCTCATGAACATTGATGCAAAAATACTCAATAAAATACTGGCAAACTGACTCCAAGAACACATCAAAACAATTATCCACCATGATCAAGTAGGCTTCATCCCAGGGATGCAAGGGTAGTTCAACATATGAATGTCTGTCAATGTATCACACCATATAAACAAACTCAAAGAAAAAAAAAAACACATGATCATCTCACTAGATGCTGAAAAGGCATTTGACAAAATCCAACACTTTCATGATAAAGGTCTTGGAGCCATCAGGAATACAGGGAACATACCTAAACATAATAAAGGCAATCTACAGCAAGCCAACAGCCAATATCAAATTAAATGGAGAGAAACTCAAAGCAATACCACTAAAATGAGGAACAAGACAAGGCTGTCCACTCTCCCCATACTTATTCAATATAGTACTTGAAGTTCTAGCCAGAGCTATAAGACAACATAAGGAGATTAAGGGGATACAAATTGGAAAGGAAGAAGTCAGGCTTTCCCTATTTGCAGATGACATGATAGTATACATGAGTGACTCCAAAAATTCAACCAAGGAACTGATACAGCTAATAAACACCTTCAGCAACATAGCAGGATACAAGATCAACTCAAAAAAATCAGTAGCCCTCCTATATACAATAGACAAACAGGCTGAGAAGGAAATCAGAGATACATTTTCCTTTACAATAGCCACAAATGATATAAAATACCTTGGGGTTACTCTAACTAAGCATGTGAAGGACCTATATGACAAGAACCATAAGCCCCTGAAAAAAGAAATTGAAGAAGATATCAGAAAATGGAAAGATCTCCCATGATCATGGATAGGCAGGATTAACATAGTAAATATGGTGATCTTACTAAAAGCAATCTATAGATTCAACACAATCCCCATCAAATTACCAACACAATTCTTCACAGACCTGCAAAAAATAATACTCAACTTCAAATGGAAAAACAAAAAACCGAGGATAGCCAAAAGAATCCTGTTCAATAAAACAACCTTTGGAGGCATCATGATCCCCAACATCAAGCTCTACTATAGAGCTACAGTAATAAAATCAGCTTGGTACTGGCATAAAAACTGACATGTGGACCAATGGAATAGAATTGGAGACCCTGACATTAACCTGCACACCCACGAACATATAATTTTTGACAAAGAAGCCAAAAATGTACAATGGAAAAAAGAAAGCATCTTCAACAAATGGTGCTGGCATAACTGGACGTCAACGTGTAGAAGGCTTTAAAAAAATAAATAAAACTACACAGTTCTGTTTTGTCATTTTAAAATACCAAAATATGTGAATATAAATCCAATATTTTTTTCTCAGCAAACAAAAGACATTTACATGTATAGAAATAATGAATTATAATACCATTAACTTTAAAGTGACATCTATAAATTTTAAAGTAGATCCTCTTTGAGTGCATATCCTTATTCTATCATTTTATTCTCTAGCCAATCTCTTAGTAACTAGATAGTCCATGAAGACATCACAGATTCTGGGTTTAACAGGCATCTGTGCATTAGTGAGAGGCAGAAATAAACTTCACAGAATGAAGAGAAATTAATGAACATCAAGTATTGTCTCATATAACTTGGAACTTCACGCAGTCATTCTCAGAGATGTCTGGATTCAATAGTTACTGGATTATATTTCTGCTTCCTACCCTTCAATCCTCCTTAGACCATGACAAATACAGCTATATCGTCTTCATAGCCAGCTAACCCTGTGTAAATCCTGACTGTTCCAGGAAAATTATGGAATGATTCACTGGTTGGGCTTGTGTCAAAATCTGCTCTGAACAATTCATTCTGGCAGTGACATAATTATAGCTCATCAATGATAAAATCCTTCTTGAAACACTAGACTGGCAAAGAGGGGAAGTGTATCTTTTAAAAGGATGCAAACAACAAAATGTACATGCCTTGTGCAAGTGTATTTCTGGCATGAAAAAGGTCTTTAATGTGTTTATGTAGCAAAAGGTCAGAAGTGAACAGAATTGTCTCCCTTTTATCTTGAATATGCTTTGTCTTCTATGTGACTGTTGGTCACAACTCATCTCTGTTTCTGTCCAGCTCTAATCTTCATCAGATCTGTCATTTGTAGGTGCCTAAGATTTGAACTATAAGTGCAAGCTGTGTTTTAGGATGTTTTACATTTAACAAATGCTCTAAACTTCGCAGAGAAGCTGTTCTTTCTACTCATATAATTGCTTTCCTATAACAGTAGTAAATGCAATCACTTTTGAATATTTCTGGGAGGTCTGGATAGATTTCTGCTCAAGATTACTTATATAAGAATTTTTTTAAAATAGTAATATATCTTGGCCTTTGCCTCTGTCCCTGTCTGTAATCTATACCTTTGTCTACAATCATTAGTACTGCTTTTAATGATATCTGGGTGCTACAATATTTCAAATACAAGTTACTCTCTTCTCCTTTTCTCCTTCCACAAGGCACCGCCTGAGTTAATTAAGATGAAAATATCTTTTAATAAAATGGTGCTTTGCTTCATGGTTGCAGTGTTTTCCTATGAACAGTCTCAGAGTAGTATACATAGTTTCTACATGCACAGCTTCTATGGCATAATACTCCTAACCCATGATAAACCACAGGGTAAGCTCTTTCTCTTCCAATACTGCCACTTCTGAGTCAATGGTATTGCTCATGTTTAGGATTACATACATGTTTTCTCAAAGCTTTCAGGTTAAATGTCTGTTATAAATTATTAGAATTGCAATAGCTCTGAAATGTAATTGACATTTGCTTTATCCATCAAAAGAGGAACAAAAACTTCTCCAGTGACAACCTTTCTTTTTCTCTTTCGTCTTTTTTGTTCTTGTTCACTTTTGTGAACTTTTGCATGTATTAAGCCTTACAAAAGTCATTAATTTACTCACTATCTCTAGTGTCAATTTTCAAACTTAAAAGATAGTGTTGTTTTGGGTATTTTCAGTAGATATAAGTAGCATTTTAGAAGATTCAGAAATTTCAGATAATATTGCACAAAAGTACTCTGTTTAAACATGACAAATTTTCGATAAATAGAGGTCCATCATGCCAAATACTTGATTCTCTCTATTGCTCTCTTTAGATTTCCAACCTTACAGGAGTTTTTAAAAGGTTTTTGCTGTTATGTTTGTATTCATGGAAAAGATTAGATATTCATATGCTTTGGATCAAATACTATAGTTACAGCATTTAAACATCTCAAGTGGCTTTCTTTTACTTTTAAAAATTATTTCATGATTTAATGCTTATCCATGTTTATCTGAGAAGTCTCCTTTTATGATGTTTATTTAACACTGATGCTGTGGGATGTTCTGTGTGTTAAATGTGTTGCTCTGATTGGTTAATAAAATAAAAACTGATTGGCCAGTAGCCAGGCAGGAAGTGTAGGTGGGACAAACAGAAAATAGAATTCTGGGAAATGGAAGGCTGAGGCAGAGAGATGCTGCCATCTGCTGCCATGAGAAGAAGTTAAGATACTGGTAAGCCACAAGCCATGTGGCAACTTATAGATTAATAGAAATGGGTTGATTTTACATATATGAACAGTTAGCAAGAAGCCTGCCACGGCCATGCAGTTCATAAGTAACATAAGTCTCTTTGTGTTTACTCGGTTGGGTTTGAGCAGCTGGGGAACTGGCAGGTGAGAGAGATTTGTCCTGACTGTGGGCCAGGCAGGACCAGAAAAACTCTAGCTACACACTAAGTCATTCTTTACCTAAAAAAACCTTGGCAAACTTCTTCATTAAAATAGCATTTACTTAACTTTTATTTTAGAAAAGGCGCAGTGATACAGAACTTGCCACTTTGGGCACAGATTGCATTAATCTTAGATTTGTTCAACAAGTATTATTTTAGAAAATATTTCTAGAATTTATCTAAAGAGTATTTACAATAAAAATAAAACATGAATAAAATTTGGGTTTCTATCACAGAATGCATGGCTAATGTGTGAAATATTAAGAGTAATGTTTCAGACATTACATGGAATGATTCTGATTACTAAACAGCTACTGAGAAGAAGTATCTTGTTATTTCATTTATTCACATATTTCTAAAATATTTAAAATATAGTTTTAAAGAAAAGAAATAAGATACACACAAACAAGTTTTCTTCAGTCATGAAGGAACCATTACAGAATGCCACTTAGCAACCTCCCTGGTTGCTCATTGAGCATCCTTAGTGATGTGCTGTCTTTGATTATTTTGTTGGTTCTTCTGAGAGAAATCCATACATGTCTTTATGTTATTGTCAGTAAACATTTAAAGTAACCATTTAAAATTATTATTTTTCAATAAATATAAAAAAGCAAAGTTAGCTAGTTTCATTAATTTGATATTTCTAATGTTTAGCCATCTTTTTTTCTAGAATACATCTTAAGTTGTAACTTTACTTTTTTAAAATTATATTTTGTAGTTAAAATATGAAATAAAATCTGTTAAAATACCATAATGGTATCATTGTTTTGTATCCTAATGACCAAGAATTAAGTAGCAATACACTACTTCTTATAAATATACCAATCTTATAAATACATTCCTAGAAATGAATTATAGTTTGTATAAAGATAGCTTTACCAAGTGAATTATAAGAGTTCAATGGCATGAGATTGAAGTAGATGGACACAAACATGGGACAGAAATAAAGAAACATACAGAAAAGTGACTGAGTGATACAATTAGAATAAGAGAAAGAAAAGTCAACTACCAATGAGAAAACAAACAAAAGAGTGAAAATATTAAAAATTATACTGTTATACAATGTTGTCAGAGTAAGGAAATAATAATTGTTTGCAGTTTAGACAGGTGAAACATTAGGTGCAAGGTGTTTCAAGGTTAATTTGACAAAAAGCGATACAGAGTAAAATCTATGTACTAGATAAATCTTCCTAAACCATGATACTAATGTATTCAGACTTTGTATAAAATTTTGGTGCAATAATTTTAATTCATGATATTTTGCAATTGAAAACAACTTAAATATTCATCAAAAAGGGAATGGATGAATTACTTCTGGAACACTGTAGAGTGAGAGATGACAGTCAACAAATACAATGAGGTAAATCATCTGTGTACATGTAGAAAGATGTTCCATGCACATCAAAAGTGAAAACATGAAAGAATAGGAAAGAGATGGATTAGTTATATAAAGTTACTGTGTCATAAGTGTAACAGTATTCACAGACAAACTGAAAATAATTTAGACTTAAATGTGTCAGATAGTATATTGTATTTCAAAACATAACTGTTAAGATTTAGGTCACATGGCTATAAAATCTGTCTTTGAGGCCTTGGATGTTCTATAACACAACTCCAGAAATATGTGTTATATAGGATTGATATCAGAGCCTAAGTTGCATTTCCTTGAACAGGTAGCTAAAGTAAGCAATTTATTCACATCTTAGTGTTCTTCTCCATTGAAGCAGTATCATATCCCCATGTTTTAAGCAAGGCTGGTGTGCAAACTAGTGATGTTTCTGTGAGTTTGAAGACTCCTAGTGTAAGGATAATGAGGATAAGCAAGGACATTAGAGAAGGAATTCCTTAAATAGTTCAAAGATATGTTAGCCAAGTAATAAGATCACAAAAATAAGATCTTTATGTACATGATAGCATGTGCATCCTGGGTTCATGGTCTTACCTCCAACACCATACTCATGACATCAGTACTAAACCCACAGTTTTCTGGTTCTATATTGTGGTTACCTTCTACTCACAGTCCTGCAGGTTTTCATTTTACATTTAGTTGCTGAGATTCATCCTGCGATTTTATGAAGAGTGGAACATTGGTGTTTGAATTAAGTTTGTAATCCGTTGAAATGAGTATTTTCAGTATTTGGACATTGCTTCTCCTTCCAAAAACATTTGACTACATGTAGACCCCATTGTCTGGTGTCTGTCCCATTCCATTGTTCTATGTATCTCTTCTGGTAACATTACAGCATTTTGAGGAAGGTGGCTTTATAAGAAGTCTTGACTACAGTCGTATTTTCTTAGTCCTTTGTTCTTTCCTTTCAATATTTTGCTGGTGTTCCTATGTCTTTACAATTTTCTATAAAATATCAAATCAGTGTTAGTGTCTATAAAATAAGGTTACAGTGGAATTTTAATGAGTTCCTTCCCAACTTCATCTCTCCTTTTTAAATTTTACTTTCATTATTAATTTTAATAAGGCAATACTGAGTCTGTAGATAATTTAGGAAGAAACTGCTATAGTAACAATATTAGATCTTTCCATTTGTTGATGTAAAATATTAATACACTTATGTAGAACTTCTTGGATACCATTCATCACTTGTGTATAATTTGTAGATTTATATGTATCTTGTAACTTTTCTCACTTGTATACATTTGGTTACTTTTATAATGAAGTATTTAATTCAGGTTATGTGAATGTACATGATAGTATATTATGTTAATAATATACATTTATTATTTGAAAATTCTATATATGTTTAAAATACAGCTTGATCATATCCCACCCTCATTGCCCCAGGAACTTCTAAATATAGTTCCCTCCAAACTTCATGCTTCCTTTTGTTCATTTTACTTTTATTATTATGTTTTAACTCACTAAATCTAATAGTTGTTACTCAAATGCTCAAGTGTATGGGGTCAGTTGCTGGGTCTTAATAAGCCAATCAGTTGCCACCTTGTAGCTGAAGTTTTTCTATGTCCCACTTGGTCAGCAGCCTCTCAGATCCAAATAACCACACAGAGGCTTGTATTAATTAAAGCTGCTTGGCCATTAGCTCAGACCTACCACTGAATAGCTCTTACATTTAAAATCAGCCCATTTCTGTTAATCTATATGTTGCCACATGTTTTGTGGCTTTACCTGTGTGCCATTACATGCCGCTCTCTGGACAGCAGGCGTCTCTTGACTCAGCCTTCCACTTCCTAGAATTTTCCTTGTCTATTTATCCCACCTATACATCCTGTCTGGCTACTGGCCAATCAGCCTTTTATTTATTAACCAATAAGAGCAACACATTCATAGCATACAGAAAATCCCACAGCACCACCTCGCCCAAGAAGCCATCAACTGTCAATAGCTTCTCAACTAGGAGTGGAGCCTAAGTACTTCTTCCCTATAAACTTATATTGAAACTTCAACTGGGTTGATCCTTTGTAGATATTATTCAGGAAACTATATTGATTTGAGTTCATATAGTCACAGCATATCAAGAAGACAGAATTTCATATTGTCACCTTCATATTGCCTTCTTCAGCTTTCTGCCCAAACTTCCAAGATATTTCTGGGTCTTGGTAGAAGGTAAACAGGTTGGGGTAGGTATCCCATGTATAGCTCAGCATTCTAACTTCCTTATTCAGCACTTTGAATAGTGAGGAATTTCTGCATTAATCTTGACTCACTAAAGTAAGAAGCACCTCTGACCATGGTTGAGAGAAGAACAGTTACTTAGCATGCAATTTGACAACACAACTAATCCAACAACAATAATAGGTTCACTTTAAAGTCTCTAACTTCCTAAACATAAGTTTTGTTTTAATTTCAAATTACTAATTATTTGTATGATTGACTTTTGTGTTTTAATTTTATATTGTTTGCCTTAGTTGATATGTCTAATGAGTTTCAGAATCTTAGTCTATTTTTTCAGATTTTCTACATATATAATCACATCATAGGAAAATGTTTTATTTCTCTATTCCTTACATATTTTGTGTGCTTCTTTCTCTTGTATCATTTTTTTGGAATTCTAATAATATGTGGAAAATAAATAATAGAAAGAATATTATTGCTATTTTTACTCTGGATAGAAAACATACTTCACCAATGTTTGTTGTTATCTGTAAATAGACATTTTAATCAAGTTCAAGACATTGCTTTCTGCACCAATTTGCTGAGAGCTTTGTCTTGAATAATTATTAAAGTTTTTAAAACATTGTTTTGTCATTTTGTACTAGAGATTGTACACAAGGTCTTTCACATGCTAGATATTCTACAACAAAGCTATTACTCAGCTGTAGACATTAAATTAAGTTACTTTCTGAATTGATTGATACAACTTTGCATTTGTTTAATCTGTTGATATGATGGATTACATTAATTTATTTTTGAACATGGGACTAATGTGGCATATTTTAGATAAATCCCTTTGATTTTGGTGTGTAATTCTTCCATATATTATTAGTCATATTTATTCATTTTCCAATGATAGAGATCAAACACTAGATCTGCACAATCAACAACTGTTCTAACACTGAATTACACCCATAGCCCATAATGTTGGATTTTACTTACTAATATTTTGTTGAAGATATATGCATATTTTCAGTGCATGCTTTAAAGTATTTCAGTCACAAAAATTTAAGCATGTCCATCAGCAAAACAAAACAAAACAAAACAAAACAAAACAGTTTCAGTATAAAATATGAAATGAAATGAAAATTATTCAAAGTAGGATGGTTGTAGAGGAGTTGATGATAATTAATTAGATTACAAAGATATTAAAATAGCTCTTATATACTAGATATGGTAGTAAATCCCCATAATCTCATTGTTTGGGTTGCCGAAATGACTATGAGGCCAAGACCAGCTAAGACTACTTAGTGAATTACAGGCTAACCAGGGCTACCAGAAAGAACTTGTTTTAAAACATTTTAAATAAATAAGTAAACTAAAGTAGAGGTAGATTTTAGCTTGAATTCTAATTGGTCTTAATAATAAAAAACCAGAACCAGATATTGGGGTAAATGCTGAAAGATCAGTGAGACAAAGGAGCAAGTCACAGCTGCTTCTGACCCTACCTCCTCATCCTGAAATGGGGGAACTCCTGTCTCCTCCCACCTTGTATTCCTGTCTCTGCCCAGCCATATCACTTCATGTCTCCACCTCCCTAGTGTGGGGATTAAAGGCATGTGCCTCCCAAGTACTGGGATAAAAGGCATGAGATTCCAAGTGCTGGAGAGAAAGGCAGGAGCCTCCACTTCCTGGCTGTGTTTCTCTTTCAGACTGGATCAATCTTTTGTAGCCCAGGATGACCTTAAACTCCTGATCTTCCTGCTTCCTCCTCCCAAGTGCTGGGACTAAAGGTGTGTGCCACCACAGCTTGGCCTCTATGGTTAGCTAGTGGCTAGATATGCCCTCTGATATTCAGGCAAGCTTTATTTATTAGAGCACAAATAAAATATCACCACAGTAAATCTTAAGGACTGGACAGCTAACTTTGGAGTTAAGGAAAATAGGTAAGAATGATGCCTTGGGTTCTGGAGAGAAGGCTTGGTAATGAAGAGCTCTTCCAGTCTCAGAATATATAAACAGCTCAAGCATTTGCAGAGAAATATCATGATCTTTATAGTTAAGAAGATGATAAATTAATTAGATTCTAAAAATTATGAGTACAAGCAAAAACCAAATATTAAAAGTGTTAAGATTAAAGTTATTATTCATACACAAATCTCTATATTTTAGTAGGTTTTTCTTTAACATGTGTTACATAAGGGATATTTTCATAACAGAAAAATTCATTAAGTATGAGGAAAAACAAAAAAATGCATTTTAATGGGTACAAAACAATAATCCTGTATTTGTTACATGTCTTGTTGCAACGAAATACTTCACAAAAGCAACTTAGGGAAGAAGGGGTTCATGTGAATGTATAGTCTATCATCTCATGGAAGTCGTGGCAACAAGAGTCTAGAATTTGTTACATTCTATCAGGAATTAGAAAGCCAACAACAAAAGCTACTGGTGCTCAGCTTCCTTTCTCCTTTTATTTGATTTATAGCTCCAACCCATAGAAAGATACTGCACACATTCAGTATGTGTCCTCCTCCGTCAGTTAACCTAGTCAGGAAATCTTATAGACATGTCCAGAGATGTGTTTACATGATGATTATAGATCTCATAATGTTAATAATCAAGATTAATCACAATTCCTAACTGTTTGCAACTACACCTTTCTCTCAAATGAAAATGAAGAAAAATGAAAATGAAGAAAAATGACCAAAACAATCACATTTCATAGTGTATTAGAGGTAATATTGGAAAGTTACATAGATAAAATATAGTGTGTTGTGTTGTGTACAATTATCTGAAAGCAAGAAAAATTAAAAAAAAAAGTGACTGAACTAGGCATTTGCAAATGGAAGTTCAAAAAGAAAAATGAAATCCCTTAAGAAAATATAAGGGCAAAGTTCAGTGAACCAGGAAATTTGTCACTACACAAAAGAATCAGAGTTCTCAAAACAAAAAGCTGTTTTAGAACAGGTTATTATGGGAAAAAATAAGAGCACATTCAATAAATTAAAATGATAATTTAAGAGCAGTTGAAGAGTTACTGTCTAGTCTAGTTGGAAACCTAGGTAGGAAGCAATGATAGAATGTTAAAAGAAAGCAAACAATTAACTAAAGATTTTAAAATCTGAAATTAACTTTAAAGAGAAATTTAAAATTAACAAAATTAGAAATAAACAATAAAGGTCAATTGTTCTACTCAACTAATATTCCCAATCTTATGAGAACATTTACATCTTGTAACAGTCCTTATCCAATGCACTTTGATATAACTTAATAATTTAAATATATCACTTTGTGTCTTTTATAGCTTATACTATTAGAAGTACATGTTTATAGTTTTGAATTTATACTGGTGTTTGCTTATTATCCTTTTTATCCTTCAGTGATTTTTAAATTATGATCCAGGATACAGTTGAAATATTTAGAAAGCCCGAAGTTCAAAATTTGCAGTAATAATAACAAATTCATATATAGTATTTACTCTGTGACATACATAGCTAAGTATATTTCATATATTTATTAAGGAAAGCATCAGTCACAGGGGAAATTACATTTCATATTACAAAACAATTCTGAAAGTTCAAATGAAAAAGGAAAAACAACCCTGAAATTCTATGAAGACCAGCTCCTCAAAAGCCAGAGTGACAAGAGCAACAGTATTACACAGAGCACGGTGTATGAGAACTCTGAGTACCAGTCCCCTATAATACCACAAATAGACAAAATCAAAAGATGGGGAACCTTGAAGACAGAACTTTGAAGAATCCTCTGGGTTTGAAGAACACAACCTCTCTGCCTCCCTTCCCTGACTTGCTCATCTAGGTACAAACAAGGAACATGTAGAGAATTCCAAGCTGGCCAAAAGCCACAGCTCAGAGGAGTGATATCATTTGTATAAGAATACATAGGAACTAACCAAGCAGGCTTCACAATAGGTCAGCCTACCCTGAAAGCCTTGCTTGTAACCACTAATATATTCAAAAAGTTGCTTATTCAGCTGAAGGTATGGAGTCTATAGAGTCAATAATTAACTTTTGGGGGAACTCACTATTCAAATCTTTGAAATTTTAAAATCAGACATTTTAGAAAATTTTTAAAAGATTTATTATTACTTTAACCTCTTTCTGTGTGTGTGTGCATGTGTGGAGACACTTTAGGGCAGGTGCACTGATCCATTGGATTTCCCTGGAGCTGGAGTTTCAGGTGTTGGAGAGCTGCCTTAGGTGATGGTAACCAAACTCCACCTCTAAAAGAAGCAGTGCACTCTCTTAATTGCTGAGCCCATCTCTCCAGCACCTAGAAATATTTTTAAGATAGAATTAAGCATTTTCTGCAGATGGGTGCTTTCCAAGACTCCCCTTCATCTCCTCTATTAGACAATATTAGCACTTGATTGCTATCCGGACAAAGCCTTCGCAGTGATTGTTTCTAAAGGGGTACATATTTATACACTTTTAAAATTCTACTCTACATATGTGGCCTGTATAACGTGGCATCTATTCAGAACATGACCATAAAGAGTTATTCAATCAAGTAGGCTAACTTTTTCTTGTCAGAATAATCAAAATAGTTTTTGTGTAGCATGATTGTAGATAATCGGATCTCTCTCCCTTTGTCTCTCATTTTCAGTGTTAGTAGAAAGTGGAACTGTCATTTCTTTTGTTGGTTTTATCAATTCTGGATATTGTAACATTTATAGAGATGTTGTAGGACTTGTGAAACAACGATTACACAAAGTGGTGAGTTTCAACTTATTTGCTGATTTTTAATAATTAATTACCCTAATGAATGAAGAATGCTGGGTAGCATTTCTCATGCATATTGATCATAATCTTGTTTTATTTAAGAAAATAACAGTTGAATTATTTGAGGAATTTTTATTTGGTTTATTTTGTGTAATAAGCTGAAAGATTCAAGAATGAACCATATGAAGTAAGATGTACTTATAAATTGCAAAATGACTAATGACCACAATATAAGCTACTTCATCTCCTTTGTCAGGGAAATGGAATTTGAAACCATAGCAAGGTACTACCACAACAGAACAGAAGGGGTAAGATGAAGTTTACCACACAGTTCACTTTTCCTTCTAAATATTTACTCAGTGAGAAAGGACAATCTGTCTACCTAGAGACTCACTTGAATCCTCGAAGTCCATGAACTAGCAGCAATCTAAATGTCCATTAATGGTTGAATGGGGACTTTGTATTTTGTTTAGTGGACTACCACACAGAGTAAAACAGAACCAATGATATGTATAAGTTCTATGAATCTCAACACAGGTGATGTGACAACATCAAATCCCAAAGAGCACCATGTTCTCACTTCACTTTCATTAACCAGGCAAAAAGGAGTCATATAATAGAAAAAGAATGAGTGATTGTTTCTCTAATAGTATTTAATAGGATTCAATTAAATATGTAAACTGGCTTATGCTATGACTCAGTCATACTCAGGGTAAAGTTTTACCTCTTGTGGAAATGGCAAATATTTAATATTTTTTGACTTTGACTTGAACACGCTTACTAAGACTTCTTCCTTGTCCAAGTGCCTGTCAAACACCTGTCCTGGGAAAAATTTTTTTTTTTCTATTGCGTACTGTTACCTGATCATCAGGTTTCCCAGAAAAGATGTCATCATTTTCTCCAGAACCACCTGTATCGAAATTGCTACTGTAAAGTCTTCTCCACAGGGCCCCAATGTGAAATAAATTACTCCATTACTGAATTAAAACAACTATCATTACTAAGAAAACATATAATAGTTGGAATATGAATATGCCTTACTGGAAGAACACTTATAGTGTGTGCAAGGACCTGAGATCAATCCCCGGTAACACACTTAGGAGCAAACATGTCCAGACAATAGAAGAACAAAGGCAAGAGATAATTCCTATCTCAGTTAACCACATTGTATACAACCAATACAATGTTTCTACCCCATCCTCTCAGTTACACCAATAACCGTGTCTCCCAACTGAGGCTAAGGCTTATCACAATTGGTAGCTCACAAAAGTATGGTTAAGTTACACTCTGATCATAAAGTAGTATTCTAGGGCCTTTGAAAACTTCAACTATTTCAACATTTCTCAGACATCTTAATGTGTTCAAAAATCAAATGCAGGGTAGTGCGATGGCTCAGCTGGTAAAAGTACTTGCAACTGAGCCTGAAAAACTGAGCTTGATCTCTGGCCCACATAGTGAAAGAAGAGACCTGAATCCTGTAAGTTGTCCTCAGTCCTCTACATGCATAACACAAACATCATCATTGTCACTATCATCATCATCATCATCATCATCATCATTGTCATCATCATCATCATACCATCATCACTGCCATCATCATCATCATCATCATATCATTTTAATCATCGTCGTGGTCAACTCACACATACCCTGAATAAACAAATATTAAAATACTGGAATAGATGCATAACTAAATGACAGTGTTGTCAGCTATCTTGCATACACAGGTGTTCTTGACTGCATCATTGCTATAATATACAATGAATAAAATAAAATGTGAATGTTCTCTGATTTCAATAAACTTGATTGCTAATATCTTTTAGCTAGTTGTTTTATGAAGAACTGAGTTTCTGACAATAATGGTTATATGAATAATTTTATTAAAACTCTATTATCCATATCTTTTGCAGAAAAAAACTAAAAGACTTGTTTATATGGGTAAACTTCGGGAGAAGGAGTCCTTTGGTGAGATCAGTATTCTTCTTCAAACTCCTTTCACGTGCACAATTATTACTGGGCGAGAAGTTGAGATGACGATTATTGAGGACAAGGATATACTTGGTAAATGCATAAATGCTCTTGACCTGTTGTGCCACCTAATGAAATGGATTTTTGAAAAGGGCAGGGGGGGTTTAATTGACAAATCGGAGTATACAAGTGAGTGTGGATATATATGTAACAGAGGTAAGAGATACACAAGATAGATGATAGACAAACAGACAGACATATAGATGACCCCTTATACTATTCTGATTCAGTTTTGTTACTTTCAGATTATATTAGCCATGTTTTAAAAGAGTGGGCTGAAATTACTAGTCTTTTTGATAATTCATAAGGTACTGTTAAACGTAACAGCCCTAATTTTACATGAATGTTTTATGATTATATTTAAAGTAATTCTTTTATGATTTTGAATCAGATCAAATATGTACAATGCTTAATTTACAACCCCCCTCCACATATACATGCATACCAAATACATATAAGCATACATGCATGCATAGATACATACACATACATACACACTCATATATAAACACATACACATGCATGCACATACATTCATACACACATATACACATAGCTATGTTTTCAATATTTACATCTACTAAAATTTTATGGTTCTAGTAATCACAAAAGAATAATGATGTCATCACAAATTAAGTCATGCAGTTGAATATAAGTGGACATGAACAGTGCTTAAGCTATAACACAGTAGGATACAAAGTGGTTCTTCATATGTTGAAACTAGAGAATGTCATATACTAGTTAAATAATGAACTAGGAGACATTTCTGGACATTAACATGGATGAATGATTTTCTGAAACAAAATCAAAGTGATATAATGATTGGATCCCAAATTTTTGATCATTTATACATCTGGAGAATGTGCAGGCTATACTTTCTAAAATCTTACTCAAAATGAAAATCTAATCTAATTTCCTGTGTCTGTTTTAAAAGGTTTAGTTATGAAATGGTATTTGTTAATTTCCTTCCCTTCTGTCATTCAGATACAATGCCCTAGAAGTTAAAGATCACTTAACAACATATACTAACTACCAATTAAAATAATAATTCTTTCACTTTATATATGCCATGTTTTTCCTTTCACTACGAATATTTGTGGTATACATGAATATACTAGGTCTCCTTTTATGTAAATAAAGAGTTCACACATTTACTATTATTCAGAGCTCTCCAGAGAAACAGAACCAACTGAATATTTATATATGTAAAAGAGATTCACTGGGAAGAGCTCAGGTGGAACCAGGAGTTCATGAAGACACAGGGAATTCTCTTTGCAAAAGCCAGTGGTGTTATGCAGTCTAAAGACTGAGGTGTGAGACCAAGGCAGTCTGTTGGGGAAACTGGTTTTGGTCCTAGTCTGATACCAAAGATCAGAAAATGTGTGTGTGTGTGTGTGTGTGTGTGTGTGTGTGTGTGTGTGTGTGTGCATGTACATGTGTACGTGTGTACATGTGTATGTACAAGTAGTGGGGAAATTTACTAAGTTCTGCGGTATGAATGTTTCAGAGTCTATTTTCTTCATGCATGAAGATAATACATGTCATATTAAGAAGGGGAACAGAAATTAGAGATGCAAGAGAGAGAATTCACCCTTCATCTATCTTTGTAGCTCTGTTCATATATTGGATAATTGAATTTTACTGTTAACACTGCTGACTGTGAGCCTTCCTTTCCCAGCCTTCTAATTCAGATACTAATCACTTTTAGAGATATCCTTATACACATACCTGAAAGACTTTTCACAGCCTATCTGAGAATTCTTTAGCCCAGTCAAATTGACACATGAAATTAATCATCAAACACAGGAATGTGTTTCTTTCAAGCGTGTATTAGAATTTCCTTTGCCACTTGGCAGCCCCATATTTAAATAAATGGTATAGTATAAAGATTAAATTGTTGGTGTGCTTGCTATTCATCTTCTAAAATTTCTTCTATAGTTCATTTATTTTAAGACTGATTCCACAAGGCTACTGTCATACTATTTCCTTGATTCATTAGTCTGTAGGGAGAACTATGATTAGGAACTATATTTTCTCAAAATTCATAAGGAAACAATAAGTTTATTCAAGAGTATATTTATATTTCTACATTCTATGTATTTTATGTTTTGTTTTAAGAGAGCTGAGACTACATTTAAAAATGTAAAATAGTTCTAGCAAAGTAATTCAGTCTTTTCTTATTTAAAAGTTTTTTTTTTTTTAATTTTGCATACCAACTGCAATTTCTCCTCTCTCCCCTCCTCCTCTTCCCCCACCTTGCTCCCACTCCACCCCACAATCACTCTTCAGAGAGGGTAAGGCCTCCCATGGGGAGTCAGCAAAGTCTGGCATATCAAGTTGAGTCAGGACCAAGCCCCCTCCCCATCAAGGCTGAACAAGGTATCCCTCCATAGGGAATGGGCTCCAAAAAGCCAGTTCTGCATAGTCAGTTTTAATGAAAGGAACATATTTACATGTGAAAAATGAACTTTAATTTACACTCTGTGTGTTCATATGCTTGTGCATGGAATTAAGTATGTGTATGGTGTTGGGGATAGAACCTAGTGCTTAACACATAGTAGGCAAGTACTGAGACACTATTTATCCAGAATTTGTTTCTTTAAAATTATTATTTTAAATACAATTTGTTGTTTGACAGTTTCATAAACATATATAATGTATTGTGGTTACTCTCTCTCCAAACCAGCTCACACCCTCTTCCAATCCCTGTCAACATCCTACTCTACAAGACTCCTTGCCATGTTTATGTCTTTAATTTTATGAACCATTACCTTTAACTGCTACTATCTTCATGGCTATGGCTTTGGATCTGTCTCTTAGAGGCTGATGAGCTCATAAACAGTTCCTTGTCCTCTAACATTTATTAATAGCTAAAAATTCTCATGGAAATGGTAGAGACATAAACCACCCCCTAGCCCATGACTGACTCTTCACGAGTCCAGTTAAATTTAGGCACAGTCAGGAAATCTAAGCTGCTATGAGAGCATGAATGTAAGGGCTTTGTCTTTCCTGGAAGATAATAATTTCATCATCATTCTCCCTATAATTCACCTCCTACATTCTTTTTATCCTGTCTCTGCTGTGGATGAGTGATTGATAAATAAAACGCTGATTGGCCAGTAGCCAGGCAGGAAGTATAGGCGGGACTAGCAGAGAGGAGAATAGAGAGAACAACAGGAAGGTGGAGAGGAGGAGAGGGCAGCCTGCAGTTCAGGGAGCATCATATAAAGACAGCAGGTAAAGCCATGGAACACATGGTGACATATAGATTAACAAAAATGGACTTAGTATAAGGATAAGAGCTAGACAATGGTAGGTCTGAGCTAATGGCTGAACAGTTTAAATAATATAAGTGTCTGTATGTTTATTTTATGAGTGGGCTACAAGACAGCCAGGGCTTTGTGGGATCCACAAGAAAAACCCTAGCTACATGTCTCCTACATGTCTGAGCCTTGAAGAGAAAAGTAGTATAAATATCCTACTAAGGGGTGAGCATTCAACCATCAGTTATTCTTGTTTGTTGTTGTTGCATTGTTAAAATTTATTATAAACTCAAACAGACATACACCACACAGACAAATACTCTGGTATAAATAAAGGCAAATTCCTGTCAAAGTAATGCAGTCTGTGTTAAAAGTATAAAGATGGTAGAGAATAATAAAGGCAATATTCAGAAGTTGGCAATGATGAATGACTGAAAGCCCAAGTCTCAAACTATTTTCTGTGAGAACATAGGATCCAGAAAAATATACTTCATCAGATCATAAGTATCAAATACTATAAAACACTTAAGCATTTTTTCTCATTTGATCAACTATCATATTTATCTTTTCTTCTGTTTTTTATTGAAAATAGATTGTTTTCATGTAATGTATTGTGATTGTTTCCCTTCTCTATACTCCTCCAAGATCCTCCCTACCTTCCCTTCCATCTGAATCCACACCCTTTCTCTTTCCTTAGAGAACAAACAGGCATCTAAAGAATATTAAAGTAAGGTAAAACAAACAAAAACACCAAAATAGAACAAAACAAACAAACAGAAGAAAAGTCTAAAAAAAAAGTACAAGAAATACATATATACATCTATAGTAGAGACAGAATCATTTATACACACAGGAATCCCACAAAAACGTAAAACTGGAAGCCATAACACATATACAATGGACATGAAATAACAAAAAGAAAAAATGCCATGGCCACACATGAGACTAAGAACCTCCAAACATGCCACTAAAATAATCTTGTGCTGGCCATCTACTGCTGAGCATGGAGATGGCCCCTAAAAGTATTTTATATCTCTACTGAGACTCTGTTGGAAAGAATTAATTTTTCATTTGAAGGTGGTTCTCAACTGGAGATATCTTCTGTGTTAAGGATATTGGTTTGTGTCCACTTGTCCTCTCAACATAGGGACTCCATCGTGCCCAGACAAGTGTAGGCCCTGTGTATGCTGCCACTGTCTATGTGAGCTCAAGTGTGTGTTTATCTTGTGTTTATAAGGCCTTGTTTCCTTGGTGTTACCCACCACCTCTGACTCTTACACTCTTTTTGCCTCCCCTTTTTCAGAGTTCCCTGAGCCCCGAGGGAAGGGACTTGTTGGAGACATCCCATTTAGGACTGAATGTTCCAAGTCCTTGAACTCTTTACACATTGTCTGGCTGTGATTATCTGTATTTGTTCTTATTTGCTTCAGGAGGAAGCTTTTCTGATGGCTGAGCAAGACACTATGTGTATAATGGAATGTCATCAGGAGTTACTTTATGGCTACTTTAGCTAAACAGCAATAGTTGGTTTTCCCCTAGGTCTCTGACCTATCTGTTCTGAGGTTGTTGGCCAAACAAGCAGTGTTGGGGATAGGTTCTATCTCATGGCACAGGTCCTTAAATCCAATTAGGTGTTGATTGGTTACTCCTGCAAGGTTTGTGCCACTATTATACTTGCCCATCTTGCAGGCAGGGCATCACTGTAGATAGAAGATATTTTATCTGGGTGTGTTTAACTTTATCCATTGATTGTGTGCAAAGTATCTTTCAGTACCATCAACTTTAATTTGTCCAGGTGAAGGCTCTAGGAAGGTACCAGCTAGATTACTCAGTGTTGTGTAGCTGTTGCCTTTAGCAATAGGGCATTACCATCAATTTGTGAGAGCAACTCACAGCCTTGCCAATCATTTGAGGGTTCCCATGGGACCCCTTTGGCCAAAGATTTGATTAGTTGTAACCCAGTCTGCGCACTGGAAGCTTAATTCGGTGATGAGAGATGCCCCATTGTGTGCCACTGTTCCCCACAGTTATTTTGCAGTTTCATTTAGATTGCCTTCACACACACACACACACACACACACACACACACACACACACACACCACAAAGCTTCTACTGTATTAGGTCTCTGTATGACCATCAATTGGTTCTCACTTTTAGCTGTCCCTGCCACATTCTCTCCCTTGTCCACTCTTCCCTCCCACTCCTCTTTTGCTCCTTCTATTCCTGTCCCCTCTCCATCCATCTGTAACTACCTATTCTCCTTTCCCCTCCTAGGGAGATCCATCCTTCCCTTCAGTCCCCCACTCTCTAACTTTTGTAGTTATATGGATTGTAGCTTGCTTACCATTTACTTAACAGCTAACATCCACATATAATTGAATACATGTCATATGTGTCCTTCTGGGACTGGGGTATCTCACTCAGGATAAATTTTTCTAGCTCTATACAATTGCCTGTGACTTTCACGGTTTCATTTTTTTAATGGTAGTGTAATATTCCCTTGTGTAAATGTACTACACTTTTTTTTTAATCCATTAATATGTTGGTTAACATTTAGGCTATTTCACATTTCTTTTTCTTTCCTTTTCTTTTCTCTCTCTCTCTCTCTCTCTCTCTCTCTCTCTCTCTCTCTTTTTGGTTTTTCAAGAAAGGGTTTCTCTGTGTATTTTTTGATGCCTGTCTTGCACCTGGCTCTGTAAACCAGGCTGGCCTTGAACTCACAGAGATCTGCCTGGCTCTGCTTCCTGGGATTAAAGGTGTGCACCACTGCCACCTGGCTTATTTCAAATTTCTGGCTATTATGAATAGAGCAACAAATAGCATGGTTGAGCAAGTGTCTCGGTAGTCAGATCAGATGTTTTTTGGGTAAAAGCTCAAGCCTGGTATAGCAGTTTCTTGATGTAGATCAATTCTCATGTTTCTGACGAGTTGCCGCATTGATTTCTATAGTAGCTGTACATGTTTGTACTTGCACCATCACTGAAGGAATGTTCCCTTTGCCAGCATGAGCTGGCATTTGTTTTATTAATCCAGCCATTCTGACAGGTATAAGAGGAAATCTCAAATGACTAAGGATGTTGAACATTTCTTTAAGTGCTTCTCAGCCATTTGTATTTCCATTTTTGAGAACATTGTTTAAAATCCTACCCTATTTTAAAAATTGGGTCATTTGACTCCTTGCTGTCCAGCTTTTGTTTACTTTATGTATTTTGGATGTGTAGTTGGTAAAAATATTTTCCCATTCAGTAGGCTGCTGCAGGGTCTGGATGATGGTGTCTGTCACTTTGTAGAAGCTTCTCAGTTCCATGAAGTCTAATTTGTTAATTGTTGATCTTAGTGCCTGTGTTAATGGTGTTCTGTTCAAAAAGTCTTTTCCTGTGCCAGTGACTTCGAGGCTATTCCACACATTCTCTTCTGTCATGTTCAGCAGAGCTGGCCTTATGCTGAGGTCTTTGATCTATTTGGATTTTAGTTTTTTGCAGGTTGATATGTATGTAGATTTGTTTGCAATCTTCTTCATGCAGCCATACTGTTTGAATAGCTTTATTTGTTGAAGATGTCTTTCTCCAGGGTTTGCTTCTCATTTCTTTATCAATAATCAGGTGTCCATAGGTATAGAGACTTATGGCTGAGCCCCTTGTTTGTCTAGTCTCTCCGAGACTTTTATCAGGAATGGTTGTTGGATTTTGTCAAAGAATTTTTCTGAATCTGTTGAGATGATCATGTGTTTGTTTGTCTTTTCTTTCTGTCTGTTTATATAGTGGGTTATATTTATGGATTAAATATGTTGAAACATTCCTGCATCTCTGGGATGAAACTAATTGATCGTGGTAGATATTTTTTTTTGATGTGATTGGATTTGGTTTGCAAGTATTTCGAGTATTTTTGCATCTATGTTCATGTGGAAAATTGGTCCATAATTGTCTTTCTTTGTTGGTCTTTATGTGATTAGGTATCAGGGTAATTATGGAATCTTAAAAAAAGAACTAGGCAATGTTCCTATGTTTCCATTAAATGAAGTTGTTTGAGGAGTATTGGAGTTAATTCTTCCTGGGAAGTCTGGCAGAATTCTGACCGAATTATCCTGACTCTGTTCTCTTGTTGGTTGCAGTACTTTTAATTACCACTTCTATTGCACCTTCCGTAGGTATTATAGTTCTGTTTAAATTGCCTATCTTCTCTTGATTCAGCTTGGGTAGGTTATCCATCAAGCAAATTACTCCTCCCCTTCTTTTTTATTTTCTAATGGGGGGTCAGTGGGGTCTCAGTAGTATTCTGTTTCTGTGCAGAATTCCACTGGTCCTTGCCAAGTGTGACTGTCCCCAAGGGCGTTTGTCTCATCTGAAGACCTGTTGGACTCATACACCAGCCTGAAATTAGGCTACATGGCTCCCAGCAATTCTTTTCATCTATAACTTTATTTGGATTTTCTCTCTCTACCTTTTAGTTAATTTAGCTGAAAGTTTATCAATCTTACAATTTTCTCAAAGACCCCTCTCATTTTCATTGATTCTTTTTATTGTTTTTGTTTGCTATTCTTTTATTGTTTTACTCCTGAGTTTGATTATTTCTAGACCTCTACTGTTTTTGGTTGTTATGTTTGGTTGTTTTTGTTGTTATTTTAGCACTCTAATGGTTGTTATCAAGTTACTAATATGAGATTTCTCCAATTTTTTTATATCATCACTAAATGCTATGACTTCATCTCTTTGAATCACCTTCATTGCATTGCATACATTTGTATATATTGTGTTTTCATTTTTGGTCAATGATAAATTTTTTTAAGTTTCTGTCTGGGCTCATTATTTATCCAATAGTGAGTTGTTCACTTCTCATGAGTTTGTAGACTTTCTGTTGTTTCTGTTGTTGATAACATCCAGATTTCATCTACGGTGGTCAGATAGGATGCAGGGTGCTGTTAAATTTTCTGATATCAGTTGAGACTTGCTGTGTGTTGGAGTATATGGTGAGTTTTGAAGAAAGTTCCATGAGATGCTAAGAAGAAGGTATTTTTTTTTTTTGTTTGTGTTTGGATGAGAGGGTCTATAAATATCTGTGAGGTATATTTGGTTTATAATGTTCCAGCATTTCTCTGTTTAGTTTTTATGAATGACCTGTCTATTGCCACAGGTGGGGTATGACTGTGTGAGGCTCACTATGTGCCTTAAGCTGTAGTGTTTCTTTATGAAATTGGGTGTCCTTGTGTTTGGTGCCTAAATGTTTAGAATTGCAATGTCCTCTTGGTGAATGTTTCCTCTGATGAATATGTAGTGGCCTTCTCTGTCTCTTTTGGTTAGTTTTGGTTTGAAGTTTATTTTGTCAGATATTAAGGTGACTACACTAGCTTTCTCTTTGAGTCCATTTGCTTTTAATATCTTTTCCTGTCCTTTACATTGAACTGATATCTGTCTATATTTGATGTTTAGGTGTCTATTTTGGATATAACAGAAGGAGAAGGATGAATCCTATCTTTTTTGTTTATTTATTTATTTATTTGTTTGTTTGTTTGTTTTGTTTTTCAAAACATAGTTTCTCTGTGTAGTTTTGGTACCTGTCCTGAATCTTGCTCTGTAGACCAGGCTGGCCTCAAATTCACAGAGATGTGCCTGGCTCTGCCTCCTGAATGCTAGGATTAAAGGTATGCACCACCACTAACTGGACAATCCTGTTTTCTAATCTAATCTGTTTGTCCATCTTTTTATTGGGAAACTGAGACCATTGATATTGAGAGTTATCAATGAACAGTGTGATTTGATTCTCATTACTTTGTTGTGGTGTCCACCTATCCCTCTTTGGTTTGCTTGTCTGACATTATTTGACCCTTGTGTTTTTTCCATCTTCTGGATTTGTAGACAGATACTACTTTAATTTGGTGTTCTATTAGAATGTCTTTCTTCCTTCATCTATTGTGATTGAAAGTTCTGTGGGGTGTAGTAGTATTGTAGGCATCTCTGGTCTTTCAGTGGTTATTAAATATCCATAAGGCTCTATTGGCTTTTAGTGTCTACATTAAAATGTCAAGTCTTTTTCTAATACACCTTTATATGGTATTTTGTCCTTTTTCCATATCAAATTTTAATGTTTTCTTTGTTCTTTATGGTTTGTGTTTGTTTGGGTTTTCTTTAGTAAATCCATTTCAACTTTCATGTCTTGAGTTCTCTTCATTTCATTAGTGTTTGTATTTTTAGTCATAGATTTTATTAATGAATTTATTCATATCCTCTTTAAAGTCCTTGAACATATTCATAATAGCTATTTTGGAGTCCATTGCTGTGCTTCAGCTATATTACATTTTTCATTACCTCTGGTAGTACTCTAGTAGAAACACATTGTCCTTGATGTTGTTGATTGTGTTTCTATGCTGGCATCTAGGCATCTTGTTTTGGTATGACTGTAACTCTAGTTGCTGATATCTATCTGGCCTTGTCTTTTTTAGGTGAGTGTTCTGGCCCTTTTTTTCTCTTGCTCTTAGGAGACTGTGGTGGCTATGGCTTGGCTGGTTGATAATCTGTCTGCGATTCTGCCAGATGTGGCTTCTATGGGTCCTGAGTAGATCTTGTTTCTATGTATGGGGAGCTGACACTAAGGAATGGTGGTGGGCTATAAGGGTGTGGCTGAGAGGTTCGATAGGAGGGAGGGAACCTGTGTATGCCACTAGGATCTGTGGAAAGCCCCGGAGATGGGAGCAGAGAGGAAGGAGAAGCCACTGTGGGTTGTGTGCTACAAAGCTGCAAGTAAGGCTGATTCTCTGGCCAGTTGTGGCTAGCAAGTTTCCCTGGAATGTCTATATGTGGGATTTGGTGTATGAGACAAAGATATGAGATAGTGGAATAAAACTATAGGCAAAGATCTGCTGGGAATGGGGGCAGAAAGAATAGGGAAGGCCGCAGTAAGTGCTCTGCTACAAAGCTAGGGGTAAGACTAGTGCACTGGAATTGTTGGAATTGAAGGAAAGGGGGGAGAACGAAGATCGTCTGTCTGGCTTCCTGGCCCACCTGGCCAGTGGGTTCCCAAGAAGTACATGGCCTTCATTTATTCTCAACACTCGGAGAATTCATGTATTTATACAGCAGTTGCTACAAAGAGAAGGTTCGCAGATTAAAGTAAACTTAGAGCACTTGTCTATGGGTACAATATAAAATATTAAGAAGCTAGGTTGATATCACATCAAATTAACAAATTAAAACAGCAGTAGTAAGTCCCTCTACCTGGGATCAATGAACTCAACAGCCACAGGTTTTAAAACAAGTTAATAGGACAAGACATAAATTCCCTTCTGGGCAGTGGGATTCAAATCCAGTCAGAGATTCATTAGTGACATATATAACAGACAAGCCACTCTTACACTAGTGTACCTGAAGTATTATCATGCTGTTCTTCTTGCTTTAGAGCAGATCAACATAACTTTAGAGGTTATGAACAGTACTAAAAGTTGGAAGGTCAGAGTTGAGTAGTTTGAACAATACTCAAAGTTGGTAGGTCAAATTTCTAGAAAGCATCAATAGATTCTGTTCTTAGGTTTCATAAAACTGAAAAAAATATTGATCATATGGAACTTTCTCACATTAACTCTGGAGAAGTGTCAGTTTCCAAGACTCTTGAAGTTAGAAAATGTTCATTCCTAAAGATGCTAAAGAAAAAGTTCTGTGTTTTGTTTTTAAAGTTGTCAAATTGGGTCATTGTAAACCACTGGAGTCTGATCTATTCAATTACCCTCCATAGTAATTATGAAGAATCCTTTCCATGGAATTTAACTTGCATTTGAGCTTTTCTGACTTTCCCTTCTTTATCAGCCAAAGCATATCCTCTTTCATAGGTCTTTTGAGACTGTATGATAAAATATACAGAGGTCATTATAGAAATCCTCCCCCTCATTCTTTACTTTTTTGTGCCTTTAATGTGTGTAAGAGTCTTAGAGATTTGGTTCTTTACAACTAATTTAAAAAAAAATGTACTTTATGAGACATACTGCTTATAGCTACTAAGCCGAGTCTTTTGCTGTACCCTTAAACCATACCTGCTGATCCAAGCATTGTTTTATATACCTTTTAGCTCAACACTAACAACAACTGCAGAAAATAAGTTTACCTAATAACCTTATTTCATAAAACAACAAACTTGAATTTCTTTCTTCATTACTCTTGAGGGAAAATCCAGTACTTGATTGATTAATATTAACTTTACATATGACAAGTTTTCTCAGTCATTATCTGGGGTTACTTTATTTTCTGATCATTTTGAAGACAAGGTTTGTTAATTTACAGTTCTTGGCTGATTCGTTCTGCCTAGGCATTTCCAGCATGTTCTCTGTCTTCTGTCTACTCTAGTTCCAAAAAAAGGCTTTTTGATATATCATATTATTTATTAACTTTTCTACATAATAAGGTACTTTCTTCTTGCTGATTCCACAGCTTGTCTTTTGCATCCTGATGTATGGATATCTGTGGATATCTTCAGTTATTCCACTTGAAATTCAATGGGTTTTCTGATTATGTAGATAAATATTTTCCATGCTATTTTAGATTTTTCATTTATTATCTTTGATTATCACTGGAGAAATGGGAAATTCTTACAATGTTGTTTGTATATTTATTGATTCCCAAATACTTTTAGAAAGTCTGAGATCATCTATATTATTAATTACCAATATCAGGTTCTTAAATATCATAATAGAAAACACATTTGATTTATAAGCATAGATAATGGTGAAAGCAGGGAATCCAGTAAAAAAAAAAAAAATCTTTATGAAACTAAAACTTTGTCTACAAATTAATGGTTTCTTTATTCTTTACCTTTCTTTTATGGTTTCTTTAATTCTATAATTTTCTTCCCTCTCAGAGATTACCTAAAACCTCAAATTTCTATGTAGTAAAGTTTTTAATGTCTTTCTTTTCTTTTAAAGTTTTTTTTTATTATTTATTTTTAATTTTAATTTTTTGAGTCAGGGTCTCTCTGTGTAATCCTGGCTTCTGGGACTCATTATGTAGAATGAGCAGACTGGCCTTGAACTCACAGAGAGCATCCTGCCTCTGTTTTCAGTGTGATGGGATTAAACTCACACACACAATGCCTCTTAATATTTTGAATTAGATCAATAGACAAGTAAAAAAAAATTCTCTAGATTTGTGGAAATGGTTTATTTCTTTTTGTGAAACATGAATTTCATAAATGATGTGATAGATTCAAATATTCTATGAATGTGAATTTCAGAATTATCTAAACCCTTATTTATGTAGATGCCGAGGATCCCAGGTCAAGTGACTCTAACTTTTCCTATAATGGTTCAGATTTTTTCTTTTAGCTTCCTTTTGCCTTATCTCCTCCTTCATTTATTCCCCTTCTTCCTCTTCCTCTACCATTTTTCTTCCTTCTCTTCCCTTTTCTCTCCTAGTCTCCCTCTTCTTCATCCTCTGTATCTAGTTTTTACTTCTGTTTTGGGCAGGATTTGCTATGTAGTCCATGCTAACCTCAACTTTACTAAGCCACTCACCCTGCCCTCAAACCTGCTGCCACCCATCCCCAGCATCCTAAGACCTGGTATTACAAGTGTCAGCCACCACTTACGACTAGAGAGCAAGCTTCTTTTAGGAAATATGTAAAAGTATTTCTTTTTCCATTTATTTTCTCTACATTTTTCATGAATTTAATTTTTGATTATTTTGTTTATATCAGGTTCTTTATTATAGTTTTATTTCCACTGTAAAGTATGGCTTTGTCAAATTCTTCCCTGAAGGGATTATTCCAGCAAGAAAAGCAGAGTTTACATATTTTAAAATAAAAAATAGAGGATTAAATTTTGCCTCATATTTTCAAATTTAAAAAAAAATTAGAAACTATATTTTCCCTAAGATGATGATTTATGTCCAATAGTGATTTTACGTACCCTGAATCGGGGAGTATTAATTCAATGGATTTACATGAAGCCACCAAACCCACAGGTATTGTTGAATTAGATATCTGACCCTGACTGTTAATACCATGATTTACATTACTGCTCTTTATCTTCTGGCTGCAGGGCTGGTCTAAACCTTTCTGTACATTTCAGCTCTTTTGAGACTATCACTACAGTTCTTAGGGCTTATATTCATTTGAAAAGGGAGAAGCCTAATGTATATGGTCAGTTTTAGGGATTTCCTGTAGCACAGATCGTAAATGGTCTTATTAATAAAAACAAGCCTGGAGCTGGGTATTGGGTTGAATTCTGGAAGATAAGAGAAGCAGAACAAGCCACAGCCACTTCACCTTGCCAATTCCTCAGCTAATCCTGTTTTCTCTGACTGGAATCTTCTGAATCCTCATCCAGATTGATCTCAGCTGTACTCCTGCTAAAAGTTTGAAAGCTTAACCAGCTAGTTGCTGGTTCTCATGCCTTATATACCTTTCTGCCAGCACTTCCTGGGATTAAACGCATGAGTTACCCATGCCTGGCTGTTTTCAGTGTGGCCTTGAACTCACAGAGATCCAAATGGATCTCTGCTTTCAGAATGTTAGGATTTAAGGCATGTGTGCCACTATTTTCTGGCCTCTATATCTAGTAGGTGTTCTGTTCTCTGACCCCAGATAAGTTTATTAGGCTGCACAATATTTTGGGGAACACAATACCACCACAACTTCCTAAAGTCTTTGTGTTGTTTATTTCCCTAGCTTAATAAGTTTCTCTTCAGGATGGGTGGAGTATTTCATCTCTCTTTAGAATTCTTGTGTATTAGTGAGTTTTCTTCCAGGGTGGGAGGTTTATGTCCCATAAAACTTTTCTTCTTTCTCCTCACCAAATTGTTTTTTCCCCCAGTTTCCTGAATTCTACATGTACTTTGATTGAAACACACAAATGTAAAGACCTGATACAAACACCAACTTATAGTAAGAGCATGAGGCATTTATCTTTCTGGGTCTGGGTTACTTCACTCAGTATAATGTTTTCCAGCTCCATCTAAGAATCCTGTGCTGCGTGGCTTATATGCCAAACACTGGCTAGTTGCTGAGAAATAGTCCTTTAATTTTCCTATGCACATGGGAAAGTTAAATCCCCCAGCCTCTCTCAGTTACGTTGCTGTAATATAACTGGCACCGAGTAACAGTGTGAAAGGAACTTATTGTTGTTTGGCTATGAATCATATGATCTTCCATGATCTCATTCACAGTCTGGAAATGAAGTTCTCCAAAAGAGAATTATAAGACAGTGGGAACCTGAAGCCTGGAATTTTTGTTTCTTGGATGGAGCTGATCAGTAGAATAGCTCATCCAGGAACATCTGTATTGAACTTTGTGTTAGTCACAAATAAACAGTGATTGAATTAAGGACCCAGGATTTTTGGTTTGTTTGTTATAGCAACTAAAAGGTGCTACCCTGAGTCACACAGCTGACAGAAGGGCAAGATTTTTGAGGCAATCTTTATAAGGTAATAATTTCCAAACCAAAACCTAAAGTGAATCTGTTTTACATTATTTTCTAACATTCTGAAATTTTCCTCTTAAAAGAACTTGCTGTCTGTCACACAAAATAATATAAAACAAAAATATGTGTATAAGGAAGATATATACTTCTATATGTCTATTTCTGAGCAGGTTGGGCAGTAGTGTAAAGAACCTCATATGTATAAAAGATTCCACTTCAATAATAAATTAAAAATAAATTAAGATTTAGTTGCATATTTCCATGAACAAAGACAAAATGCTCTATAGCATCCTATATTGTGTCTGAGAACAAAAAAGCAGAATTTTGTATATTTAAAAATAAAAGCAAAAATATAAGTATATCATTATTTAAAATAAATATCAATAGATTATCTTATAAATTCTTCATCAATAGTAAATAAAAATTGACTCAAAACATTTGCAGATAATGCTAAATTTAACTTATTGATAAAATTCATACTGGTTATTTTTTTCTAACTTCATAATCTTGACAAGTAAGCATTTACATTTAATGTATCTTACAGAATCTCTTTTCTTAGGATACTATATTATAGGGACTGAATGAAAGCTCTTAGATTAAAATATTGTTTTAGAAACCGTACTAGATTTTCAAAGGGAACAGTGAAATGTGCTATAAAATAACACCCAAAACTTTACTTTAAAGTGTTGTTATAAAGGGCTGGGGAGATGGCTTAGTGGTTAAAAGCACTGACTGTTCCTCCTGAGGACCTGGGTTCAATTCTCAGCACACACATGGCAGCTCATAACTGTCTGTAATTCCTGTCTTAGGGGATTCAACCTATACAGATATAGATGCAGATAAAAACCCCAATGCACATAAAATAAAATAAAAAATATTTTTTTTATTATTATATTTGTGTTTTAATTTTACACGTCAGCCATAGGTTCCCCTGTCCTACCCCCTCCCACCCCCAGTCCCCCTTACCCCCATCTCCTCCGCTCCATTCCCATCTCCTCCAGGGCCAAGACTCCCCTGGGGATTCATTTAAACCTGGTGAATTCAGTATAGGCAGGTCCAGTCCCCTCCTTCCAGGCTGAGCAAAGTGTCCCTGTGTAAGCCCAAGGTCCCAAACAGCCAGCTCATGCACTAAAGACAGGTCCTGGTACCACAGCCTGGATGCCTCCCAAACAGTTCAAGCTATTCAATTGTCTCACTTATCCGGAGGGCCTGATTCAGCTGGGGGCTCCACAGCCTTTGATTCATAATTCATGTACTTCCATTTGTTTGGCTATTTGTCGAGAAAGAGGAGGGATTGTAAGAGTATGAATTGTTGAGACCAAGATTGGAAAAAGCACAGGGACAAATAGCCAAACAAATGGAAGCACATGAATTGTGACCCAAAAAATATTTCTTAAAAAAAGATGTTATAAATACCTAGTCACACAAAATTGTTTAATGTTTCTTTATATTACAAGTTAAATTTGCATTTGAATTTTCAATTTTCTACTCATTTGAGACATTACATTCCCATTCATATACTCTTTGTCATACTTTTGTGTTGATCTGTAGAATCGATATAAGAGTGTACACGCAAATGATTGATGAAAAATTGTGAGCTCAGTGGGCAAATAAGAAAGAATAAACACAGGTATCAATCAGAGGTGTGTAATTGGAGAGTAGGAGGAACTGATCAGTGCAATTCATATTAAGGAATAAAATTACAACTTGGAAAAAATGGAGGGGCTAATGTTCCTTCCCAGAGTTCTGAAAATGATAATTAAGCAAGGGGAATAAAAATGGAATTTGGTAGGTTACTGACTCTGACTGAGTCATGATCAATATTTAAATCAAAGTAGATTAATACAACTTTGTAAGTGGAAGGAAGATTTCTCTTTGCCAGACTGTAAAATCTAATAAGGAATTAAATTATTGCAATTGACTAAAGAGACCTCTAAACCCATGCACCCTTCACCTAATGAGCCAACAAATATCTTCGATCCCTATAACTCTGGTTCTAAGAGAATGGCATCTGAAAGAACCTTAATTCTGTGAGTTTATAGTCTGATAAGAGACAGTCTGAGACCTGCTTTGTGAAGTTTAAACAGTTTCCAGAAGACATGTTCTCTCTACTCTGCAATGTGTGTTTTCTCTTGATCAAAACATAGAGCCTAATGCAGTTAAGTGGAGTCATTAGGTTTCTATTTCCAATACTGATTTCTTGTCCATTAGAGGCATCCTTTAGAGAGTTGTAAAGTATTTGTCTCCTAGCCATATATAAAAAGGATATCTTCCTATAACTAACAAAATTTTTTTATTCAAAAAAAAATTATGAAGACTTGTTTGGATCTGTAAGACCCCATATAAGCTAGGCTTGATATTGCATATCTATATTCCAAGGGCAGGAACCAGAAAGTTCCTAGAAGCACTCAGGCCAGTCAACCTGGAGTATGCAGCAGCATAAGGAGGTTCTGTGTCAAACAAGGTAGAAAATGAGAACCAATATGCAAGATTATCCTTGGTTTTCCACACTGAGATGGTGGCACACACATTTGTTCTCATGCCCTTTCTTCCAAACACATAAAATTTAAAAAAGAAGAAATATAAATTTACTGCCAAAATATGAAAAATGTTCAATATCTCTAATAATCAGGGAAATTCACAAGAAAATATCTTTTCTTGATTAGAATGTATTATTAAACACAAAAAGAAACAAATATTGAAGGGAATAATGAGAAGGGGGAAAGAATTTTTGCATTGTTGATGGGAATGTAAATTTTTCTAGTTACTATAACACAAGATAAAAATTCCTTCATAATTAATAATAGAAAAGGCATGTAATGTAGGAATTCAATTCCTGTGTATTTTCTAAAGGAATTGAAATTAAGATCTCAAAGGGATAGTTATGTTTACTAAAGCACTATCCATAGGGAATGCAATGTAGAATAAAACTTAAATGCCCATCAACTAATTAATCAGCAAATACAATACATTAGCTACAAACAACAGGGTGATGTGCTGTGGCCTTCTAAAGTCGGAGACATTCTTCAGCTTTGTGGACTTGTATTTCAGCCTATCCAGCAGGAAGTTGGCCATTGTTGATTACCCAGCACTTATCAAGTCCTGAAGGTTTACCAGAGTGAGTAAGCAGATCACCTTGCACCCAATTACAGGAAAGATGAGGAGTCATGTAGTCATGCTGAGTCTTAGCAGTGAGAAGACAATAATCTCAATTAAAAGAGAAAAAAGAAGCAAAGTCTCTGAAACTCTGAATAAGAAATCTAATCTGTAGAGCATCTACTATCCCATTACAGAAATATGAAGTGCTATGCTGTTCTCTTTCAATCTTTAAAAAGATATTATAAACTAGTTTTCTAGCATAACTGTTCAGCAGAGAACCCTGAATAGCCAGAAAGTGCTTTGTACTATTAACAGAAAGAAGATGACATTTCTCCTATTGGGGAAAAAAAAACATTCAATGTCTTGTAACATGGTTGACCATAAGGGCATCATGCTTAAAGAAATAAACCAGGAACTTAAGGGCAAAGAAAACCATGACTCCACGTACATGTAGTGTTTAAAATAGTAGATTCAAAGATTGAAATAGTAAGAACCAAAGACTGAATGGGAAATGGAAAATTTATAAATGCATAATATATTTGTAAAGATATGTTTCCTATCATGACCTCTTGATCCCAAATATCCAGCAGCTGCTTCCCAAATAATCGACTCAGAGACTTATATTAATTATAAATTAATTGTATTTATTGCTTGGCCAATGAATAAATATTACTGGTCAATGCTTGGCCAGTTGGTAACTCAGACTTATTACTAATTAGCTCTTACAACTAAATTAACCCATAATTCTTTTCTATGTTTAGCCACGTGGCAAATAAACATATCCTGTAGAAATGCTTGCAAATGTCTTCAGTTGCTTACAGTCTCTGTTGTCTGTTGCTTCATCTCTCATCTTGATCCAATGCCCTAGTAAGGCAAGTGTGCCTAAAAACCAATTATTGCTTATGTAAGGGTGATGTGTGAAGCTGGCATTGAACATATCCATATTTTGTCCTTGGAAATCTTGGTGTATAACTCTACCATAGATTAGTCTTAAGGTTATAGCTAGTTTATAAAAACATACAGACCATATCTCTCTTTTTAGATTAGTGATCCGGGTATGATAAAATATGTTGTTTGAAAATGTACAACCTTCTGAATTCAAATTTTCTTCCTTCTATTCCACTACTAATGTGTCACATAGTAGTTATGGTCATGGCCTCATTCCTGAGATAACACACATTTATAATGAACTTATAATAGTCAAATTTTAGTAAGTTTAGATATATCAGTATAGTTGCATTATGGTTTGGATTATAATGGTAGGCAAATGTCTCCTGTAAGCGTTGTTAAACTAATTCTGAAAGGTTTTCATATTTATGTATTTTCTGGAGACATTTAAACTTTTCTGTACAGATTTTGAGAGCATTTGAAAGTTATATTTTCATTGCATGTTTGGAACCATCCAACATCAAACTTCTGCACTGACATATACTGAACTCTAGATTTTGGAAAAAAAAAATAGACCTGCAAAGAAAAGAAAAGTTCCACAGTTGCACACAAACTTTTTTATAAGTTGTCTTCTTGATTTGTATTAAAAATGCAATTTGTATTCTCTGTGAACCTATTTGATCATTGCAGAATTGACCTGCATTGTAATATACATTCTAGTGATGCATTTAAACCTTGCAAAATGCTCTTCAACATATTTTCCCTCTGTTGCACACATTTCCATAAAATAAGACATTGTTTTACATAATCCATCTTGTAAAATAATCTAATCCATTATTTTATTTTATATTCCAAGTGTACCTTTCACAACCCTAGGTTTTACGAGGCCTATGTGAGTTCTATAATTCTTTTCCCAGAAGTTTAAATTTGCCATACCATCCTTACTTAATGTATTAGGCAGCAAATGCATTTTGCCTAAGGCTTCTGTGTGCCTTTTCAAAGTTTCTCTGTAACCTATTGTTAGAATTCTTTTGCAAACTATAACTTTGCAAACTAAACCAAACATAAAAATATTGCTGCTATAACTTTTAGTCCTCTTTATTATATGAAGAAAAAATGGAATCATCAAGAGATATTTTTAAATTAATTTCCTTTTTTGAGACTAGTAGACTTGTACGAGAAATACAATTCATATTCTCTGTGAACCCATTTGATTGTTATATAGTTGACCTGCATTAAAAGATACATTCTAGTATATTATAACAAGTCTACATAATCCCAATTGTCCAGAAACTCACTATGAAGACCATGCTGGCCTCAAACTAACAGAGATCTTCCTGCCACTGCCTCCAAAGTGATGGGATTAAAGGCATGTGCCATCATGCCTGGTTGAAACTGTCATTCTTTAATGATTCTTTTAATTAAACCAGAGATTTTTTTTACCCACAGTGATTAATTTTTTAAATCTATTACTCCAATGCAATGGATCACTCTATCATGATTTATTTTGTATCTTATTTTTAGTTTTCTAGTCATTTGACAAGAGGAGACTAGTATACAATGATTAAACTAGGTATAGAGGTTCATGCCTATAATCCTACCACTCAGGGGATGAAGTTAGGAACACTGTGAATTTAAGGCCATCCTTGGCTACACAGGTGATTCCAAGACAGTTTGGGCAATGTTCTGAGACCATATATGAAAGGGGAAAACAGACAATGGTTGCATTTCTTATCATTGATCTGTTTCTTTTATACATAGATGTTGTTGTGAACATTGTAATTTAAGAAACAAGTATTTAAACACAGCTTCTCTGCTTTGAGCACTGTTAGCATTAGGTACCACAGGAGTGAATAATGGTATTATTTTAGGATAATATAACATCTTTCCTGAGTCATCCTCTCTGCTCTCCCCAATGCCTCCATGTTCTTCATTAGCAAATTAGATGCTTAGTTGAGGATACACATCTAGGAAGAAAGTGGTTTGATTTTTGTTTTCAAAGTCTTGGCTTTAATATATACTGCAAGGATCTCACATGTATTCTGCTTTATCTTGGATAATGTTTGAATCTACTCTAAATTATATTATTTTATGATAATTTAGACTGGCATAGTGAGATGCAACTGTAATCCTAACACCATGGTGGAAAAGGCAGGATTACAAGTTCAAGTTGTGAAGAAGTAGTCTAATATTATAACCTAATGAGTTGAACTTGTATAATGTAAATTATCACTGATTTACATAAAACATTTTCCATATACATTTTTCTAAGTAGAAAAAAATCATGTCAGAAAAGTATAACTGCATTACATGATTGAATGCATTACGAGAGAAACAATATTTGGAACTACAAAACATATGTCAACTTACACATCAGAAATCAGTACTTATAGCACTGGTAATACCACCTCACTGAGCACAGTTTCTATGGCAAGATCTGAGTTGGGATATACACCCTATAATTTCTGTCTTAGAGTGACTATAGATTTCTGCAGAAAGCTGCTAATTAGTTGCCCAAACACTTAGCTACTTTGCACCAAAGTCACCAGATATAGTTTTTCCGGTCTCTTACTCAAAACACCATTGAGAAACTGAGTACCAAATCAAATTGCTGGAATTGGTACTTTGTGACATGTAGCATTAAATTGCTGAAAGATTCTACCATTCTTGAGTAGAAAACTCCTGAACATTCAATACAATGTCTAATTATATTATAGGCACATTTAAAATCAAAGGAAAGTATTTAGGATGACTTCCACAAGTTGTTGTTAAAATACATTGATTATTTTTGTAGCCACTATTAAGAATTTTCAAGAAAGAGACATGTTTGGGCCTCTCAAGTTGCCATCAATAAACAAAGAGAAGTTTTATAATAGTTACATTTTCTCACTTTCATTGCTGCACAAATTGAAAGACCGGTAATTTGGTTCTTTATATCATGAAAAATATGCTATAATCTGAAGTTAATGTCTGATACTGAGAGGCAGAATGGTGGGATGCTTATTAGAAGAAGAGATTAGGAAACAGGTAAATCTGCACCTTTAAAATAAGCCTGTTAGAAAGAATAGGTTTGCTTTGGCTGTATATTGCTTTTGAAAAAAAATAACTAGACTATATTACCAGTCCTTGGAATTTTAACTAAATCAATTCACCTTAGAAAGTTATTTTGAGTTCTGTACATTTCAAAACACTGCTCCTAGATGATTTCTGAGGAATGAATCTTTCTCCTTAAAAAACTTCTTGTAATGTAGCTTAGAGGGACAAGCCAAAAACAGGTTTGGCTTTTCTTAGTTAATAGCCATTAATTTATTAACCCAAGAATAGTTATTACATAAAATCTTGCAATGGAAACTAGATATTTCCATACTTAAATCTGTTTATAAATACAATCTTTTGATTTAGATTATAGCCAACCAAACATACCAAAGCAAATACATTGGAAGACTATTGAGGTTATACCTACATTTAAATCAGTATAGCATCCTAGATAAGAGCCTAGAATATTAATTCCTAAGACAAGTTGATTTCTTCAATTTATAGCAAATTGGAAAATATTCTTGAAGGTTTGATCCCTCCAAAATAGAAAAGCATCTAGTACCCATCTTAGTTGAGTACTAAGAAACAAGAGCAACGGATTTGTCTCAGAAGCCAGATGCTTGGGACATCTTGTAGTGTGTGTGTGGGGGGGGGAGAAAAAGAAATTCAGGCATTAGACTGAGAGATAATGTGAATGTCAATCTAATTTGAAACACTAAAACGTGACTTGTTTTTTATGAAAGGTTCTTGGGAAGTAGTAGCATTATTGTTCTTTATAGACATATGATTATGTAGCATTTGAATGGTCATTAATGTACTATGCCCTAAAGGAAGCTCAAGAGCTTATAGGATGTAGCCATTTTCTTTGAATTTCAATAGCACAACTTTATTTGATATTTGCTTATCAGTAAGTAATTCATTAATAGTTTACTATTGTCTGAAATAAGAATAAAACTCTTGTTAATCTTTGATTTTTATGGAGTATTTATATCAATAAATGCCTACAATGCGGGCAATTAAAAATGATTTATGGAAAGAATAAAGCAAGGGAGGTGTCATAAGCACACATGAATGCAACATTTCCATTTTTATAAGGCCATATTTAGTTTTTATCTAGTTTTCTATGCTCCTGGCAAGGATTTGCATTGTCTTTCACAAGCAGAGATAGACTGAAAAGATATTTTAAATGTATCTTTATTTCATTCACATATATATGTATTTAAAAGTTCACTCCACATTAAAGCCACAAGCATCATACTGTTGCCACAAGTTGTTCACCAGTAGGCAAGAAAATAAAAAAGCTTCTTAGAAATTTATTAATAGTAACCCATAGATAATAAAGTGTCTGTCATGAGAGAGTTACCATCTATTTATTAGTACTTTCAGTCTTTTAGTCTGGCATAATACATATTCCTTTTAGAGGTTTTAAGCATCATTATTACAATTGGGTTATATCATGTATATATTTTAAATTCCCTGTCAGCTATGCATACTGAATCTTTCCACTCTGACAATCACAGTAGAAATGAATGCTGTCTTAATGACACTCAAGTACTACTTTTCTTTTAATCCTCAGATGAAGTAGTTAGAGCTTTAAAGAACCTTCTTTCTTAAGAATGTATAATGTTTTATTTAAAATGGGAGGTAATTTTTAGTGTATAAGAGAAAATTTTGACACATTTTTTCCTTATTGTTTTAAACAAATGGTATTTTCATTCATTATAAACACATACACTCTTCATGTTGATTAGAAGTAAATTCTTCATATTACATTTGTGATATTGAAATGCTCAGGAAAAATTTGAGTAACCAGAAAAATCCTTCTCCTTTATATTGAGTTCTCTGATTTTTTTTAAATAAAACAATGTATTTTGGCATTTAATGTGTCAGTACTCTGCATCAACATTTGCATTTAGGTGCCTGGTGTCATGAGCAGTATAATTTACAAAGGTACATGTCTTTCCCGTTATGTGTGTTTCCCAGAACAGCTTCTCTTTATGGCTATATATGGCATCATTTGGTCACTTAGGACTGGGCCAAAGGTGTCACCTTAGCATAGCACAAATAGAGAGTTGCTCTGAAATTTGGATTACAGACTGCATTGCCATGAACATAGTATTTTGGAGACACCCAGAGCATAATCTAGGGATGGGGAAA